>NC_135433.1:51952765-52552765 GCF_051991255.1 Vanacampus margaritifer
TAGGAATGCCTATTGACCTTGTTCTTCTCCACCCTTTCCCCTTCTCTCTGCCCTTGTATCGTCTTTAGGTGAGGGATGGAGATGAGAGAGTTGAGTGTGGTAGCTGGTAGCTTTGTGAGTTTCCAGCTACTCTTCTCTGTGGCCAGTCCGTTACTCTCTTCAGCCATCTCGCCAAGTTATAGATTACTGCCTCCCACCAAGCACACAGAGTGGAACTCGAGGTGAGTTGCAGCAACCAAATAATTGTACCAACAAATTGGACGTGCTGTTTATGTTGTCATGTGTCAATTACGTGGAAATCGTTGCCTAGCTTTTAGGCAAAGAATGAAAACAATCGCAACAAAATAAAACATAGATCAGCACAATGCAAGGAGACAAACAATAGAAAAAAAACATTTATGGTGAAGGGTGGTGAAGGTTTTTGGAAAATCTTTACCCTCGATGGACATTTCCCGTATTTTTTGTTTGCATGAGGCAAAAAGCAAAAAAGCTTTTGAATTTTTTTTATTTTGTTATATGTTTGAGTTGGCATCTGAAAACAAATAAAGCTGTTTTTGATGACGCAACAGCTCTGTTGGAGACCCTAATCTCAAAACCTTATTCCATACAAACACAGCAGCGATCGGAACGCTGCAGTAACAAACATCAGGGTGAAGTTCACAGGGCTGAACTATAATTTATAGTTGCATGACGCCCCATATTGATTTCATGTTATTAGATTCCTACTAATACTTGCAGTTAATATTTAAAAGCATGGTTTCGTTTTACTAATAGCCCACAACAAGTTAAAGGCCAATACTGGTGGATGATTGCATTGTGGCCAACCATTGCATAACCAGACAGTGTTCAACTTGTTTGTTATGTAACCACGACTTTTAAGTGCAAGAAGAGAGGCAGCGTGTTCAAAGAAAGACGTGCATGTCTGATGTACGTAACTAGTAGAGCTCGGACTCGCACCTAAAACTCTCCATTAGTTTACATCTGTGATTGACGTTCAAATTAATTTGCATCTTGTGTTTTTGTTTTTTGTGTTTAAAAAAAACCAAACACATCATAGTACAAAAAATTCAAAAATGACGAACAAAAATAAAATATCCAATAGCTTAAAATGAAGAGAAATAGCGAAAAAACTATCTGCTCCACTCCATATTGTCTGACCGCATTACTGCCATGTACTACAAAGGTCCCTACGCCTAAAGGCAATCAAATCGGCCCGAAGTAAACAAAGCTATGACTCAAATTTCCAGTAATATGACAGCTATATGAAATGTTAACATCTTCTAAAATATTCACACATTTTAAATGCAAACAATCTAAACTATGAACTAATTATTCACTCCACACATGAATTATAAATATTTCAACTTGTAAATCATGTAAATAATCAATTTTTATCAGAATGAACTTAAATCACCTTTATCCAAATATTACTTAACTTAAAATTTAATTTAGGCTCTTACAGTATCTACATCAGACGGTGAGTGCCCAAAGAGCTTTACAATAAATACAAAGCCTCATATTTATTAACTTGCAAACTCAAAACATCACAAAGTTGTACTTTTTTGTTTGAAATAGCTTACTAGAATGGCCAAAGGTAGAATCCAGGTTTGTAATAGGGCCTATTGTTGTTGTACAAAATAAATTCTCCACACCGGCGGGGATCAGCGATATCCTAAAGCTAAGCTAACTAGCTGACGAGACGTTCACTTTGGGGCAAACGCCTATCATTCTTTGCAATGCTTGTTTTTGTTGTTGTTGTTTTTTAACCAATGCATGTGCTGTGTCCCAGGTTGGTGTCGACAGTCCACGCTCTGATTGTGGGATTCTTTTGTTTATACATCCTATGCTTCGATGAGGCAGTCAACACCAATCCTGTCTGGTAAGAACAACCGAAGTGTTCTGAAGACATTTCACTTCTCCTTTACAACACTCCTTCCTTCTCCCAAGCCTTATTTCTCTGTTCCCCTTCCTGTCCTTGGCCACTACTTCTCCCAGCACACACACTCGAGCCCTACCAACAAGGCCCCTTTTCATAGCAAACTGCCTCACTGCCTAATCGTCTGCACCCTCTCCCCATGTGTCCCCACTACCAGCCTTATCTGTCTCTGGGTCCGTTGCAACGCACTGCATCTCTGTCAAATCAATGCAGCGCACCTCCTTCTCTCGTATTGTCTCTCTGTTGGCCCCGGTAAGTGTTGCTCATAGAGTGAAAGAGGAAGAAAAGAAATTGGGTGAGATGGGGACTGGGGGTTTGCTTAAAAGGAGAGGGGACAAAGCGGAACCAAGCTGCAACTGCGCTTGTCCTTAGAACTGGAAACCTTCATTTTAATTCCCTTCACGAGGCAAGTAAAAGGCGATTTTGTTATGAAAGTATTTGAATTAGGTGTTCTAGTTAGCTTTCCACATTACAACGTAGTCTCTGACCTTGATTGAATTTCTCAGTGTTCTCCCTCTTTCCTAACCCCATGTAAAAACAAATCACCTTGCAACACCTCAGTGGTGAAAGCAATAATCCTTCAACCAATCTGATTTGTGTTGGATCGTCATTGAAAGCCATAGTACAAAAGCAGCATTGTTCTACCTGCTACTACTGGATCAGTCACAACCAAACAAGCTTAGATAGCAAAAAAAAAAAAGCCTTAACAGAAGTCTTTCAAATATAAACAAAGAAAATTGATGTATACAAATTCAGCCAATTGCAACTTTAGAATTTGTACATCCTAACACTATGTATGAATGAGAAGTCAATATTTAATAAAAGTAGTAATTTAAAATAATGTGATTTAATAGTTCATTCTGTTAAGTCACAATAAGTGGCAAAACATTAAAATACTTTCTCAAATATGTGTCACTGCTGTGTATTTAGTGAGTATCCAGACCCACTCTAGCAACTGTTTAAAAAAAAAAGAAAAGAAAAGGTGACCATTAGCAAATTTGTAACTTTTTCAGTTGCAACTGATGTGACAGTATGAAGCACAAGTCCTTTCCAACTGCTGTTAGGGCAGGAGTTGGTCATAGCTCCGCATCCAGACTGCAAATGAACCACATTTGCGCAAACTCCCCTCAGGCTGATCCTGTTCTCGATTTGGCCAGGCGAAACTAAAAAAAATCTTGGGATATTTGGGCGAAAGCATCTCACAGATGTGTTACTGAGACATCTAAAAAACTTTTTAAAATTTTGGATCACACTGATGGGAATGTTATTATTCTATTCTTATTACTGTACTATTCAGTCAGCCTAAGGCTACGTTCACACTGCAGCTCAATTTCGATTTTTTTCACAAGTATCTGATTTTTTTCATGCAGTGTGAATGGTACAATTCCGATTTTTTTTTCACACCCGACCTGGGCCTCTTTCATATGTGGATATAAAGTGGATATGTATGCGATGCGTCTGCACTGTGAACGCTCATCCGCACGAATCCTATTCATACGTCATCAAAAGTCTCATTTGCGCTCTGCGTGGGCGGGAGAGAGTGCTTGGATAGGAAACTACTGACACGTCTGTGAATATATACAAAGCTGTTTTGAGTAACAGTGTTTATATTTTTTGTTTGTCTTTAATTTAATCACACTTGAAACATGAAGCATAAAGTTGACGTGTGGCGATAGTAGAAATTCAGCCCTGTAGACGGTTCATCACGAACGGCGATGATGCGACGTCATCTTTGGTAGACTTCTCAATGAAATGAGGAGGTTGAGGACTGTCCCCTCATTTCCCCCAAATATTTCTATTACCTCTTCCAACCTCGCTACTCTGGCGACATAAAATGAAAAAAATAATTCCTGGTGCTGTTTTTAAACGCCACATTCAAAACTGACGCACGGGGAAGCCGAGGACAGCAGCCAACCAGGAACGAGCTTGAAAACAGTCCACCAACCAAGAGTGCGGGCGTTCGCAAAGCTAAATTTGCATCATGTATGCAGACAAGAGATATGAATCGAACTCCTAACACGTCCGCGAAACCAGTCCACCAATCTGTAGCGTGCATTGGCACAGCTAAATTTGCATATGACACTGATAAAAGTCGCTTGCCTCAGGTTGGCTGGCGGGGAAAAAAAACGTTGCAAGTCGGGACAATATTTACTTCCGTGAACACCGCAACGTGACGTCGTTGTTTTGGGTGTACGTCACTCGACGTGTGCCCTTTGCGCATGCGAGTCGCATCACATTAGATGTCACATTTGTTTTTGTAATGTGAACAGTACATAAAAAGATCGGATTTGACAAAAATTCTGAATTGGACATCACGCCCTGTGAACGTACCCTTTGATTATATTTGTTTGTTCCATACTATTTGAACTTCAGCTTTAAACTGATATATTAACTAATTGGCTAACTGGTTACAAGCAGGCGGGTTTCAAGGTCAGTGTAAACTATTAATTTACAAGCCATATTTGTAATAACTCCATCATAGCTGTCCCAGATTAGTTTTTTAGTTTATCAAGAAATCATAGTAAAAGTTCATCACAATATGAATTTTATTTGGGCATTTTGCAGCAACGTCAACATCAACACCCTCGCTCACTACCCAGTCCTCAATGATGGGATGAAATTACAATGTTTTGTCGTGGAAGAACTCTTCTTCTGCTTTTCTCTTCAGGGGTCGCCACAGCGAATCAGTTGCCTCAATCTAATCCTGTCCTCTGCATCCTCTGCTCTCACACCAACTAGCTTCATGTCCTCTTTAACTACATCCATATACCTCCTCTTTGGTCTTCCTCTAGACCTCCTGCCTGGCATTTGGAAACTCAGCATTCTTCTGCCAATATACTCTCTATCTCTCCTCTGGACATGTCCAAACCATGTCAGTCTGGCCTTTCTGAATTTATCTCCAAAGCCTCTAACATGTGCTGTCCTTCTGATGTACTCATTCCTGATTCTATCCATCCTGGTCCCTCCCAAAGAGAACCTCAGCATCTTCATCTCTGCCACCTCCAGCTCTGCCTCCTGTCTTTTCCTCAGTGGCACCGTCTCCAGACCAAACAATATCGCTGGTCTCACCATAGTTTTATAAACCTTTCCTTACATGTCGTGGAAGAACTATTTTCCCATAATTTAAAAATATTTAGTGGTTGGACTTTAGTTTTCATAGTGGCGTGGTTCACTTCAGTGCAACTGCCATGGGAACATCCGTGCACAATTGCCCAGCAATTTATGGCGACTGTTCCTGGGTGTAGTCCACCTTTCGACCCTTATGTGACTTTGAACATAATGAGTGGAACAGAAAATGGATGGCTAGGTTAGAGCAGTATTTTTTTTTCTCTTTCTTTCTTCTTTTTTTTCTTTTCTCTTTTTTTACACCAAATGCCACCTTAGAAATACACAGCTCTGCAAGTCATGTCATCATGGCCAACATTCAAATACAGTAGCATAGTAGGCCTACATGTTCATGAAAAATGAGACCGATTTAATTCCTAAAAATGTGTATTTATTATTAAATACTGAAACATTCTGCACAGTTTGAACTTTAACTCTACACTTAAATTTCGTAAAGTGGGGAAAAAAGGTACTTAAATGCTTCAAATTAAATATATCACACATAAAGGTTAATTACAAAAGTACCAAAATAAAAGTTTAAAAGTAAACATTGACGTTGAATCTAGAGATAGATCGATGTTTTTTTTTCAGGGGTCTATTTTACAAAGCAGGTTTAGTGAGGACTCTGGGTCAGGAAACCCTGAAATGTGGGAAACTCTGTGTTTTCTGTTTCAGAAAGGGAGGTAACTAAAACCAGAGAAAAAGAGGTAACTCTAGCCTGTTTCATAAAAAGAGGTCATTTAAGCTCTCGGTCAGTTACCGTAGTAACATGTTCCATGAACCAAACCTGGTCGGTTGCAGGTTTTTCACAATGAACCTCAAGGTTTTCTCTGTCCTCTCAGCCACACACGAAATGTCATTTCCTCATTCATAAAGTCCGCTGTGGTGAGTTTTGGCATATATACGCCTATAGTCTATAGCGTAAAGTCCACTTTTGTCACGAACATAGTATGTCCTTTTGACAATTACCCTATTGATGAAGGTGCCACATTATTGCACAGGGAATTAAATATTCGTCGTGAGATCGTTATCAAACCGCACATAGATATGCTGGCATTTCCGGACAGTTATCTTTTTGAGCGGTACCGTTTCACATCACAGTCCATCATCTACATAGACAACTTAATCTGTCCTTACATTTGCAATATTACCGGCGCCATAGTCATGCGCTCCCATCACAGCATATATTGTGTGTTAAGCTCTTTTTTCGTTTAAATAATACCTTTATTTTTCATCTTAAGTCAAGTGTGATTCTCCCCCGCAGGATTGCACCTTAATGAAATGAATTAATGAGCTACCATTCAACAGGTTTCTCCTAGGACTACATTTAAATTTACGCATTGACCCGACACCCAAGCAGCAATGCTCTCCCACGCCGCCTTCCTCTATAAACTTTTTGCACTTTTTTCAAATGTTCAAATTCGCCATATGATCGTATTAAGATTTTCAGTTGTGAGGGGTAAAAAGATGAAAAATAAAAACGCGGAAGCAGAGGGCGAATCGGACTCCATTGATGTGGACTTTTGACTGGAGTGGCAAAGCCAGGTGAAACTACTCTGCGTTGATATAACTACCTCAAATCAGCTCTCCTGGAACAGAAAACGCAGAGTTATCTCAGGGCATGTCAACACACTGTTCAGTGTTAGTCTCGGTATTTGCTGAACATGCTTTGTGAAATGGACCCCAGGGCCAATACCTATGCCAATTATTAGTAGTCAAGGAGGCCGATAACCGATATTTAAAGTCAATATTCATTTTGAGTAAAAAAGAAAAGAAGTGATATTGGCATAACATTTTTTTTAATACAAGATGCATTATTGCTTATTGAACACATTATCAGACTTTTAAAAATGTTTTTGTTTTTGTCTTAGACAATAGACTTCATCTTAAATTTCGAAAAAAAAAAAAAAAAGGTTAAGGGAGCTCCCAAGGTTATCAGTACGTCCTTAAAAGTTAAATGGGAACTTAAAGTTGCAATATGGAACTTTTTTCCCACAAAAATAACTTTACAACAAGCTTTTTATTTGACCATTTATGACTGAAATGCCTTGTAATTAGTAGATTAACACCTTAGCTGTTCACAATGGGTACTCCTGCAAGCCTCTGGCCAATAGTTTTCAGACTGGATTCGGATTAGAATTTCCCGCGCCCTGTCTGCGGATGTGAAGTAATGTGCGTGGTGTGTATGTAAGGAACGGTATGTGCAATTTTATTTTTCGTCAGCAGGTAGCAGTAGCGATTCAAAATAGAATATTCTACGTTCAGCACAAGTAAATACCATTGCTCTGTATGATTTTCTACAGTAAATATTTTTTCCCAGATTTAAAAATGGCTGAAATCTTAAACTTTTACATTTCTTTGTTTTAATGTCAAACAAAAACTAAAGGTTCAGAAGGTTCCCTTGGTCAGCAGCATCTCTTATAAAGTTAACTGAAAAGAAAAATAGTTCCCTGGGATTTTGAAAAATAGCTGATACCGATACTTGTCAAAATGCCCATTATCGGCGTTGGTCTATCCCTAATTAAATCCAAATGTGTTCTACTAAAACAGTTAATCGAGCTGAATTGCACTTTGGCTGTATTTCTTTCACGTCCCACTGGAGGGAGCCCTCATAGTATCACCTTTAAGCGTCACTGAGTGAGGGGGACATGAGTTTTATGCGAATTTACAGGTGCATGTAGTTATTGATCATTCTGATTCAGCAAAATATTTATCCCCGAAGGGCAAATCAGGATACACATGAACAGCCTACATTACCATACAGCATGCAGAAGAAAAATGCAGTTCTACTTACTGTCCAGTATGTAAATTTAAAATGGACAATGAAATTATAATTTGACAGTGCAATCTGAGGTAATGTACGGGAGAACATGAGCTGGAGTCCATTACAGGTGATCATGCAAAGTCTGCGCAAATAAGGGTTCTGTTACAGACGTTAAACCACTCATTTGCTATACGACACCTGACTGTGGCTGCCACCAGGATCAGATGTCTTTGGAAGCCTCATTGTTATTTTGAAACTATGCTATTTGCAAGGACGCCTAAGAGTCGTCCGGTCATTGCTCTCAGAGATGCAGATGCTTACATAAAAGATTGAATTTCATCATTTTACATGCCTTAGTTCACTTGGTACTCTTTTTAAGCATATTTAATTGTGATGTGCTATCTCAGATGCTGTCAAAGCTCATCAACGGCAGACAATCACAGTAGAATAATTTGAATGAGATTTGTGATTAGTGCTCTTATGATAGAAGTAGATTACATATCAGTGGGATGCTTTTTTTTAACACCATGTTCTTTGCCATTCCACAGGGGGGACCCCAGTATGGTTAAATTAAATGTAGCCATAACTTGTGGTTACCTACTGTATGGTGAGTTGTTTTGTCTTCATCATCTCTCCTTGCTCAGGGTTACTTTATATTGATCAGATAAAACGCACAAAACAGTATTGTCTTGTACAAAACTAGCAGAAGCCTGTACTTTGCTTTGTGCGCAAAACATGCAATCTGTTGTTTTGACCTTTCTGGTTCTGATAGCCACTGCTGATTTAGTGGATATTTACACTCTGACATTTTGATAGCTCATCTCAAATATCTCACCTTCTTTTCTAGATTTATTGCTGCTTGCATGTAATTGGAGCACCATGGGGGACAGATTTTTTGTCTGTCACCACTTGGCGGCGCTCTATGCATATGGATATGTGCTGGTAAGACCTCTTTTGAATCCACACTTCATGAATCAAACTCACTTTCTTTTGAATCCACCTTTGGATTACTTACTGTTTTTGTATTTGTAATGACTTGTTTGTTGGGCCATTTCAGACACGCGGTGTGCTGCCCTACTTTGCCAACTTTCGTCTCATTTCAGAATTATCTACGCCCTTTGTGAACCAAAGGTGAGTTGGTAGGAGTGGCTGAGGCTCTAGGTACTTGTTTATTCAGTTTTATTTTATTTTGCCCAGTTTTTCATCAAGAGTACTATGAAATCAGGACCCAAACAGTGGGTCACTTCTGCTCTTAATTACATTTGTCACATGTACCATAATATGTTATTAATATAAGCACATTGCGTGCTAAACTTTAATTTTTTTGCAATTTCAACCACATTCTCAGTATTGTTTAAAGTCATTAGCGGTTATTTTGCAGTTCACCTTTTGCAGATATTGATTTTTTTTAAATATAAATTTAGATATCTGGGATTGGTGAAAGATTCTGGTTGGTAAACCGGTGGGTAGATTTCACTTTTCTTTCTTTTCTTTAATCCTTCCTCGCGTCTCCTGACAACTTCACGACTCTAGCTGGATTCTGAAGTATTCGGTTTAGGTGAACGGTATGGGATTTTTAATAGGTTTTAGGTGAATTAATCAGCACACACTCACATGCATGCACATATGCACACACACACCCGCACACGCAAATACTCGCGCACATACGAGAGCAATAATGATGACGTCGAATTGGTAAGATTACCGAATTAACAATACTGAGCTCTCTCAGAGAAAAAAAGAAGAAGAAAAAAAAGGATTATTAATTATTAATCATATTTGGGCATTTTGCAAGATTATTTTCCCCCACAGCCTGTAACTGCAGACTCATGTTGTAATAATCGCAAGCCAGAAGGAAAGACTGTATGAAGAAAAAGAATGTCTAAAGTTGGGATAATTTCACACTTAATAAAAGAAGCTGAAATAGAATGTGCCTAATATAAAGTCTAACTGTCTTAGGTTATACAACTGCACATCTATGTTTAAGTAACCATCATTAGCTAATTATAATTAGAATATAACCTACAGGATGGAAGCAGCCACTCGTGCTCTTTCAATCGCTTTCTTGACCAAACGGTAACAAAATACGATAAACACCAGCACATTCTTAGCCGACCTGCCAATGACCTTAACTGACACCATCACTCGGCACACACAACGGCTCACGCTAACACTGAAGCCATTTAACTGCCGCCTGACTGTACATCCTCAATTGCTTACTTGCACATCACTCAACAGGTCAGACTCACCTTTTAAAAGAAGGTACATAACGTCACAAATACCACAATGTTGAATGTGAGGGATGGTGACTCCAAGTGGGCACAAATAATACCTCCACCTCAGTGGTAAATTGGTCGTCTTGCAACCCTGAGGTTATGGGTTCGATCCCAGGCCAGTTTGACCATGTTGAAGTATCTTTGAGCAAGATACTGAAACCCCAGTTGCGCCTGATGCTGCATCATCACTATATCGTCGCTGCTATGTAAAAAATACTTCTGTTAATTTTTAATTTTATTATTTTATTTTATTTACACGTTTACGTTTTTGGGACGTCTGCATTAATTTTCATCCCAAAAGCATAAAAACGTTTGGGGGTTTTTATGATAAAAATGGACATAAGTGTTTTTCACATAGCAGCGACCATATGCATGATACTTTAAAAATATGAATAATAATGTAAATACCGGGTCACTACTTTGTGTATTTTATCAATTGTGCCATAAATGCTCAAATAAAATTCCAGGACATGCTACGAGGCCCACGTCACCCTCTTGTGTATATTCTGATGTATTTCAGACACCAAGAATTGGTCAAAACAAAATGACGTATCCGCTCTCCTGGCTTTAAAGGGAGAAGCGTGCTGGAGCGCTCCCGGCTCCGATGGTATAAGCACGATCATGCGCTCCCAGCCTTAATGAGCTAAATGCGGGGGGGGGGGGGGGGGCACACTTACAAATACAATAATTCTCGTAATAACTCATATTAAATGTTGACTAGTTAAAGTGGTGACAATATGAATATATCATCTTTTGACAGCATCTTATCAGAAGACAGATAAGAGTGCATACTTAAGTGTTAATGTTATATTTGGGCCTTTTATTTTGCCTGTAGCTGACCACTCTTGTCTTTCTAGGTGGTTCTTTGAAGCATTAAAATACCCCCGCTCAAACAAGATGGTGGTAGTAAACGGCGTGGCAATGGCGGTGGTCTTCTTCCTGGTGCGGATCGCCGTCATGCCCTCCTACTGGGCAAGCGTATTTGCCACATTTGGCACTGAAGACTTTGAGCGCCTGGGCTTGGGTGCCCAGATAGCCTGGATCACCTCCTGTGTGGCCCTGGATATATTGAACAGTATCTGGATGTTTAAGATCACCCGAGGTTGCTACAAGGTATTGGCCGGATCGAAAGCGCAGAAAGATAAAGACAAAGTGGAGGCGTCCACCTGCTCGGACAAGAAAAAGCACGCCAACAACCACACAGACTGAAAGAGGACAGAGGTACACCACTCGCAAATCCTGAACCTCAGCCCTTCACCTTCCTCCAGTTGGCCAGTAGAAGGGGCTGTACGTCCTCAGGTTCGAACCCGGAGACTGACATGGGGACTCAATCAAGCACCAGCCTTTGCAGCTTCAATGGTTTTCACTGGCAGATTGGCATCCTGCTGCTTTTTGTTGCAGATGAGACGACGCTCACGAGCACATTTTGAACCCGCATTTTGCCCCCACCCTCCCTTTGCTTTCATTCACCATCACAGCACCTCATCTCCACCATTCACATCAGCCATAAGCCCAATCCTCTGAAGTGCCTGTGCAGGACAGGAAAGAAATAGGCTAGTCCCAGTTTAACAGTTAAATGCTCCCACTCTGCTGGCACTTTTCTACTCTGTCCAAATTGCAGGAGATGTAGCACTTGAGGCCCACAACAAGTTTGTCAACTGTCAGGGCTCTTGTCTTAAACACAGCAGACCTCAACTCAAAAGGAACAACACCATAATGCCTCGTCTACAGTGTTTCCTGCTGTGACTTCTTTGTATCCGTCACCAGTCATTGGCCCTCATAAGCCACTCTAATTGGAACTAACAACACTAACATCATACATGAGCAGAGGTGGCAAATCCAGGTCCAGTAAGTAAAAACACTGCCAGAGTTTGGCTTTAGCCTCTAGCGCTAGCTAGCTAACTAGCTAGCTCCATAGCAGGTAAACTAGCACCATGGGTGCTAGCTAGCTAGCGAGCAGGCAAACGAGCACCATGGGTGCTAACTAGCTAGCTAGCTAGCAGGTTAAACTACCTCCATGGGAACTAGCTAGGGAGCTAGGTAACTAGCACCTCAGGCTAAAGCCAAACTGTGGCAGGATTTTTACATTCTGGACCTGGATTTGGCACCTCTGTAACATGAGACACATCATAGCAGACATTTGTAGCATTTTATTTCGTCCATTTGAGGCACTCTGTGCTCTCATTTTCTATCGCCCGAGCCTGTCTGAGTAACAAGATGCATCACATAATTTGCCTCACTGGATTGGGCTTCACTGTCCAGCTTCAACTTTGATTTCATTTCATTTTGTTCTGCCTTACATCATCAAGCCCCGCTCTTTACTGTGAATGTAGTCTTTGAAACGCCAGTCGAGAAGGCCTCCGAGCTTTTCTTCAGCCATTTGTCGAGCCAACTATCTGTAAAGGTTGTCCCGGCCAATGCAGTGCAACAGTGGATAAAAATGTGCTGAAGGAACCGACGCACCCTGCAAGCTTTTCATTCTTCCAGGCTTCATCTCTCAGTAACTCTGAGAAACTAATCATGTCGATGTCGGTGAACAGTTGTTGTTTTTTCTCCCCTCCAAGTTTTGTATTAGATGTCCTACTTTATAACACCAGCATGGTGCTTCTTTTTCCTTTTGTTTTTATTTAGCTGTTTTCCCCAATGTCACCAAGCAATATGATGTATTTTAAAAGTAAGAGTTTCTAATTGTAAAAATTCAATGTTGATGTATCACCCAAAACCAAGCCAGACTCTTTAGAATGCTGTCTAAGGCATTCAGCATGTTGGCATTTTTTTATTTCCATATTTCTATCAAGCATGCAAGCGTTAGCCTCATTCCCACCCAACGGTGTGTAGTTTGGATCAGTAAGTCCACCAATTGCAGCTTATGGAATTTGAGCTACAGTGACCCAGACTGTGTTACGGCACAACCCTTTTCTGCTCAAAACAAAATGCAAATTAGAATTTTGCTTGATGAGTAAATTCAGAATGTTTTTTTTGTTTTTAATGGTGCTTGTTTTTTTCCCTTTTCAATTCATTCTATTTTAACACAGAAAGAAGCGAGCCAATCAGGGCTGGACTGGCATATGTCAGCCCAGCCTACCACCCTTGGCTACCACTTAGCCATAACCGCTGTTGTTCTCTATATTGTAAATGGATTAATGGGCTGCTCCCTCTAAATTATGGGCTGGTGCTCTGGGGTGAAATGGAGGAAATAATAATTGAGTAGCACCACATCGGCCCCAAAAGACACTGGCACACCGGGCATCTGCCCTGAATGCCAGATGGCCAGTCCAGCCCTGACCACTTCTGAAACATACCGTTGTAACTGGCAAAAATACTGAAACAGAACTCTTCATTATTCTACCGACCTTTGACCTTTTTTTAATGGAAATGCATACCGCAAGCTGGGAAAAAAGCTTGTGCTATATTTCTTTGATGCCTTTGAGAAATAGTTTAGATAAATGGCATCTATACATCAATTGCACCTTTGGCTCTGAACATCGTGAATGCATGTACTTGTATGTTTCCTTTCTGCTCGCCCCGCATGTCTCTAAATTGGCACAGTAGCTATACAGGTGCTCACTCTGCGTGGCTAACGAAGCGATTCCGATTGGAGTGCAGCCACACGACCAGAGCGAGATAACGGGCAGGCATGGACGTCCTCTGCATGTTTCCTTTTCTATGTCGGTCTTTGTATTTCTCAGTGGATGGACAGTGGGAGAATGTTGGACTTTTTGCTGTTGAAGTAAAAAAAAAAAAAAGTGAGAGAGAGAAAAGCACACTCCCCACGGAGCAATAACTCTTGACCTCCTGGATTTCTGTCTGTCACCACAGAGGAGAGGCTGACACATCCGGTGCCTTTTACAGAAACATGGACTCACATTTTGATAAGCATGAGCTTTCTAACGCAAATATCCTCTGATATGATTGTCATTTATGTACTCCTCTGTATTCCATGTCTATACTCAATGTATATTTTTATAATATGCCTGCACAATGATTAATCCGGCCAAGTATTAATATAATCCAAAGATGATCAGGGAGGCTGTCATGTGATTGTTGTGTTGGCCTCTTGACTCCATACAGGGCCACGTCTCTATGAATGTTGTCAGCGGCATTAACAGTATCCAGCGTAATGACGAATGGAATCAAGATGTATTTATTTTTTGCGACATGAGACCATGAAATGGTAGGCTGCGTTAGCCTCCTCAAAGCTGTGAATAGATTCAAAGACTACAATTGTGGACGATTTCCAGAGGTCAATACTTGTGGCATGCTGGGATTTTGGCTCGTGCACAAAGTCAAAACGAAATCAGATCTGCCTGTTAATGAACTGGATTGTTGTCAGGGTTTGTTCTTTTTATTGTCTCTTTCTTTAAAAAAAAAAATCAAAACAGCTGCAAAAGTTGTGCTTTATTGCACATGTTGGGAAAGATGAATTGTTTCCAGAAGGCTGCTTATGATAAGTGTGTGTACTGTTTTATCAGGTTTGAAAACCACTTTGCCTTTATTTCTTTTGAGGAGGCCAACGTTACAATAACAATAAAGGAGATATTGTAAGGACTATATTTAATACTACACTGTACAGTATGCACTAGATCGAAAATGGAATATATCACTGTACCATCCTAATTTGTGATTATTTCGAGCGGATGCTAATTGACACCCAGTCCTTTGGTACAGTTTGAAAAAGCAGCATCACAGTTAGGTACTTTAAATTATCTTGAGGTTACGCATGGTTTGTAGGCAGTTTTTTGTGTGCTTGTTTTGTCATAAGTTGATGACATTGAATGACTTGAATTAAAGTCACATTCAGGACATTTGTAAGACCTAAATAATCACCGTATAACTGGAAATATCGTAGACAAATCAATTGAACACTTTTAATGAATTGCCATCGTGTCTTGTTTTTGTCTCATCACCTTTTTTATGGAATGTCATTTGTTTGAGCCTTTTTTTGTTTGTTTGTGTTTCCCCTCCGGTGAGCCAGCCTAGACCACACAGAGGCTTTTTGTGGATCCTTCTCTGAGGGTAATTTCTCAATGACGTGCATATATCATGGTACGCAACCATGCAAGGAGATGACAACATGAGATTTACTTGAAAGTGTTCTTCAATAAACTTGAAGACGAAAACAAGCTAGCTGCTGTCTTTTATTGTGACTCAGTTACTTATTGCTGAACTTTATTTAACCTTATAAAGCTTTCATTTTTTTCCAAACAAGGATTTGTGTGCCTGCATATGCGTCTGTTATCTGTCACCATTAGCATTGTTTTTAGAATGAACCAGTATGCATAGTATCATTGTCCATACTAGTTGGCACAAAGTGTCATGTGTCACCAAGGTATGTGTGTGTATGGTGACAAAACAAACATGAGGAACAACAGTATTTAAAAGAAAAAGATGAAAAGAACTTTCCGGAAGGGGCTCAGTCGATTGAGGCCATGTCGGCTCTGTGCGCACGTGAGAGCTGTGAGTGGCCTTAAGGGGCTTGGTCAGAATTCTGTGTGAGGAGCTTTACCAAACATGGTCACATACGAAATTCTCCTGCTACTACAGAGTGTGCTCACAGGAACACCAGCACCTGTATATAGATACACAAAAATGCAGTGGTGGATCTGTAAGTCATCAGCTGATTTATTCATTTGATCCCATTGTAAGAGCAACATATACATTTTCGTAACTTCTGCAAAAGGGAACTGCAGCCTTCTGCAAGGCGACTTTTGTAAGGGAACTCTAATTTAATTCACGTCTATAAATGTCAAGTCTCCTCATTCCCCCTTTATGAGTTCCAATATGTGTTTTGAATCTGTGCTTTATGAGCACCGACCAGCCACTATAGTGTACCGCACCAGTTAATATCATACACAAATGGATCAGAATGATCGCCCTGTTTCAGGAGGAACTCATGTTGAAGATCGTTCCCAGACTTCAAGAAACAAAAACAAATCAAGAATCAACATTCCAGACAATAGAGAGGCTATAAACCAAGCAGATTATTATTTTTTTTTACAAGCTGCTTAAAGCCTCCGCCTGGCATTTGATAGAAATAACTTTTTAGAGCAACTTGATAACGAGTTGCACCTTAGTGTTATCAGCAACCTCACCCCGGAGATGTATTCTGTCAGGAGCCCAACCCAGCCTGCCAGCTATTACAGTCAAAAATAACTTTACCTCATCTTCTTAAGTTCAAGCCGCAGGTTTTTTTTTTTCTCAAATTGGCCAAAGAGTATTTGTTGTTCAAACATTTGTAATAGTTGAAATTCTTGAACAGCTGAAGCAGCAGTTGGAATGCAAACAAGTTAACAACTTAAAAATGTCATTCATGGTGTGAAAGCTGAAAGGTAAGCATTCACACAAATGTTCTGATTTCTATCACTGGATATGTAATATTCTGTGAATAATGTTAGCACAGTATCAACAGTTTAACAGGCTGTAGTGGGAATGGAAACTTAAAAGTGGACCACAATATGTTCCGTAACCTAAAATGCCTCCCTCTTTAAGTTCTAATTTCAAAGCCATTGCATACTTTGACATTTTTAACTAACTTAGTAAGTTTACTTTACCACTTATAAATATAATAATATATATATATATAACTATAAATATATAACATAATAAACTAAAGTAAAACTATCCATTCATTTTTCACCATTTAATGACGCCTGATGTATCGTGTGCCATGTGGGAACACAAAAGGTGTTTGAAGTGTCACCAAGTGTTTTTTTTTTTTTTTTATATGTAGTGCTAAACTAAGTGCACATTTTTGTCAGCAGAAGTACGGGGAAAGAGTGGTTAGCAGATCCACCTCACAGTTCTGAGGCTGGGGGTTCAAATCCGGGGGCTCTACATTTTCCTTAGGTTTAAATATGAATGTTGTTAGATAAGGCCTCTTAATGCGTAGATAGGTGAATTGAGCTAGGCCATTGTGTAGCTGTGACCTGTCCTGGCTTGGCGCCTATTTATCTATCTGCACTCTGGCGCACTTCTCCAGTTGAAGATAGTTACGACCATCAGGTCACACATCAGGTCAGAAATTTTGCTCTCCATATTCTCTTGGCTTCACTTGCGTCAAAATGAATAGTGTTAACATTGTTAACATTTTGAATTCTTTATTTTATATTTTAACTATTTTAAATTTAGTTATAGGTGTGTAGAGCAGGTGAAATAATGTTAAACTCAGTATAACTTGACCTTAACCTATCTGGTACCTTGTTTTTGTCTAAAATTTCTTCTCAGTGTCCTGCGTGAGAACATACTCTGTTCGTGAGAGAGAAAGCACACACAGTTCCCACAACTATACTACATTTGGAGATGTCATGTTCAATCTGTTTGTGAGATTTTATTTTGGGAAAAAAGTACGAACTGGTACACTGAAGAATATGATGTGTCTAAAAGATGAACACAGGTGCGAACTGTGTACTGAGATTCTGTTTTCTTCTCTGTTTTTCTTCTGTTATGTAACATAGTGAGAACCAATCTGTTTTTCTTATTCATGGGAGGAGAAAAAGGCGTTTTGCTTTCAAACTGGGGTGTATAAAGAGCTCTCTCTCGCAAGGGAGGGGGCACGCGCACTCTGGAATTCCACTCTTTACGTGATGTTCAGTGTGTGTGACCGGAGATTCTCTATAATAAATCATTCTTCGAAGGATCCTTTGTCACAAAGAAGTCTCATCTCCAATTTTTGGAACACGCAAAAGATGACAAATTATATCATCATTTAACAATAGTAATGTCAAGGTGTGACTGGGTCCTTAGCAAATTGGGACTTCTGATCAAATTTAAGTCTGTGATCAAATTTAAGTCTGTGTTCAAACCCCACTCTTAACCAAGTACTGTTAAAAGTGTGTCTGTTGACTTGATTTCTCAGAATTTACTAAGAGACTAGACTTAAAGGTCTGAGACCATCTGTGGTCTGCAAGAGGTGCTGTTTCCTTCGGAACTCTACCCTATACGGATCTATTCAGCAAGCACTAGTTTTTATATTAAAGCTACATGCGCAAGGTTGTGGTGGCCGAGTGGTTAAGGCGATGGACTAGAAATCCATTGGCGTCTCCCCTTGTAGGTTCGAATCCTGCTGACAATGAGTGTGTCTTGTGCAGTTTAAATCTCTGTCTAGTCTATTTTGTTAAAGTATGTGAGCATTTCTATGTGGTATACACCACGGAGGAGACAGGACTTCCAACTTCTGTGTGTCACAGAGGTGCTGTTTCCGGTTGCTGTTTGTGACGTGTGGGCTATCACTGGTGTTAATGCTAAGTTCTTAAGTTTCAAGTGTTGCTAGACAATGTGTACTTCCTTCCACTGTGTATTGGGAATTTTGGTCTCACAAGAAAGGTATAGGTTCAAGCAAAAGTCTTGTCAATGCCTTTTGAACATGAGTATGGACTTTTGGTGCTGTTTCCGGTTGCTGTTTGCGACGTGGGCTGGCACTGGTGTTAATGCTGAGTTCTTAAGTGTCAGCCTGGTCAAGTGTTCTAAGGTGCTAGACAAGGTGTACTTCCTTCCACTGTGTATTGGGGTTTTAAGTCTCCCAAGAAAGGCATAGGTTCGAGTTAAAGTCTTGTCATTTCATCTGAACATGAGTATGGACTCAGCAGTACTTAACTGACCAGATTATAGCATTTTAGCTTCCCAAGAAATACAGATTGTTACAACTCATCATCGACGAGTACTCTTGGCCACCTGACAAAAGATGACTCCTTCCACAGCAAATTGGGATTTCTGCCTCCAAATGAAGGCATGGGTTCAAAACGCATAGCTGAAAAGTACTTCTGGATGCATTTTGGCTAAGACCAGACTGTTGTAGGTTTTGTTTCCCATGATTTTAACATTTTTGCTAGTCAGGATGGCCGAGTGGTCTAAGGCGCCAGACTCAAGATATGCATCTTTCCTCAGTGGTTTGGGCTTTCTTGTCTCTAAATAGAGGCGTGGGTTCAAATCCCACTCCTGACAAGGTATTTTCTACATGTGTTTTTTTTTATTCGGCTCTGGACACTTGTCCTACAGACGAGAATGCAGGTTTTATAGTATTTATTGGATTGTGTGGTCATCATGTTGTAAGCATTGAAATTAGCTGTTTGTTCCTAAAACCTGATTCTGTAAAGACTAGTAGACGCAATAAGTGGGTTTGTAATGACCCCGACAAGCCCCTTCTGACCAAAGTCAGCGCGAGCCCTACCATCGAATTACTTTGTAAGTAGATGGTGATTGTGACATGCATGGAACAGAATGACAGCCAATCAAGAAGCCAACTGAAGCTCATACTGTTCCCGAAATGTAGAGGGACAAGCACTGGTGTTAACCCTAATGTTATCATTATAAGCAATAATAATAAGTTGTCGTGGCCGAGTGGTTAAGGCGATGGACTTGAAATCCATTGGGGTCTCCCTGCGCATGTTCGAATCCTGCCGACAACGCAATTATTTTCTGGAATTTTGCTCTCTATAGTCTCTTGGCTTCACTTGCGTCAAAATGAATAGTAATGTCAAGGTGTGACTGGGTCCTTAGCAAATTGGGACTTCTGATCAAATTGAAGTCTGCGTTCAAACCCCACTCTTAACCAAGTACTGTTAAAAGTGTGTCTGTTGACTTGATTTCTCAGAATTTACTAAGAGACTAGACTTAAAGGGGGGCAGCACGGTGGCTGACTGGTTAGCACGTCCGCCTCCCAGTGCTGAGGACGTGAGATCGAGTCCGGGCTTCGGCCTTCCTGGGTGGAGTTTGCATGTTCTCCCCGTGCTTGCGTGGGTTTTCACCGGGTACTCCGGTTTCCTCCCACATTCCAAAGACATGCATGGCAGGTTAATTGAACACTCCAAATTGTCCATAGGTGTGATTGTGAGTATGGTTGTTCGTCTCTGTGTGCCCTGTGATTGGCTGGCAACGAGTTCAGGGTGTACCCTGCCTACTGCCCGAAGCCAGCTGGGATAGGCTCCAGCACCCCCGCGACCCTTGTGAGGAAAAAGCGGTCAAGAAAATGGATGGATGGATGGACTAGACTTAAAGGTCTGAGGCCATCTGTGGTCTGCAAGAGGTGCTGTTTCCTTCGGAACTCTTCCCTATAATGGATCTATTCAGAAAGCACTAATTTTAATATTAAAGCTACATGCGTAATGTTGTCGTGGCCGAGTGGTTAAGGCGATGGACTAGAAATCCATTGGGGTCTCCCCTCGTAGGTTCGAATCCTGCCGACAACGAGTGTGTATTGTGTAATTTAGCTCTCTTTCTAGTCTATTTCGTTAAAGTATGTGAGCATTTCTATGTGGTATACGCCACGGAGGAGGCAGGACCTCCGACTTCTGTGTGTCTCAGACGTGCTGTTTCCGGTTGCTGTTTGTGACGTGTGGGCTATCACTGGTGTTAATGCTAAGTTCTTAAGTGTCAAGTGTTCCAAGGTGCTAGACAATGTGTACTTCCTTCCACTGTGTATTGGGAATTTTGAACTCCTAAGAAAGGTGTCGGTTCAAGCAAAAGTCTTGTCAGTTCCTTTTGAACATGAGTATGGACTTTTGGTGCTGTTTCCGGTTGCTGTTTGTGACGTGGGCTGGCACAAGTGTAAATGCTAAGTTCTTAATTGTCAGCCTGGTCAAGTGTTCTAAGGTGCTAGACAAGGTGTACTTCCTTCCACTGTGTATTGGGGTTTTTGGTCTCCCAAGAAGGACATAGGTTCGAGTTAAAGTCTTGTCATTTCATCTGAACATGAGTATGGACTCAGCAGTACTTAACTGACCAGATTATAGCATTTTAGCTTCCCAAGAAATACAGATTGTTACAACTCAGCATAGACGAGTACTCTTGGCCACCTGACAAAAGATGACTCCTTCCACAGCAAATTGGGAGTTATGCCCCCAAATGAAAGCATGGGTTCAAAACGCATAGCTGAAAAGTACTTCTGGATGCATTTTGGCGAAGACCAGACTGTTGTAGGTTTGGTTTCCCATGATTTTAACATTCAGGCAAGTCAGGATGGCCGAGTGGTCTAAGGCGCCAGACTCAAGATATGCATCTTTCTTCAGTAGTTTGAGCTTTCTGGTCTCTAAATAGAGGCGTCAGTTCAAATCCCACTCCTGACAAGGTATTTTCAACATGTGATTTTTTTTTTATTCAGCTCTGGACACTTGTCCTCCAGACGAGAATGCAGGTTTTACAAGTAATCATTGGATTGTGTGGTCATCATGTTGTAAGCATTGAAATTAGCTGCTTGTTCCTAAAACCTGATTCTGTAAAGACTAGTAGACGCCATAAGTGGGTTTTTAATGACCCCGACAAGCCCCTTCTGACCAAAGTCAGCGCGAGCCCTACCATCAATTACTTTGTAAGTAGATGGTGATTGTGACATGCATGGAACAGAATGACAGCCAATCAAGAAGCCAACTGAAGCTCATACTGTTCCCGAAATGTAGATGGACAAGCACTGGTGTTAACCCTAATGTTAGCATTATAAGCAATAGTAATAAGTTGTCGTGGCCGAGTGGTTAAGGCGATGGACTTGAAATCCATTGGGGTCTCCCTGCGCATGTTCAAATCCTCCCGACAACGCAATTACTTTCTGGAATTTTGCTCTCTATATTCTCTTGGCTTCACTTGCGTCAAAATGAATAGTAATGTCAAGGTGTGACTGGGTCCTTAGCAAATTGGGACTTCTGATCAAATTGAAGTCTGTGTTCAAACCCCACTCTTAACCAACTACTGTTAAAAGTGTGTCTTTTGACTTGATTTCTCAGAATTTACTAAGAGACTAGACTTAAAGGTCTGAGGCCATCTGTGGTCTGCAAGAGGTGCTAGCACGTTTCCTTCGGAACTCTTCCCTATAACGGATCTATTCAGAAAGCACTAGTTTTAATATTAAAGCTACATGCGCATGGTTGTCGTGGCCGAGTGTTTAAGGCGATGGACTAGAAATCCAATGGGGTCTCCCCTCGTAGGTTCGAATCCTGCCGACAACGATTGTGTTTTGTGTAATTTAGCTCTCTGTCTAGTCTATTTCGTTAAAGTATCTGAGCATTTCTATGTGGTATACGCCGCGGAGGAGACAGGACTTCCGACTTCTGTGTGTCTCAGAGGTGCTGTTTCCGGTTGCTGTTTGTGACGTGTGGGCTATCACTGGTGTTAATGCTAAGTTCTTAAGTTTCAAGTGTTCCAAGGTGCTAGACAAGGTGTACTTCCTTCCACTGTGTATTGGGAATTTTGAACTCCCAAGAAACGTATAGGTTCAAGCAAAAGTCTTGTCAATTCCTTTTGAACATGAGTATGGACTTTTGGTGCTGTTTCCGGTTGCTGTTTGCGACGTGGGCTGGCACAAGTGTAAATGCTAAGTTATTAAGTATCAGCCTGGTCAAGTGTTCTAAGGTGCTAGACAAGGTGTACTTCCTTCCACTGTGTATTGGGGTTTTTGGTCTCTCAAGAAAGACATAGGTTCGAGTTAAAGTCTTGTCATTTGATCTGAACATGAGTATGGACTCAGCTGTACTTAACTGACCAGATTATTGCATTTAGCTTCCCAAGAAATACAGATTGTTACAAATCAGCATAGACGAGTACTCTTGGCCACCTGACAAAAGATGACTCCTTCCACAGCAAATTGTGATTTCTGCCTCCAAATGAAGGCATGGGTTCAAAACGGATAGCTGAAAAGTACTTCTGGATGCATTTTGGCTAAGACCAGACTGTTGTAGGTTTTGTTTCCCATGATTTTAATGTTCTTGCAAGTCAGGGTGGCCGAGTGGTCTATGGTGCCAGACTCAAGATATGCGTGTTTCCTCAGTGGTTTGGGCTTTCTGGTCTCTAAATAGAGCCGTGGGTTCAAATCCCACTCCTGACAAGGTATTTTCAACGTGTGTTTTTTTTTATTCGGCTCTGGACACTTGTCCTACAGACGAGAATGCAGGTTTTACAAGTAATCATTGGATTGTGTGGTCATCATGTTGTAAGCATTGAAATTAGCTGCTTGTTCCTAAAACCTGATTCTGTAAAGACTAGTAGACGCCATAAGTGGGTTTTTAATGACCCCGACAAGCCCCTTCTGACCAAAGTCAGCGTGAGCCCTACCATCAATTACTTTGTAAGTAGATGGTGATTGTGACATGCATGGAACAGAATGACAGCCAATCAAGAAGCCAACTGAAGCTCATACTGTTCCCGAAATGTAGAGAGACAAGCACTGGTGTTAACCCTAATGTTAGCATTATAAGCAATAGTAATAAGTTGTCGTGGCCGAGTGGTTAAGGCGATGGACTTGAAATCCATAGGGGTCTCCCTGCTAAAGGAATATAAGAGTTTGTGTGAATGGGGGTGAAATACAGGATGTGTGATGCAAGTGGGGGTTGCAGGAATGGAATGTTTCAGAACAAAGGATGCTAATTGCAAGGGGAGATGCAGAGCCGCGATAAGCTCAAAGTATGTTGTAAATCACATTTGTTTTACACCGGGGGGGGAAAGTACAAAACAGGAGAAGCCATCCAGTGACGCTGCGGATGAAGATCGGCCAATGAAAAGCAAGCTAAAGTTAAACTGCAGAAAACACGTAGCCAATAGAATAATGTCAGGATGCCTTTGTTTTTGTGTCATTTAAATACTGTGTAGTATAACTATTCACTGGGGCAACTCGGATGAGACTACGTCGGCTGCTTGAGACAGAGACGTATAGAATTGTATTGATAGGGACCCGGGACCTCAGCTGCTTTGTATTAGATTTGAGTGTTAGGAATAAATCCACTCGTGTGTGAAAATGCCGGCTTCCTGATACCTTTCTATTGCAGAACAAGCACGCTATTGTTGGATGGGTGATAGTTTGGTAAGGTCACAAATTGGAGTCAGATTATTAACTTGAGTTTATATTAATATAGAAATAAATTCCAACAATTTATGGTGACCCCGACGTGATGCAAGAGAGGTAAAAAGAAGTCCGGGACTTCGAGAAAAACCACAAGAGTCTGGGACTCGGGGATCTGGGATCCACGTCCACACCAGGTGACGACCTGATAAAGAAGCCATACCTCCGACCGTCTTTTCTCTTGGGCCCACAGTCAAATAAGGTTAGCAGATTCCTTTTCAAATTCTGCACATTGGCAACGCTAAATTATAAGAGGAAGGAGGAGCGGAACGGCGTAAAAGTGTAACAGTGTGGACGTTAGTAGGGTTTAAAATCTGGGATTTACCTATTAGAATAGTTTGGAACTATTCGTGGTTAGATACGGTTTAAAATCTGGGATTTACGTATCGATACGGTTTAAAATCTGGGATTTATGTATCAGTGTGGAAGCGGTGTGGATGTAAAAACTAAAATTGGACTGCAAGAGAAGTGATTAGGACACTCGCGAGTGGATTTAAGGATGGCAGATAAGAGAAAGTGTGATAATGGTCTCGGGTCCGCTGAAGTCTGGTCGGAGATTAATGGTCATTACGCTAAACTGGAATCACAGTTGATTAGTGCAATAGAAAGTAAGAGAATTAAGAAGGAAAGAGAACGGTGTCAGAAGTTGTTTCGGAAATTAAAGAAGGATGAATTGTTTCGCGGAGAACCTGGAACATGGGATATGTCGAAGTTAGCGCGGCAGTTACAGGAAAAGGAGAGCAGAATGTTGGCAAATATTCAAGATATGGAGGAGGAACAGAGCCGAGTCGGATGGCGAAAGCGTCATAAACTTGGAAAAGAAGTTAAAGATGTAGAGAATGATAGACGGGGCATTCACCAATTGGCGACTATTGCGACTGCGCTGGCAGCGATGAGAGGAAAAGAGGGAGGATGAAGTGAAGAAAGAGGATGAAGTGATTGATAAGGGAGAAAAGGCGGAATGTTTTAGAGGCGTTTATCCACAGTTGCCGAGCTCGGGACAGTATGTATTTGCGCCCCCGCCGTATCCGACGGCATCAGTGATGGCCCCCGTAGTCACTTTGGGGGGCAGAATGGTTTTAGATGTGGAAGATGACGGTTCACGGATGACGCCAGCAACAATACAGTTGATTGAACAGGTTGTGAATAATGAGAGAAAAAGGCTGCGGGGGGGTGAGTCGCCCGTGCGCACGTCAGGGGCGGTGTTAGCAGGAGACGGGGGCACCACTAGTGCAGGGAATAAGAGGACTCCGAAGCTGATAAGGGAGGAGGCATCGGGGAAGTTGTTTGATGGACATAAGGTGCAGACTGAGGAAAGAGAGATGTTAGAGAAAATGGTGACAGGGACACAGAGACGGGGGCAGGCAATGCCCAGCAACGCTGATCACCGCGAGGGGGAAGCGGAGAGTGATGAGGAAGATGAGGTGATGTTACGTGAGCAGCGGCAGATGCTCAGAGCGCTGAGTGAGGAAGAGAGGAGGGGCGATAGTGAGGAGAGCAGGTCCAGGGGGGAGCGAGGCTATCACACGCGGAGTAAAGGGAGAATAATGGCACAGCAGGAGCAGCCTCAAACAATGGCACCCTTAGTGGTGACTCATGCTGGCCGTCACTATGAGCCTTTGATGCTGCGGGATGTGGCTGCATTGGTGGAAAAATTGCCCCCCCTGCATAAAGGGGCACGAGCCTGGATTACTAAATTTTTAGCTGCCATGTCAGGACAGGGAGTAGCATTGGGGGATTTTAGACAAGCTATTTTGGGATCATGTTCACTGATTCAATTACAGAATATTGAGGGGCAGCTGGCACCCACCAGCTGGGGAGAGAAACGCCCCTGGCGGAGATCGCGGAGGCGTTGTTTCGGGAACTGAGGGCGGCCTTTCCCTCCCCAGTGGATGTGATGCCAACAATTTTTAATTATGGAAAAGATGTGACTCCCGAGCAACATTATGCTCAGGCATTGGAGCTGTGGATTGAGACCACAGGTAAACACCCAGGCAGCTACCCTGAAGCTGAGATGATGTTCAGGACGGCGATGCTGAACGGTCTCCCAAATGAGGTGCAAGCAATTATGAAAATTGATCCTGACATTTTGGTCTGTCCAGAACCGAGATTTAAGAGGCATTTGATACACCATTGCCGCATCTACAGTACATGGAAAAAGCAAATAAAGATCGAAAGGAGACTGATGCTCTGGCGACTAGTTTGGTTAAATTACAGCTGGCAAAGTTGCATGGTGAGGCAAAACAAGAAAAGGTCAAACAAAAACAAATGTATCAAACTCCAGTGGGGGCTGGACGGGGCCGAGGCCAAGGGTTCCGTGGTGGATACAGAGGGCGTGGTCGTGGCGCCCCCCCAGGAAGGGGGCGGACTGGGTTCGCTCCAGGGACTTGCTTCACTTGTGGGTCCCCTGATCACTGGGCACGAGATTGTCATGGCAACCCATCACCACCAGGGGCGGAGCAGCAGAACCAACAAGCAGGGCCACCACACCAAAGGGGGCCGCAGCAGCCCCGCCCGTGGCCACAGCCGAATCCACAGGGGCAGTATTACCAAGCTGACCCGTGGTACGGCCCAGACGAATAGGGGGGCCTGAGAAGCTCGGGAAGCACTGGCCAGGCAGAGCCAATGCTTCAGTTGACAGTGGCGGACACTCCGGTCCAGATGTTGGTGGACACTGGAGCAACACATTCATCGATCAACATGCCACTGCCAAGTACAGCGTTGTCGAAACGAGTTACAACGTTGGTCGGCTTCTCGGGACGTCCTCAGACTCTGCCCTTTACTCGGCCATTGAAAACGGAAATCACAAACACCGGACAGAAACTATATCATTCATATGTTCATGCAAAGGACACACCCATCAATCTGATGGGCAGAGACATGTTGTCAGCATTGAGAGCCCAGATATTGTGCGGCGAGAAGGGACTTACAGTGACATTTCCTGACGGACAGGTTCTGGAATGCTCCCAGCCTGTGACACCTCGGGGTCAGTGGTTGATGGCACCACTCCCCACAGTACCGGAGACGGCACGAATCTACTGGGCGAGATTGAATCCTGAGACTCCATTTGGGGGAGGAGTCTACTCCACGTACCTCTTGTGGAAACCGTGGATCCAGGCATTGGCACCGTACCACCCCCCAGTGGATCCATTGCATTGCACTCTATATTATGATAGAGAATCAGATGACATATATAGAGATGCATTTGAAGAAGTTGAGGGAGATGATTGGACATTACAATCACCATGCATCTTTGTGGGCCCCGAGGGGGTGGCAGCATATGTACAGTTGTCGCCAGAGCAAGAACAATGGTATCGAATGAGTGAGGAAGGTTTGCCTCACGTGTCACTGGCTGTGTCGCCAGGCCATGAGCCCTGCCAATTGGGGCCCATGGTGAAACAATTAACACAACAACATGATTGGATGATGACTGAGATTCCAGATGTGTGGCATTCGGCCGCAACCAAAAGTTACAGGATAATGGTAAAAATGGTAGATGAGTCAGACCTTAAATTGGTCTTCCTGGACCGCCATCATGGGCGGGAACAGACAGACCATGAGTCTGCACAGGCGATGCTGGATCAAATGCCACAGACCTTGTGGTCACAGGGTCCATTTGATGTTGGTTGTTGTCATACGGTTCAGCCGATCCAATTGGAAATTGATTGCTCCAGTCCGGTTCGCCGTCCTCAATATTGATGGCCGAAGGAAGCAGACGAAGGTATGGAGAAGACAGTGGCAGGATTGTGGGATGCAGGGGTGTTGGAAACGTCGGCGTCCTCTTGGAACACACCTCTGAGGCCAGTCCAGAAGGCTGATGGGGTGACATGGAGGATGGCCCATGATTTGCGGCCAGTGAATGACATAACTATAACTCCAGTTTTGCCAGTTCCTGACCCCCATCGCATCCTGTCCTCCCTGGATCCTCAGAAACAGTGGTATACGGTAATTGATTTGGCGAATGCATATTTCTGTTTACCACTGGCTGAGTCAATACGACACGTGTTTGCATTTTCTTATAAAGGGGTGAAATTGCAGTACAAACGACTCCCACAGGGCTTCAAGAATTCACCGGGACTCTTTAATCAGGTATTGAAGGCCTTATTATTTTCATGTGAACTACCCCAAGGCTCAGTGCTCCTGCAGTATGTGGACGATCTCCTCATTGCAGCTGAAACATCCAACCAGTGTGTGGAAGCCACACGAGCAGTGCTGTTGAAGCTTGCTGGCCTGGGCTTCAAAGTGTCAAGGAAAAAGTTACAGTGCTGTCGTAAGTCTGTGGTTTTTCTGGGGCGTGTCATCACACCAGCTGGTTTGGCTATGTCCCCGGATCACCGCAGCTCCATCTTGCGACACCCACGTCCAGAGACAGTGCAAGACATGCTGTCTTTCTTGGGATTGTGTGGCTACAGCCGAGCCTACATCCCATGTTTTGTGGATAAAACAGCAGGCTTGCGGGCCCTGGTTAAACAACAAGGGGTCCGAAATTTGAAGGCCACATTGCAGTGGACCCCTGGGGATGATGCATTGCTTGTGCAACTGATTCAGGAATTGGCATCAGCAGCAGCTTTGGCTACCCCAGATTACACTAAGGTGTTTCATTTAGATGTGGCCATTAGTGAGAAGACAGTGAATGCGGCATTGTACCAAAGACAGGGGACAAACAGGGCAGTTTAAAGATTGACTGCCCGGACGGGCAGGTCAAGAGAGGGAATGTGACGATGGCGAGAATTGGATCAAAATCGGACTCGGAAGTGTCTGAACAAAAACGACGACAATGCAAATGTTTAACTTTATTGACTATTTTGTTTGCAGGCTTGTGCTTTGTGTGGACTATGTTAGCGTTTGAACATATGGTGCGGGATGATAGAAGTGATGGAACGAAAGGAGAACGAGTGATGGTGTATCATTCCTGTAATGGAACGGTATGGTATGAAGCAGAGCAAGATGGTGGTAAGACGCTGACACAGACACAACAACTACTGTTAAATCTGAAGTGTAAACAACCGACACAGGTGAACACTTGGGTGACAATTTTCAACTGGACTCAACAATGGCTTGATTTGTTAGATAAATTGGACAATTATCAACCACAGTACCAGGACTGGTCCTTGGTACGCCCACAGGAACCTAGAAGGAGAAGAGAGGTAAAGTCAAAAAATAAGTGGGAGAAAAAGGGCTACCAGCATTGGATGATAGGCTGGTCATATAATAATTCGGTGAGAATAACAGTGGCCCCTAATACGAAGACCCAAGTAAATATACCAATAAAGGCACTGAGAGGGTTTCGGGAAGCGTGGTATACACCAGTGGAGGCAGTCATGTCACTAGTAACTGGAGACATGTTCCCTGGTTACTGGTGGTATATGACAGCACATGTGACAATGAGGGGATGGGATTCCGTGGTTACCACACAGGCGGGTGATTATTGGACACCGTCAAAGAATAAAATTGCTAAGTATTTCCATAATAAGATTCTCCCAAGAAAAGAAGGGGAGATATTGAAATTAACAATTGCAATGGGTAATAAGTCAATTGCGTCACCACACCAAGAAGTGTTAGTGCTAAACACATCATGTTGGGGGTTTAAGTTGTGGGCATATTCGTCTGGAAAAGATCCATATTTTCCAATTATCATTTGTGAGAATGGGACTATGATAAAAGGGGAAGCACCGGTAGTAAATAATTATACCCGTCGAACGGGTACCACGGCCAAAACAATGACGACAGTGGATGACTGGTTTATGAGTCACACAGGTATTTCTATGGTCACTAATAATTGGCTCCTGATGGCTGAACAGGCCGCTAAGAATACTAACGAGGATTGTTTGGTATGTTTAGGTGCAAGACCAGTTTTGAAAATCATGGCAGCAACTGTTGTATCCAAAACCTGTCTCTTTGGTTTCCTGTATAACAAAACTCTCCAAGGAAAGTGCAGCCAATTGGATTCGGCCTTTCCACTGACAAATATGGAAAAGCAAACGCCCATTTTTGACATCCATGTTGCACAACAAAATTTTACCTGCCTAAAGTTACATGGGAGTGGCCCTGGGATTGGAAACATCCAGGAGTCATGGTGTAATGAAAATGTGTCTTTGCCAGCAGGAATACCTCTCGCTCGGGCTGATGTTTGGCTGTGGTGTGGAGAGAGAGTGTTGTACGATAGGCTTCCCCCCAATGCCTCAGGTAAGTGCGCCCTAGTAATGCTGAACATGCCAATTAGTGTGACAGCATTAGACATGGCTAGGATAAATTGGGAAGGAGTTAGACAGTGGGGAAGAATCCCCTTCCTTGGGAGGAAGAAAAGGGACATGCAAGAATGGTTGAATGCAGGAGACCCCACATACATAGATGCAATTGGAGTTCCGAGAGGGGTCCCTGATGAATACAAATTGGTGGATCAAGTGGCGGCAGGATGGGAGAGTATTTTTCTGTTTATTACAGTAAACAAAAATGTGGACCGGATTAATTATGTCCACTATAATGTCCAACGATTGGCGAACAGGCAGTGCACGAGCAATTAGCAGCCACGTCTCTTATGGCATTCCAAAATAGAATGAGTTTAGATATGGTGTTAGCTGAAAGAGGAGGAGTGTGTGGTATTTTTGGGGAGCAGTGTTGTACTCTGATCCCCAACAATACATCTCCTGATGGTCGCCTTACTAAGGCATTGGAGGGTCTGCGCACGCTAAGTAATAAAATGAAAGAGCATTCAGGCGTGGACACCAGTTGGTACTCTGACTGGTTAAACGTCTTTGGCAAATATAAAAGCTTGATTGCATCAGTATTGATTTCTATCGCAATGTTTGCCGCTATCATGGTGTTATGTGGATGTGGATGTTGCTGTATTCCATGTATCAGATCATTAACTGTTAGGACAATCGAACGCACGTTGGGGCCACTAGCGCCAGGTGGTCAGTATATGATGATCCCTCAGAAGGACCCCCAGGAAGCGGAGACAGCTGTGGCCCTCCGGGAGTCCGGGATGTGAGTATGTGAAAGTGGCCTCAGGGATCTGAGGCCATGAGAGAGAATGAAATTTTATACTGATTTTCTACTAGAATGAAAGTTTATACTGATTTTCTACTAGAATGAATTTTTTTTTACTAATTTTTAGTTGTTTATTGATTTTTAGCTCATGTTTAACAATAAAAAACAAGGTATTCGAGTGATGACCTCAGTCGTCTGAGGTCATGAGAGGGAATAAAGGAATATAAGAGTTTGTGTGAATGGGGGTGAAATACAGGATGTGTGATGCAAGTGGGGGTTGCAGGAATGGAATGTTTCAGAACAAAGGATGCTAATTGCAAGGGGAGATGCAGAGCCGCGATAAGCTCAAAGTATGTTGTAAATCACATTTGTTTTACACCGGGGGGGAAAAGTACAATACAGGACAAGCCATCCAGTGACGCTGCGGATGAAGATCGGCCAATGAAAAGCAAGCTAAAGTTAAACTGCAGAAAACACGTAGCCAATAGAATAATGTCAGGATGCCTTTGTTTCTGTGTCATTTAAATACTGTGTAGTATAACTATTCACTGGGGCAACTCGGATGAGACTACGTCGGCTGCTTGAGACAGAGACGTATAGAATTGTAGTGATAGGGACCCGGGACCTCAGCTGTTTTGTATTAGATTTGAGTGTTAGGAATAAATCCAATCGTGTGTGAAAATGCCGGCTTCCTGATACCTTTCTATTGCAGAACGAGCACGCTATTGTTGGATGGGTGATAGTTTGGTAAGGTCACAAATTGGAGTCAGATTATTAACTTGAGTTTATATTAATATAGAAATAAATTCCAACACTGCGCATGTTCGAATCCTGCCGACAACGCAATTACTTTCTGGAATTTTGCTCTCTATATTCTCTTGGCTTCACTTGCGTCAAAATGAATAGTAATGTCAAGGTGTGACTGGGTCCTTAGCAAATTGGGACTTCTGATCAAATTGAAGTCTGCGTTCAAACCCCACTCTTAACCAAGTACTGTTAAAAGTGTGTCTGTTGACTTGATTTCTCAGAATTTACTAAGAGACTAGACTTAAAGGTCTGAGGCCATCTGTGGTCTGCAAGAGGTGCTGTTTCCTTCAGAACTCTTCCCTATAACGGATCTATTCAGAAAGCACTAGATTTAATATTAAAGCTACATGCGCAAGGTTGTCGTGGCCGAGTGGTTAAGGCGATGGACTAGAAATCCATTGGGTCTCCCCTTGTAGGTTCGAATCCTGCCAACAACTAGTGTGTTTTGTGTAATTTATCTCTCTTTCTAGTCTATTTCGTTAAAGTATGTGAGCATTTCTATGTGGTATACGCCACGGAGGAGACAGGACCTCCGACTTCTGTGTGTCTCAGACGTGCTGTTTCCGGTTGCTGTTTGTGACGTGTGGGCTATCACTGGTGTTAATGCTAAGTTCTTAAGTGTCAAGTGTTCCAAGGTGCTAGACAATGTGTACTTCCTTCCACTGTGTATTGGGAATTTTGAACTCCCAAGAAAGGTATAGGTTCAAGCAAAAGTCTTGTCAGTTCCTTTTGAACATGAGTATGGACTTTTGGTGCTGTTTCCAGTTGCTGTTTGCGACGTGGGCTGGCACAAGTGTAAATGCTAAGTTCTTAATTGTCAGCCTGGTCAAGTGTTCTAAGGTGCTAGACAAGGTGTACTTCCTTCCACTGTGTATTGGGATTTTTGGTCTCCCAAGAAAGACATAGGTTCGAGTTAAAGTCTTGTCATTTCATCTGAACATGAGTATGGACTCAGCAGTACTTAACTGACCAGATTATTGCATTTTAGCTTCCCAAGAAATACAGATTGTTACAACTCAGCATAGACGAGTACTCTTGGCCACCTGACAAAAGATGACTCCTTCCACAGCAAATTGGGATTCCTGCCTCCAAATGAAGGCATGGGCTCAAAACGCATAGCGGAAAAGTACTTCTGGATGCATTTTGGCTAAGACCAGACTGTTGTAGGTTTTGTTTCCCATGATTTTAATGTTTTTGCAAGTCAGGGTGGCCGAGTGGTCTAAGGCGCCAGACTCAAGATATGCATCTTTCCTCAGTGGTTTGGGCTTTCTGGTCTCTAAATAGAGGCGACGGTTCAAATCCCACTCCTGACAAGGTATTTTCAACATGTGTGTTTTTTTATTCGGCTCTGGACACTTGTCCTACAGACGAGAATGCAGGTTTTACAGTAATCATTGGATTGTGTGGTCATCATGTTGTAAGCATTGAAATTAGCTGCTTGTTCCTAAAACCTGATTCTGTAAAGACTAGTAGACGCAATAAGTTGGTTTGTAATGACCCCGACAAGCCCTTTTGACCAAAGTCAGTGCGAGCCCTAATATCGAATTACTTAGTAAGTAGATGGTGATTGTGACATGCATGGAACAGAATGACAGCCAATCAAGAAGCCAACTGAAGCTCATACTGTTCCCGAAATGTAGAGGGACAAGCACTGGTGTTAACCCTAATGTTAGCATTATAAGCAATAATAGTAAGTTGTCGTGGCCGAGTGGTTAAGGCGATGGGCTTGAAATCCATTGGGGTCTCCCTGCGCAGGTTCAAATCCTGCCGACAACGCAATTACTTTGTGGAATTTTGCTCTCTATTTTCTCTTGGCTTCACTTGCGTCAAAATGAATCGTAATGCCAAGGTGTGACTGGGTCCTTAGCAAATTGGGACTTCTGATCAAATTGAAGTCTGTGTTCAAACCCCACTCTTAACCAAGTACTGTTAAAAGTGTGTCTGTTGACTTGATTTCTCAGAATTTACTAAGAGACTAGACTTAAAGGTCTGAGACCATCTGTGGTCTGCAAGAGGTGCTGTTTCCTTTGGAACTCTTCCCTATACGGATCTTTTCAGCAAGCACTAGTTTTAATATTAAACCTACATGCGCAAGGTTGTCGTGGCCGAGTGGTTAAGGCGATGGACTAGAAATCCATTGGGGTCTCCTCTCGTAGGTTCGAATCCTGCCGACAACGAGTGTGTCTTGTGTAATTTAGCTCTCTGTCTAGTCTATTTTGTTAAAGTATGTGAGCATTTCTATGTGGTATACGCCACGGAGGAGACAGGACTTCCGACTTCTGTGTGTCTCAGAGGTGCTGTTTCCGGTTGCTGTTTGTGACGTGTGGGCTATCACTGGTGTTAATGCTAAGTTCTTAAGTGTCAAGTGTTCCAAGGTGCTAGACAATGTGTACTTCCTTCCACTGTGTATTGAGAATTTTGGTCTCCCAAGAAAGGTATAGGTTCAAGCAAAAGTCTCTTCAATCCCTTTTGAACATGAGTATGGACTTTTGGCGCTGTTTCCGGTTGCTGTTTGCGACATGTGGGCTAGCACTGGTGTTAATGCTGAGTTCTTAAGTGTCAGCCTGGTCAAGTGTTCTAAGGTGCTAGACAAGGTGTACTTCCTTCCACTGTGTATTCGGATTTTTGGTCTCCCAAGAAAGGTATAGGTTCGAGTTAAAGTCTTGTCAATTCATTTGAACATGAGTATGGACTCAGCAGTACTTAACAGACCAGATTATTGCATTTAGCTTCCCAAGAAATACAGATTGTTACAACTCAGCATAGACGAGTACTCTTGGCCACCTGACAAAAGGATTTCTGCCTCCAAATGAAGGCATGGGCTCAAAACGCATAGCGGAAAAGTACTTCTGGATGCATTTTGGCTAAGACCAGACTGTTGTAGGTTTTGTTTCCCATGATTTTAACGTTCTTGCAAGTGAAGGAATATTAAATTACTATATTTGTTTGGGGTTTGTCTGATCCAATCTTCCTAGGAAACCCTTATGATGGTAGATAATGATTAATCAAATATTTTACCATGATATTTACTGTTGTAGATTTTAGCATAAATGTGCTCTTTGTCGTACATCAAATTTCTGTATTTTTAACGCTGGTTTCTTATTATAGCAGTGTAAATCATTTAAAAACAACATCATCTTAACTCAGAACTACTCATGTCCGGCCGGGCCATGAACAGTCTGAGAAGAGATCTATACTTATACCTTAAATAAACACTGCAGTTCATTTTTAACAACTTGTCTCATGAAAAAATGTCACCCAGGTGTGTCAATGTTCCTTCCACACCTAAATGGCATATTCCATGGGCTCTAGAAATTATACGTTTCAATCGTTTCTGAGATGGAACATACTTACCGTATTTCTGCTATAAGGGTCGTCTTTTGTCATCTTTGTAGAACTTACGTTTCCTCCAAGTCAAATCCTCCCCATTCGCTGCCTGTAAAATTCCTCACACCAAACTTCATTCTCACATCAGACTTCCTTTTGATACACAGACAGACCAGTCATTCTCACATCAGACAGACCAATCATTCTCACATCAGACTTCCTTTTCAACAAACTCAGACAGACCAATCATTCCCCCATCTGATAAAGATCAATTTTGATCATTTCAGACCTGAATGTGAAAACTGCAGCCGCTTCCAAATTGCTGCTTAAAAAAAAAAACAGACACCTTGTGTCCTGTAGATTAGAAAAACAACCAAATTGTGACAATTTGGCCAACACCAGAACTATAAAAAGATCTCCAGCTGAGCTAGCCAGGAGCCATAAAAACAAAAGCCTTTGAGGCAAGAGTTTGTAATGTAAATTTGAATCCTGTAGATTAGAAAAACAACCAACTTAAGCAGATGTAAATTAAGATACTGCAGCGGAGGACTTTTAGGGTCAGGAAGAGATGAGAAAAAGATTTAAAATAACCCCATTAATCTATTGCAGGTCACGAATCTTCCAAATATCTGCCATTTCAACTAATAAAAGAAATGAGTTATAATCAGAAAAACAAAACAAAATCCCTACTTTACACCAACCAAAAAGTATTCTTAAAATGCTAACTAACCTCACCTCTTCTACAGAGTAGTGGGGGCTTTGTAAAAACACAGCAGGGAACTTTGCAGATCATGACCCAATTAAAAATCAGTGCTGCGACCTAAATCAAAAATTAAAAATTTAACCAGCAAATTCGCCGTAAGTGTTCCATATCTGAGTCCACTTCTGAGAAGCCAAAGTTATAAAAGAGAAATGGGGAAAAAAAATAGAAGGCCAAATTCAACAAGCATCGAACAACGGAAAATATAGTATTTAAGGATTAGAATGAATTTTGTACTGCGTTGCTATAGATCACATCTCCTTTCTGACATAGTACAGAGTGCAAATGTCTACAAACAGAATACAACATACGACCTCAGGCACCAAACTCAGATGATTCCAGAACTTTGAGTCCACAACTGTAGTTCATATTCCTTCCTGTCCTTGTCGATAGCAGTTTATGCAGGGCAAAGTTCAAAGCGGGCACTGGGCTTTGTGTACTGGAGTTCTCAGGAAAAGTTCATCATGGCAGAATCGATGGTTATCCTGTCTGCTCAAAAAGTTGCTGGACATTATGCTCAAACAATGCATAAGAGTCATTGAACAGTCACAGGACGAGCGGATTTACAGTGTACCATCCTTTTTGCAGTCCGTGTGGTCACTTCCCCCCCAAAAGTGACCATTGTTCAGTTCGCCGTCCACTCTGAACATCAAGCATAGCAGGAGAATGCTGTTCATTCCATTTCCAGCACTTTTTGGTTGAGTCACCCAAGTGAAACACCTTTCAGTCAAAGATTGAACCTGCCCGAAACATTTATACACTCGGAACAGACAGAGGGAGATGAGATCATAGCAAGAGAACACTGCTTGTTGTCATTTAATTTCCAATAAAAAATTTCCCCAAAATATTTTGTTTTTCAAACTATTTTTAATTGATTAATTTATTTAATTTTGTGGTTTTATTTGAATTTGATCACTACACTATAGCAAGTAGTAGTACTATATTTACGCATATGTCTACCATAGACATCTTCATTACGTGTTACCTCAAATTTAAGAAAATGTGACAGCTGTCAGTCACCCTGGCCACTTGGATGGAAGTCCTTTCCAGACTTCTAGAATGGGACTCAGATAAAGACAAAGGTTAAATCATTTTCACACCTATGAATAAGTTATCAGAGATGCAGGGGAAATATAAAAATCAAAAATGAAAAGTCTATTTCAATTAAAATTTGGTTTTATTACTTATTCAACTATATTAAAAGTTGGTTTTATTACTCATTCAACTATAAAAAACACAGATCTGATTTTAACAATTTGATTTTACCAGATTAGTATTAGAAGACCCCTGCTATTCACACACACAACAGACTACAAGTCTCCCAAATGGAGACAATGGAAGAGAGGACTAAACGTATCACACCCCCCTGTCCTTTTTTATCTAGTTTAATTTAATTTTAACAGACAACAGTACAAATCACCACCTTCTTAAAACAGCAGCTCACGACCCCCATCCTTTCAAAATATGCAGATTTCCTGCTACCATTCTTTTTCACCCTTTTTTGAGGACAAAGAAACTGGAGAGAGAGGAAATTTTTTCCACCTCTTTTCCATTGAAATCTACTCTTTTCCTCTTCCTACAAAACGCCATTCATATACATCCTATCTTATCTCGCTCATTTTTTGGAGACACAAAATACCTGCCTTCCAACAAACTCAGTCCTTCTTTCACTTACTGTAACTTCAGTTTCCTCTCCCTTGTCATAAAGGCATTGAGGAGAAAAAACACAAAAACAAGAAGAAATCAAATCCCCCCTTTAAACTCACAATTCACACATGCTTCACATATTCATGGTTTCAACTCACCAAACTAGACCCAGACACAAACAACACAAACTCCTCAACTTAATTCAGTGGCGTCTCAGTTGTTGAACCACAGACGAACACAAACCTCTCCGAAGTGCGCACTCATTTGTAAAATACACCGTTTATTCGTCTAATAATAACTTCACCACGTACTTATAGCTCAAATGTCGACTATTCGCGCACAATCCATCGCAACGTTACGGCTGCGACACAGACACGTCGCGCACAATTTAAAACAAACAACGAAAAAACGCGTGGCCACAACACACCATGGAGCTTAACAAACAAACAAACGCGTTCACTCAACAATTCATTTCTAAGCCAAGAGCTCTCGCTTGGTTCAAATTTTCCCCCCGGGTCATCTTTCACAGTCAACACTTCATCCAATTTATGTTCCAATTTCTTAACAGATGCGGCTGCCCGCAGCTAACTCATCCTTAGCCTTAAAAACAGATTCGTACGGTAGCATCTTACCAAAAACTCATCTCCTGCGCAAAACTCGTACGCTGTCAGAGCCGCTAGCTTAGCATCAGTTTCCTCATTCTCAAAATCACTTAACACCGCCATCTGCGCAACTTTCACAGAGCTATCCAACGCTAACATTCTAGCACAAACCAACATTTGGCTCACGACCCCACACCGTCTAACTTTTCTTCCATTCGAAGAAACTTATAGAAGTGTTTTTCACGGAGGTAATCAGCGTCTGGCGCTGTTTACACAATCAAATTCCACAAACACACCACATTTTACAACGGTGAGAACCAACCACTATCACAATTCGTGCGCATTCATACATTTAAAAGAGTTTCATACTTACGTTGACGCTGTGGTGGAAATGCGTCCAGCATCATGAACTCACAGTTCGCTTAGCGACCAATTCTGACTCTCGACCGGAAGTCTATGCAAACCTCCTTAGTTACGGTCAATTTTTTCGTCCATAATATGTAGTAATTAGTCGTTTTTAATATTTATAAAGTCAGTGACGTCTCACTTATTATACTGCGATATCCATCCATCCATCCATTTTCTTGACCGCTTTTCCTCACAAGGGTCGCGGGGGTGCTGGAGCCTATCCCAGCTGGCTTCGGGCAGTAGGCAGGGTACACCCTGAACTGGTTGCCAGCCAATCACAGGGCACACAGAGACAAACAACCATACTCACAATCACACCTATGGACAATTTGGAGTGTTCGATTAACCTGCCATGCATGTCTTTGGAATGTGGGAGGAAACCGGAGTACCCGGTGAAAACCCACGCAAGCACGGGGAGAACATGCAAACTCCACCCAGGAAGGCCGAAGCCCGGACTCGATCTCACATCCTCAGCACTGGGAGGCAGACGTGCTAACCAGTCAGCCACCGTGCTGCCCTACACTGCGATATAACAGATCAAAAGTATTCTCATTAATCCCCCCCAAAAAAATATTTTTCTTTTTTTTTTTTTTTTCAGACAAACACAAACAAGACAAAAACGAAACAGATATTAAATACCTTTTGCGCGACTTCAACAAATATATCCGGATCTTCACGGGTGGCTATATCACACAGCTCTGAACCGAAAAAAAACGGCAGGCTTCCTATTATATCAATCCACGCACCGTAGCGAACTACGCGACATACGGGCGTTTAGCTCAGCAAACACTACGCGTGATCAGCGCGAGCTGCTTATTTCACAACACACATCCGCAACACATAGTGCGATCACCACTAGCTGCTTATAACACCACAACAACAGAATCAGCCTATTCCTCCGTGGTACTCAATGTCACATGCCGTTTTAAACGGCGAAGCGCTTCGACTTGACGTCACTTCCGTAAACACGGGGCATTTTTATGCGCGACTTAATATTTTCCCGGCTTCTTATTTAACACAACATACACACACCGAGGAATTATGTCCCTCGGTTCAGTAATTCCACACAGCACACACCTTGTTAACACACAGGCGGCTAATCCACTCCGCACTCCCAGTATCTTATATACTGACGGCTTATTCATACGAAGAAATAAAAACACAAACCACCGCGGAAAAAACTCCCATGCATGGTTCAATGTCGTAGTAATTTTCAAAATCGAGGACTTTCCGTCCCACCGTAAGAAATATTACTACAACCCCCCTAACTTGTTCACAGATCCCAAATACAACTTAGCACAGACGAAATGCAACCGTATTGATCCTAAACAACCAGAATTTCTCTACGTGGATAAAATGTCCACTCACCTTGTTAATATTTTTGCGCTTTAGAAATCCGGTGTTCAGGATCAATCACAGCTGTTGAAAAAACGTCTCAATAAGTCCACGTCGGCGTCACCATTTTGAAGGAATATTTTGATTACTATTTTAAGTGTAATCTTTGCGTGTCCAAAATAATTGTATTCAGGATCTGATGAAGAAGTTTTCTTGCAAGAATTTATTTAGAGGCCTCTAAAGACACAGTCAGAATATCACATCAGAATGCAACGTGATGATTCCAAGTGTGTGACAATTTACAGAACATCGACACATTTATACAAAAAAGCTAAAAGGTTCCTCCTCCTGGCTCATGATTGAACAAAGGGCAGACATGTCATCTCCTAGATTGAACAAAGGTGTAAGGTTGATGGTAAACAGACATCTTTATACAGTTCCCTTTCTTGATTGGGGGAACAGAAGTAATCAAAATCTGACCCCAGACCTTCAGTCCCTAAGTGTCAAGAAACTCTGACAACATCATGCACATTGCCCCTCCAACAGCATTGAGGGTACAAAGATCAAATAAAGTTCACAAAATCACCATCCCACTGTATTCTTTTAAACACTCATGATTATATCACATTGATATGCCTATAAGTAAATTCAAAAACAGTAAAACATCAAATTGAAAATGTTAAATGTCCTCACAAGTCAGGTTGGCCGAGTGGTCTAAGGCGCCAGACTCAAGATATGCATCTTTCCTCAGTGGTTTGGGCTTTCTGGTCTCTAAATAGAGGCGTGGGTTCAAATCCCACTCCTGACAAGGTATTTTCAACATGTGTGTTTTTTTATTCGGCTCTGGACACTTGTCCTACAGACGAGAATGCAGGTTTTACAGTAATCATTGGATTGTGTGGTCATCATGTTGTAAGCATTGAAATTAGCTGCTTATTCCTAAAACCTGATTCTGTAAAGACTAGTAGACGCAATAAGTGGGTTTGTAATGACCCCGACAAGCCCCTTCTGACCAAAGTCAGCGCGAGCCCTACCATCGAATTACTTTGTAAGTAGATGGTGATTGTGACATGCATGGAACAGAATGACAGCCAATCAAGAAGCCAACTGAAGCTCATACTGTTCCCGAAATGTAGAGGGACAAGCACTGGTGTTAACCCTAATGTTAGCATTATAAGCAATAATAATAATAATAAGTTGTCGTGGCCGAGTGGTTAAGGCGATGGACTTGAAATCCATTGGGGTCTCCCTGCGCAGGTTCAAATCCTGCCGACAAGGCAATTACTTTGTGGAATTTTGCTCTCTATTTTCTCTTGGCTTCACTTGCGTCAAAATGAATAGTAATGTCAAGGTGTGACTGGGTCCTTAGCAAATTGGGACTTCTGATCAAATTGAAGTCTGTGTTCAAACCCCACTCTTAACCAAGTACTGTTAAAAGTGTGTCTGTTGACTTGATTTCTCAGAATTTACTAAGAGACTAGACTTAAAGGTCTGAGACCATCTGTGGTCTGCAAGAGGTGCTGTTTCCTTCGGAACTCTTCCCTATACGGATCTATTCAGCAAGCACTAGTTTTAATATTAAACCTACATGCGCAAGGTTGTCGTGGCCGAGTGGTTAAGGCGATAGACTAGAAATCCATTGGGGTCTCATCTCGTAGGGTCGAATCCTGCCGACAACGAGTGTGTCTTGTGTAATTTAGCTCTCTGTCTAGTCTATTTTGTTAAAGTATGTGAGCATTTCTATGTGGTATACGCCACGGAGGAGACAGGACTTCCGACTTCTGTGTGTCTCAGAGGTGCTGTTTCCGGTTGCTGTTTGTGACGTGTGGGCTATCACTGGTGTTAATGCTAAGTTCTTAAGTGTCAAGTGTTCCAAGGTGCTAGACAATGTGTACTTCCTTTCACTGTGTATTGAGAATTTTGGTCTCCCAAAAAAGGTATAGGTTCAAGCAAAAGTCTTGTCAATCCCTTTTGAACATGAGTATGGACTTTTGGCGCTGTTTCCGGTTGCTGTTTGCGACATGTAAGCTGGCACTGGTGTTAATGCTGAGTTCTTAAGTGTCAGCCTGGTCAAGTGTTCTAAGGTCCTAGACAAGGTGTACTTCCTTCCACTGTGTATTGGGATTTTTGGTCTCCCAAGAAAGGTATAGGTTCGAGTTAAAGTCTTGTCAATTCATTTGAAGATGAGTATGGACTCAACAGTACTTAACTGACCAGATTATTGCATTTAGCTTCCCAAGAAATACAGATTGTTACAACTCAGCATAGACGAGTACTCTTGGCCACCTGACAAAAGATGACTCCTTCCACAGCAAATTGGGATGTCTGCCTCCAAATGAAGGCATGGGCTCAAAACGCATAGCGGAAAAGTACTTCTGGATGCATTTTGGCTAAGACCAGACTGTTGTAGGTTTTGTTTCCCATGATTTTAATGTTCATGCAAGTCAGGATGGCCGAGTGGTCTAAGGCGCCAGACTCAAGATATGCATCTTTCCTCAGTGGTTTGGGCTTTCTGGTCTCTAAATAGAGGCGTGGGTTCAAATCCCACTCCTGACAAGGTGTTTTCAACATGTGATTTTTTTTTTTATTCAGTTCTGGACACTTGTCCTCCAGACGAGAATGCAGGTTTTACAAGTAATCATTGGATTGTGTGGTCATCATATTGTAAGCATTGAAATTAGCTGCTTGTTCCTAAAACCTGATTCTGTAAAGACTAGTAGACGCCATAAGTGGGTTTTTAATGACCCTGACAAGCCCCTTCTGACCAAAGTCAGCGCGAGCCCTACCATCAATTACTTTGTAAGTAGATGGTGATTGTGACATGCATGGAACAGAATGACAGCCAATCAAGAAGCCAACTGAAGCTCATACTGTTCCCGAAATGTAGAGGGACAAGCACTGGTGTTAACCCTAATGTTAGCATTATAAGCAATAATAATAAGTTGTCGTGGCCGAGTGGTTAAGACGATGGACTGGAAATCCATTGGGGTCTCCCTGCGCATGTTCGAATCCTGCCGACAACGCAATTGCTTCCTGGAATTTTGCTCTCTATATTCTCTTGGCTTCACTTGCGTCAAAATGAATAGTAATGTCAAGGTGTGACTGGGTCCTTAGCAAATTGGGACTTCTGATCAAATTGAAGTCTGTGTTCAAACCCCACTCTTAACCAAGTACTGTTAAAAGTGTGTCTGTTGACTTGATTTCTCAGAATTTACTAAGAGACTAGACTTAAAGGTCTGAGACCATCTGTGGTCTGCAAGAGTTGCTGTTTCCTTCGGAACTCTTCCCTATACGGATATATTCAGCAAGCACTAGTTTTAATATTAAACCTACATGTGCAAGGTTGTCGTGGCCGAGTGGTTAAGGCGATGGACTAGAAATCCATTGGGGTCTCGTCTCGTAGGGTCGAATCCTGCCGACAACGAGTGTGTCTTGTGTAATTTAGCTCTCTGTCTAGTCTATTTTGTTAAAGTATGTGAGCATTTCTATGTGGTATACGCCACGGAGGAGACAGGACTTCCGACTTCTGTGTGTCTCAGAGGTGCTGTTTCCGGTTGCTGTTTGTGACGTGTGGGCTATCACTGGTGTTAATGCTAAGTTCTTAAGTGTCAAGTGTTCCAAGGTGCTAGACAATGTGTACTTCCTTCCACTGTGTATTGAGAACTTTGGTCTCCCAAAAAAGGTATAGGTTCAAGCAAAAGTCTTGTCAATCCCTTTTGAACATGAGTATGGACTTTTGGCGCTGTTTCCGGTTGCTGTTTGCGACATGTGGGCTGGCACTGGTGTTAATGCTGAGTTCTTAAGTGTCAGCCTGGTCAAGTGTTCTAAGGTCCTAGACAAGGTGTACTTCCTTCCACTGTGTATTGGGATTTTTGGTCTCCCAAGAAAGGTATAGGTTCGAGTTAAAGTCTTGTCAATTCATTTGAAGATGAGTATGGACTCAACAGTACTTAACTGACCAGATTATTGCATTTAGCTTCCCAAGAAATACAGATTGTTACAACTCAGCATAGACGAGTACTCTTGGCCACCTGACAAAAGATGACTCCTTCCACAGCAAATTGGGATTTCTGCCTCCAAATGAAGGCATGGGCTCAAAACGCATAGCGGAAAAGTACTTCTGGATGCATTTTGGCTAAGACCAGACTGTTGTAGGTTTTGTTTCCCATGATTTTAACGTTCATGCAAGTCAGGATGGCCGAGTGGTCTAAGGCGCCAGACTCAAGATATGCATCTTTCCTCAGTGGTTTGGGCTTTCTGGTCTCTAAATAGAGGCGTGGGTTCAAATCCCACTCCTGACAAGGTGTTTTCAACATGTGATTTTTTTTTTTATTCAGCTCTGGAAACTTGTCCTCCAGACGAGAATGCAGGTTTTACAAGTAATCATTGGATTGTGTGGTCATCATGTTGTAAGCATTGAAATTAGCTGCTTGTTCCTAAAACCTGATTCTGTAAAGACTAGTAGACGCCATAAGTGGGTTTTTAAGGACCCTGACAAGCCCCTTCTGACCAAAGTCAGCGCGAGCCCTACCATCGAATTACTTTGTAAGTAAATGAAGATTGTGACATGCATGGAACAGAATGACAGCCAATCAAGAAGCCAACTGAAGCTCATACTGTTCCCGAAATGTAGAGGGACAAGCACTGGTGTTAACCCTAGTGTTAGCATTATAAGCAATAACAATACGTTGTCGTGGCCGAGTGGTTAAGCCGATGGACTTGAAATCCATTGGGGTCTCCCTGCGTATGTTCGAATCCTCCCGACAAGGCAATTACTTTCTGGAATTTTGCTCTCTATATTCTCTTGGCTTCACTTGCGTCAAAATGAATAGTAATGTCAAGGTTTGACTGGGTCCTTAGCAAATTGGGACTTCTGATCAAATTGAAGTCTATGTTCAAACCCCACTCTTAACCAAGTACTGTTAAAAGTGTGTCTGTTGACTTGATTTCTCAGAATTTACTAAGAGACTAGACTTAAAGGTCTGAGGCCATCTGTGGTCTGCAAGATTTGCTGTTTCCTTCGGAACTCTTCCCTATAACGGATCTATTCAGCAAGCACTAGTTTTATTATTAAAGCTACATGCGCAAGGTTGTCGTGGCCGAGTGGTTAAGGCGATGGACTAGAAATCCATTGGGGTCTCCCCTCGTAGGTTTGAATCCTGCCGACAACGAGTGTGTTTTGTGTAATTTAGATCTCTCTTTCTAGTCTATTTCGTTAAAGTATGTGAGCATTTCTATGTGGTATACGCCACGGAGGAGACAGGACTTCCGACTTCTGTGTGTCTCAGAGGTGCTGTTTCCGGTTGCTGTTTGTGACGTGTGGGCTATCACTGGTGTGTGTTAATGCTAAGTTCTTAAGTTTCAAGTGTTCCAAGGTGCTCGACAAGGTGTACTTCCTTCCACTGTGTATTGGGAATTTTGAACTCCCAAGAAAGGTATAGGTTCAAGCAAAAGTCTTGTCAATCCCTTTTGAACATGAGTATGGACTTTTGGCGCTGTTTCCGGTTGCTGTTTGCGACATGTGGGCTGGCACTGGTGTTAATGCTGAGTTCTTAAGTGTCAGCCTGGTCAAGTGTTCTAAGGTCCTAGACAAGGTGAACTTCCTTCCACTGTGTATTGGGATTTTTGGTCTCCCAAGAAAGGTATAGGTTCGAGTTAAAGTCTTGTCAATTCATTTGAAGATGAGTATGGACTCAACAGTACTTAACTGACCAGATTATTGCATTTAGCTTCCCAAGAAATACAGATTGTTACAACTCAGCATAGACGAGTACTCTTGGCCACCTGACAAAAGATGACTCCTTCCACAGCAAATTGGGATTTCTGCCTCCAAATGAAGGCATGGGCTCAAAACGCATAGCGGAAAAGTACTTCTGGATGCATTTTGGCTAAGACCAGACTGTTGTAGGTTTTGTTTCCCATGATTTTAACGTTCATGCAAGTCAGGATGGCCGAGTGGTCTAAGGCGCCAGACTCAAGATATGCATCTTTCCTCAGTGGTTTGGGCTTTCTGGTCTCTAAATAGAGGCGTGGGTTCAAATCCCACTCCTGACAAGGTGTTTTCAACATGTGATTTTTTTTTTTATTCAGCTCTGGAAACTTGTCCTCCAGACGAGAATGCAGGTTTTACAAGTAATCATTGGATTGTGTGGTCATCATGTTGTAAGCATTGAAATTAGCTGCTTGTTCCTAAAACCTGATTCTGTAAAGACTAGTAGACGCCATAAGTGGGTTTTTAAGGACCCTGACAAGCCCCTTCTGACCAAAGTCAGCGCGAGCCCTACCATCGAATTACTTTGTAAGTAAATGAAGATTGTGACATGCATGGAACAGAATGACAGCCAATCAAGAAGCCAACTGAAGCTCATACTGTTCCCGAAATGTAGAGGGACAAGCACTGGTGTTAACCCTAGTGTTAGCATTATAAGCAATAACAATACGTTGTCGTGGCCGAGTGGTTAAGCCGATGGACTTGAAATCCATTGGGGTCTCCCTGCGTATGTTCGAATCCTCCCGACAAGGCAATTACTTTCTGGAATTTTGCTCTCTATATTCTCTTGGCTTCACTTGCGTCAAAATGAATAGTAATGTCAAGGTTTGACTGGGTCCTTAGCAAATTGGGACTTCTGATCAAATTGAAGTCTATGTTCAAACCCCACTCTTAACCAAGTACTGTTAAAAGTGTGTCTGTTGACTTGATTTCTCAGAATTTACTAAGAGACTAGACTTAAAGGTCTGAGGCCATCTGTGGTCTGCAAGATTTGCTGTTTCCTTCGGAACTCTTCCCTATAACGGATCTATTCAGCAAGCACTAGTTTTATTATTAAAGCTACATGCGCAAGGTTGTCGTGGCCGAGTGGTTAAGGCGATGGACTAGAAATCCATTGGGGTCTCCCCTCGTAGGTTTGAATCCTGCCGACAACGAGTGTGTTTTGTGTAATTTAGATCTCTCTTTCTAGTCTATTTCGTTAAAGTATGTGAGCATTTCTATGTGGTATACGCCACGGAGGAGACAGGACTTCCGACTTCTGTGTGTCTCAGAGGTGCTGTTTCCGGTTGCTGTTTGTGACGTGTGGGCTATCACTGGTGTGTGTTAATGCTAAGTTCTTAAGTTTCAAGTGTTCCAAGGTGCTCGACAAGGTGTACTTCCTTCCACTGTGTATTGGGAATTTTGAACTCCCAAGAAAGGTATAGGTTCAAGCAAAAGTCTTGTCAATCCCTTTTGAACATGAGTATGGACTTTTGGCGCTGTTTCCGGTTGCTGTTTGCGACATGTGGGCTAGCACTGGTGTTAATGCTGAGTTCTTAAGTGTAAGCCTGCTCAAGTGTTCTAAGGTGCTAGACAAGGTGTACTTCCTTCCACTGTGTATTGGGATTTTTGGGCTCCCAAGAAAGGTATAGGTTCGAGTTGAAGTCTTGTCAATTCATTTGAACATGAGTATGGACTCAGCAGTACTTAACAGACCAGATTATTGCATTTAGCTTCCCAAGAAATACAGATTGTTACAACTCAGCATAGACGAGTACTCTTGGCCACCTGACAAAAGATGACTCCTTCCACAGCAAATTGGGATTTCTGCCTCCAAATGAAAGCATGGGTTCAAAACGCATAGCTGAAAAGCACTTCTGGATGCATTTTGGCTAAGACCAGACTGTTGTAGGTTTTGTTTCCCATGATTTTAATGTTCTTGCAAGTCAGGGTGGCCGAGTGGTCTAAGGCGCCAGACTCAAGATATTCATCTTTCCTCAGTGGTTTGGGCTTTCTGGTCTCTAAATAGAGGCGTGGGTTCAAATCCCACTCCTGACAAGCTATTTTCAACATGTGTGTTTTTTTTTCGGCTCTGGACACTTGTCCTACAGACGAGAATGCAGGTTTTACAGTAATCATTGGATTGTGTGGTCATCATGTTGTAAGCATTGAAATTAGCTGCTTATTCCTAAAACCTGATTCTGTAAAGACTAGTAGACGCAATAAGTGGGTTTGTAATGACCCCAACAAGCCCCTTCTGACCAAAGTCAGAGCGAGCCCTACCATCGAATTACTTTGTAAGTAGATGGTGATTGTGACATGCATGGAACAGAATGACAGCCAATCAAGAAGCCAACTGAAGCTCATACTGTTCCCGAAATGTAGAGGGACAAGCACTGGTGTTAACCCTAATGTTAGCATTATAAGCAATAATAGTAAGTTGTCGTGGCCGAGTGGTTAAGGCGATGGACTTGAAATCCATTGGGGTCTCCTCTCGTAGGTTCAAATCCTGCCGACAACGAGTGTGTCTTGTGTAATTTAGCTCTCTGTCTAGTTTTTTTTGTTAAAGTATGTGAGCATTTCTATGTGGTATACGCCACGGAGGAGACAGGACTTCCGACTTCTGTGTGTCTCAGAGGTGCTGTTTCCGGTTGCTGTTTGTGACGTGTGGGCTATCACTGGTGTTAATGCTAAGTTCTTAAGTGTCAAGTGTTCCAAGGTGCTAGACAATGTGTACTTCCTTCCACTGTGTATTGAGAATTTTGGTCTCCCAAGAAAGGTATAGGTTCAAGCAAAAGTCTTGTCAATCCCTTTTGAACATGAGTATGGACTTTTGGCGCTGTTTCCGGTTGCTGTTTGCGACATGTGGGCTAGCACTGGTGTTAATGCTGAGTTCTTAAGTGTCAGCCTGGTCAAGTGTTCTAAGGTGCTAGACAAGGTGTACTTCCTTCCACTGTGTATTGTGATTTTTGTTCTCCCAAGAAAGGTATAGGTTCGAGTTAAAGTCTTGTCAATTCATTTGAACATGAGTATGGACTCAGCAGTACTTAACAGACCAGATTATTGCATTTAGCTTCCCAAGAAATACAGATTGTTACAACTCAGCATAGACGAGTACTCTTGGCCACCTGACAAAAGATGACTCCTTCCACAGCAAATTGGGATTTCTGCCTCCAAATGAAAGCATGGGTTCAAAACGCATAGCTGAAAAGCACTTCTGGATGCATTTTGGCTAAGACCAGACTGTTGTAGGTTTTGTTTCCCATGATTTTAATGTTCTTGCAAGTCAGGGTGGCCGAGTGGTCTAAGGCGCCAGACTCAAGATATGCATCTTTCCTCAGTGGTTTGGGCTTTCTGGTCTCTAAATAGAGGCGTGGGTTCAAATCCCACTCCTGACAAGGTATTTTCAACATGTGTATTTTTTTATTCAGCTCTGGACACTTGTCCTACAGACGAGAATGCAGGTTTTACAGTAATCATTGGATTGTGTGGTCATCATGTTGTAAGCATTGAAATTAGCTGCTTGTTCCTAAAACCTGATTCTGTAAAGACTAGTAGACGCAATAAGTGGGTTTGTAATGACCCCGACAAGCCCCTTCTGACCAAAGTCAGCGCGAGCCCTACCATCGAATTACTTTGTAAGTAGATGGTGATTGTGACATGCATGGAACAGAATGACAGCCAATCAAGAAGCCAACTGAAGCTCATACTGTTCCCGAAATGTAGAGGGACAAGCACTGGTGTTAACCCTAATGTTAGCATTATAAGCAAAAATAATAAGTTGTCGTGGCCGAGTGGTTAAGCCGATGGACTTGAAATCCATTGGGGTCTCCCTGCGTATGTTCGAATCCTCCCGACAAGGCAATTACTTTCTGGAATTTTGCTCTCTATATTCTCTTGGCTTCACTTGCGTCAAAATGAATAGTAATGTCAAGGTTTGACTGGGTCCTTAGCAAATTGGGACTTCTGATCAAATTGAAGTCTATGTTCAAACCCCACTCTTAACCAAGTACTGTTAAAAGTGTGTCTGTTGACTTGATTTCTCAGAATTTACTAAGAGACTAGACTTAAAGGTCTGAGGCCATCTGTGGTCTGCAAGAGTTGCTGTTTCCTTCGGAACTCTTCCCTATAACGGAGCTATTCAGCAAGCACTAGTTTTATTATTAAAGCTACATGCGCAAGGTTGTCGTGGCCGAGTGGTTAAGGCGATGGACTAGAAATCCATTGGGGTCTCCCCTCGTAGGTTCGAATCCTGCCGACAACGAGTGTGTTTTGTGTAATTTAGATCTCTCTTTCTAGTCTATTTCGTTAAAGTATGTGAGCATTTCTATGTGGTATACGCCACGGAGGAGACAGGACTTCCGACTTCTGTGTGTCTCAGAGGTGCTGTTTCCGGTTGCTGTTTGTGACGTGTGGGCTATCACTGGTGTGTGTTAATGCTAAGTTCTTAAGTTTCAAGTGTTCCAAGGTGCTCGACAAGGTGTACTTCCTTCCACTGTGTATTGGGAATTTTGAACTCCCAAGAAAGGTATAGGTTCAAGCAAAAGTCTTGTCAATCCCTTTTGAACATGAGTATGGACTTTTGGCGCTGTTTCCGGTTGCTGTTTGCGACATGTGGGCTAGCACTGGTGTTAATGCTGAGTTCTTAAGTGTAAGCCTGGTCAAGTGTTCTAAGGTGCTAGACAAGGTGTACTTCCTTCCACTGTGTATTGGGATTTTTGGTCTCCCAAGAAAGGTATAGGTTCGAGTTGAAGTCTTGTCAATTCATTTGAACATGAGTATGGACTCAGCAGTACTTAACAGACCAGATTATTGCATTTAGCTTCCCAAGAAATACAGATTGTAACAACTCAGCATAGACGAGTACTCTTGGCCACCTGACAAAAGATGACTCCTTCCACAGCAAATTGGGATTTCTGCCTCCAAATGAAAGCATGGGTTCAAAACGCATAGCTGAAAAGCACTTCTGGATGCATTTTGGCTAAGACCAGACTGTTGTAGGTTTTGTTTCCCATGATTTTAATGTTCTTGCAAGTCAGGGTGGCCGAGTGGTCTAAGGCGCCAGACTCAAGATATTCATCTTTCCTCAGTGGTTTGGGCTTTCTGGTCTCTAAATAGAGGCGTGGGTTCAAATCCCACTCCTGACAAGCTATTTTCAACATGTGTGTTTTTTTTTCGGCTCTGGACACTTGTCCTACAGACGAGAATGCAGGTTTTACAGTAATCATTGGATTGTGTGGTCATCATGTTGTAAGCATTGAAATTAGCTGCTTATTCCTAAAACCTGATTCTGTAAAGACTAGTAGACGCAATAAGTGGGTTTGTAATGACCCCAACAAGCCCCTTCTGACCAAAGTCAGAGCGAGCCCTACCATCGAATTACTTTGTAAGTAGATGGTGATTGTGACATGCATGGAACAGAATGACAGCCAATCAAGAAGCCAACTGAAGCTCATACTGTTCCCGAAATGTAGAGGGACAAGCACTGGTGTTAACCCTAATGTTAGCATTATAAGCAATAATAGTAAGTTGTCGTGGCCGAGTGGTTAAGGCGATGGACTTGAAATCCATTGGGGTCTCCTCTCGTAGGTTCGAATCCTGCCGACAACGAGTGTGTCTTGTGTAATTTAGCTCTCTGTCTAGTTTTTTTTGTTAAAGTATGTGAGCATTTCTATGTGGTATACGCCACGGAGGAGACAGGACTTCCGACTTCTGTGTGTCTCAGAGGTGCTGTTTCCGGTTGCTGTTTGTGACGTGTGGGCTATCACTGGTGTTAATGCTAAGTTCTTAAGTGTCAAGTGTTCCAAGGTGCTAGACAATGTGTACTTCCTTCCACTGTGTATTGAGAATTTTGGTCTCCCAAGAAAGGTATAGGTTCAAGCAAAAGTCTTGTCAATCCCTTTTGAACATGAGTATGGACTTTTGCCGCTGTTTCCGGTTGCTGTTTGCGACATGTGGGCTAGCACTGGTGTTAATGCTGAGTTCTTAAGTGTCAGCCTGGTCAAGTGTTCTCAGGTGCTAGACAAGGTGTACTTCCTTCCACTGTGTATTGTGATTTTTGTTCTCCCAAGAAAGGTATAGGTTCGAGTTAAAGTCTTGTCAATTCATTTGAACATGAGTATGGACTCAGCAGTACTTAACAGACCAGATTATTGCATTTAGCTTCCCAAGAAATACAGATTGTTACAACTCAGCATAGACGAGTACTCTTGGCCACCTGACAAAAGATGACTCCTTCCACAGCAAATTGGGATTTCTGCCTCCAAATGAAAGCATGGGTTCAAAACGCATAGCTGAAAAGCACTTCTGGATGCATTTTGGCTAAGACCAGACTGTTGTAGGTTTTGTTTCCCATGATTTTAATGTTCTTGCAAGTCAGGGTGGCCGAGTGGTCTAAGGCGCCAGACTCAAGATATTCATCTTTCCTCAGTGGTTTGGGCTTTCTGGTCTCTAAATAGAGGCGTGGGTTCAAATCCCACTCCTGACAAGCTATTTTCAACATGTGTGTTTTTTTTTTTCGGCTCTGGACACTTGTCCTACAGACGAGAATGCAGGTTTTACAGTAATCATTGGATTGTGTGGTCATCATGTTGTAAGCATTGAAATTAGCTGCTTATTCCTAAAACCTGATTCTGTAAAGACTAGTAGACGCAATAAGTGGGTTTGTAATGACCCCAACAAGCCCCTTCTGACCAAAGTCAGAGCGAGCCCTACCATCGAATTACTTTGTAAGTAGATGGTGATTGTGACATGCATGGAACAGAATGACAGCCAATCAAGAAGCCAACTGAAGCTCATACTGTTCCCGAAATGTAGAGGGACAAGCACTGGTGTTAACCCTAATGTTAGCATTATAAGCAATAATAGTAAGTTGTCGTGGCCGAGTGGTTAAGGCGATGGACTTGAAATCCATTGGGGTCTCCTCTCGTAGGTTCGAATCCTGCCGACAACGAGTGTGTCTTGTGTAATTTAGCTCTCTGTCTAGTTTTTTTTGTTAAAGTATGTGAGCATTTCTATGTGGTATACGCCACGGAGGAGACAGGACTTCCGACTTCTGTGTGTCTCAGAGGTGCTGTTTCCGGTTGCTGTTTGTGACGTGTGGGCTATCACTGGTGTTAATGCTAAGTTCTTAAGTGTCAAGTGTTCCAAGGTGCTAGACAATGTGTACTTCCTTCCACTGTGTATTGAGAATTTTGGTCTCCCAAGAAAGGTATAGGTTCAAGCAAAAGTCTTGTCAATCCCTTTTGAACATGAGTATGGACTTTTGCCGCTGTTTCCGGTTGCTGTTTGCGACATGTGGGCTAGCACTGGTGTTAATGCTGAGTTCTTAAGTGTCAGCCTGGTCAAGTGTTCTCAGGTGCTAGACAAGGTGTACTTCCTTCCACTGTGTATTGTGATTTTTGTTCTCCCAAGAAAGGTATAGGTTCGAGTTAAAGTCTTGTCAATTCATTTGAACATGAGTATGGACTCAGCAGTACTTAACAGACCAGATTATTGCATTTAGCTTCCCAAGAAATACAGATTGTTACAACTCAGCATAGACGAGTACTCTTGGCCACCTGACAAAAGATGACTCCTTCCACAGCAAATTGGGATTTCTGCCTCCAAATGAAAGCATGGGTTCAAAACGCATAGCTGAAAAGCACTTCTGGATGCATTTTGGCTAAGACCAGACTGTTGTAGGTTTTGTTTCCCATGATTTTAATGTTCTTGCAAGTCAGGGTGGCCGAGTGGTCTAAGGCGCCAGACTCAAGATATTCATCTTTCCTCAGTGGTTTGGGCTTTCTGGTCTCTAAATAGAGGCGTGGGTTCAAATCCCACTCCTGACAAGCTATTTTCAACATGTGTGGTTTTTTTTTTCGGCTCTGGACACTTGTCCTACAGACGAGAATGCAGGTTTTACAGTAATCATTGGATTGTGTGGTCATCATGTTGTAAGCATTGAAATTAGCTGCTTATTCCTAAAACCTGATTCTGTAAAGACTAGTAGACGCAATAAGTGGGTTTGTAATGACCCCAACAAGCCCCTTCTGACCAAAGTCAGAGCGAGCCCTACCATCGAATTACTTTGTAAGTAGATGGTGATTGTGACATGCATGGAACAGAATGACAGCCAATCAAGAAGCCAACTGAAGCTCATACTGTTCCCGAAATGTAGAGGGACAAGCACTGGTGTTAACCCTAATGTTAGCATTATAAGCAATAATAGTAAGTTGTCGTGGCCGAGTGGTTAAGGCGATGGACTTGAAATCCATTGGGGTCTCCCTGTGCAGGTTCAAATCCTGCCGACAACGCAATTACTTTGTGGAATTTTGCTCTCTATTTTCTCTTGGCTTCACTTGCGTCAAAATGAATAGTAATGCCAAGGTGTGACTGGGTCCTTAGCAAATTGGGACTTCTGATCAAATTGAAGTCTGTGTTCAAACCCCACTCTTAACCAAGTACTGTTAAAAGTGTGTCTGTTGACTTGATTTCTCAGAATTTACTAAGAGACTAGACTTAAAGGTCTGAGACCATCTGTGGTCTGCAAGAGGTGCTGTTTCCTTTGGAACTCTTCCCTATACGGATCTATTCAGCAAGCACTAGTTTTGATATTAAACCTACATGCGCAAGGTTGTCGTGGCCGAGTGGTTAAGGCGATGGACTAGAAATCCATTGGGGTCTCCTCTTGTAGGTTCGAATCCTGCCGACAACGAGTGTGTCTTGTGTAATTTAGCTCTCTGTCTAGTCTATTTTGTTAAAGTATGTGAGCATTTCTATGTGGTATACGCCACGGAGGAGACAGGACTTCCGACTTCTGTGTGTCTCAGAGGTGCTGTTTCCGGTTGCTGTTTGTGACGTGTGGGCTATCACTGGTGTTAATGCTAAGTTCTTAAGTGTCAAGTGTTCCAAGGTGCTAGACAATGTGTACTTCCTTCCACTGTGTATTGAGAATTTTGGTCTCCCAAGAAAGGTATAGGTTCAAGCAAAAGTCTTGTCAATCCCTTTTGAACATGAGTATGGACTTTTGGCGCTGTTTCCGGTTGCTGTTTGCGACATGTGGGCTGGCACTGGTGTTAATGCTGAGTTCTTAAGTGTCAGCCTGGTCAAGTGTTCTAAGGTCCTAGACAAGGTGTACTTCCTTCCACTGTGTATTGGGATTTTTGGTCTCCCAAGAAAGGTATAGGTTCGAGTTAAAGTCTTGTCAATTCATTTGAAGATGAGTATGGACTCAACAGTACTTAACTGACCAGATTATTGCATTTAGCTTCCCAAGAAATACAGATTGTTACAACTCAGCATAGACGAGTACTCTTGGCCACCTGACAAAAGATGACTCCTTCCACAGCAAATTGGGATTTCTGCCTCCAAATGAAGGCATGGGCTCAAAACGCATAGCGGAAAAGTACTTCTGGATGCATTTTGGCTAAGACCAGACTGTTGTAGGTTTTGTTTCCCATGATTTTAACGTTCATGCAAGTCAGGATGGCCGAGTGGTCTAAGGCGCCAGACTCAAGATATGCATCTTTCCTCAGTGGTTTGGGCTTTCTGGTCTCTAAATAGAGGCGTGGGTTCAAATCCCACTCCTGACAAGGTGTTTTCAACATGTGATTTTTTTTTTTATTCAGCTCTGGACACTTGTCCTCCAGACGAGAATGCAGGTTTTACAAGTAATCATTGGATTGTGTGGTCATCATGTTGTAAGCATTGAAATTAGCTGCTTGTTCCTAAAACCTGATTCTGTAAAGACTAGTAGACGCCATAAGTGGGTTTTTAATGACCCTGACAAGCCCCTTCTGACCAAAGTCAGCGCGAGCCCTACCATCGAATTACTTTGTAAGTAGATGAAGATTGTGACATGCATGGAACAGAATGACAGCCAATCAAGAAGCCAACTGAAGCTCATACTGTTCCCGAAATGTAGAGGGACAAGCACTGGTGTTAACCCTAGTGTTAGCATTATAAGCAATAACAATACGTTGTCGTGGCCGAGTGGTTAAGCCGATGGACTTGAAATCCATTGGGGTCTCCCTGCGTATGTTCGAATCCTCCCGACAAGGCAATTACTTTCTGGAATTTTGCTCTCTATATTCTCTTGGCTTCACTTGCGTCAAAATGAATAGTAATGTCAAGAATTGACTGGGTCCTTAGCAAATTGGGACTTCTGATCAAATTGAAGTCTATGTTCAAACCCCACTCTTAACCAAGTACTGTTAAAAGTGTGTCTGTTGACTTGATTTCTCAGAATTTACTAAGAGACTAGACTTAAAGGTCTGAGGCCATCTGTGGTCTGCAAGATTTGCTGTTTCCTTCGGAACTCTTCCCTATAACGGATCTATTCAGCAAGCACTAGTTTTATTATTAAAGCTACATGCGCAAGGTTGTCGTGGCCGAGTGGTTAAGGCGATGGACTAGAAATCCATTGGGGTCTCCCCTCGTAGGTTCGAATCCTGCCGACAACGAGTGTGTTTTGTGTAATTTAGATCTCTCTTTCTAGTCTATTTCGTTAAAGTATGTGAGCATTTCTATGTGGTATACGCCACGGAGGAGACAGGACTTCCGACTTCTGTGTGTCTCAGAGGTGCTGTTTCCGGTTGCTGTTTGTGACGTGTGGGCTATCACTGGTGTGTGTTAATGCTAAGTTCTTAAGTTTCAAGTGTTCCAAGGTGCTCGACAAGGTGTACTTCCTTCCACTGTGTATTGGGAATTTTGAACTCCCAAGAAAGGTATAGGTTCAAGCAAAAGTCTTGTCAATCCCTTTTGAACATGAGTATGGACTTTTGGCGCTGTTTCCGGTTGCTGTTTGCGACATGTGGGCTAGCACTGGTGTTAATGCTGAGTTCTTAAGTGTAAGCCTGCTCAAGTGTTCTAAGGTGCTAGACAAGGTGTACTTCCTTCCACTGTGTATTGGGATTTTTGGGCTCCCAAGAAAGGTATAGGTTCGAGTTGAAGTCTTGTCAATTCATTTGAACATGAGTATGGACTCAGCAGTACTTAACAGACCAGATTATTGCATTTAGCTTCCCAAGAAATACAGATTGTTACAACTCAGCATAGACGAGTACTCTTGGCCACCTGACAAAAGATGACTCCTTCCACAGCAAATTGGGATTTCTGCCTCCAAATGAAAGCATGGGTTCAAAACGCATAGCTGAAAAGCACTTCTGGATGCATTTTGGCTAAGACCAGACTGTTGTAGGTTTTGTTTCCCATGATTTTAACGTTCTTGCAAGTCAGGGTGGCCGAGTGGTCTAAGGCGCCAGACTCAAGATATTCATCTTTCCTCAGTGGTTTGGGCTTTCTGGTCTCTAAATACAGGCGTGGGTTCAAATCCCACTCCTGACAAGCTATTTTCAACATGTGTGTTTTTTTTTCGGCTCTGGACACTTGTCCTACAGACGAGAATGCAGGTTTTACAGTAATCATTGGATTGTGTGGTCATCATGTTGTAAGCATTGAAATTAGCTGCTTATTCCTAAAACCTGATTCTGTAAAGACTAGTAGACGCAATAAGTGGGTTTGTAATGACCCCAACAAGCCCCTTCTGACCAAAGTCAGAGCGAGCCCTACCATCGAATTACTTTGTAAGTAGATGGTGATTGTGACATGCATGGAACAGAATGACAGCCAATCAAGAAGCCAACTGAAGCTCATACTGTTCCCGAAATGTAGAGGGACAAGCACTGGTGTTAACCCTAATGTTAGCATTATAAGCAATAATAGTAAGTTGTCGTGGCCGAGTGGTTAAGGCGATGGACTTGAAATCCATTGGGGTCTCCTCTCGTATGTTCGAATCCTGCCGACAACGAGTGTGTCTTGTGTAATTTAGCTCTCTGTCTAGTTTTTTTTGTTAAAGTATGTGAGCATTTCTATGTGGTATACGCCACGGAGGAGACAGGACTTCCGACTTCTGTGTGTCTCAGAGGTGCTGTTTCCGGTTGCTGTTTGTGACGTGTGGGCTGTCACTGGTGTTAATGCTAAGTTCTTAAGTGTCAAGTGTTCCAAGGTGCTAGACAATGTGTACTTCCTTCCACTGTGTATTGAGAATTTTGGTCTCCCAAGAAAGGTATAGGTTCAAGCAAAAGTCTTGTCAATCCCTTTTGAACATGAGTATGGACTTTTGGCGCTGTTTCCGGTTGCTGTTTGCGACATGTGGGCTAGCACTGGTGTTAATGCTGAGTTCTTAAGTGTCAGCCTGGTCAAGTGTTCTAAGGTGCTAGACAAGGTGTACTTCCTTCCACTGTGTATTGTGATTTTTGTTCTCCCAAGAAAGGTATAGGTTCGAGTTAAAGTCTTGTCAATTCATTTGAACATGAGTATGGACTCAGCAGTACTTAACAGACCAGATTATTGCATTTAGCTTCCCAAGAAATACAGATTGTTACAACTCAGCATAGACGAGTACTCTTGGCCACCTGACAAAAGATGACTCCTTCCACAGCAAATTGGGATTTCTGCCTCCAAATGAAAGCATGGGTTCAAAACACATAGCTGAAAAGCACTTCTGGATGCATTTTGGCTAAGACCAGACTGTTGTAGGTTTTGTTTCCCATGATTTTAATGTTCTTGCAAGTCAGGGTGGCCGAGTGGTCTAAGGCGCCAGACTCAAGATATTCGTCTTTCCTCAGTGGTTTGGGCTTTCTGGTCTCTAAATAGAGGCGTGGGTTCAAATCCCACTCCTGACAAGCTATTTTCAACATGTGTGGTTTTTTTTTTCGGCTCTGGACACTTGTCCTACAGACGAGAATGCAGGTTTTACAGTAATCATTGGATTGTGTGGTCATCATGTTGTAAGCATTGAAATTAGCTGCTTATTCCTAAAACCTGATTCTGTAAAGACTAGTAGACGCAATAAGTGGGTTTGTAATGACCCCAACAAGCCCCTTCTGACCAAAGTCAGAGCGAGCCCTACCATCGAATTACTTTGTAAGTAGATGGTGATTGTGACATGCATGGAACAGAATGACAGCCAATCAAGAAGCCAACTGAAGCTCATACTGTTCCCGAAATGTAGAGGGACAAGCACTGGTGTTAACCCTAATGTTAGCATTATAAGCAATAATAGTAAGTTGTCGTGGCCGAGTGGTTAAGGCGATGGACTTGAAATCCATTGGGGTCTCCCTGTGCAGGTTCAAATCCTGCCGACAACGCAATTACTTTGTGGAATTTTGCTCTCTATTTTCTCTTGGCTTCACTTGCGTCAAAATGAATAGTAATGCCAAGGTGTGACTGGGTCCTTAGCAAATTGGGACTTCTGATCAAATTGAAGTCTGTGTTCAAACCCCACTCTTAACCAAGTACTGTTAAAAGTGTGTCTGTTGACTTGATTTCTCAGAATTTACTAAGAGACTAGACTTAAAGGTCTGAGACCATCTGTGGTCTGCAAGAGGTGCTGTTTCCTTTGGAACTCTTCCCTATACGGATCTATTCAGCAAGCACTAGTTTTGATATTAAACCTACATGCGCAAGGTTGTCGTGGCCGAGTGGTTAAGGCGATGGACTAGAAATCCATTGGGGTCTCCTCTCGTAGGTTCGAATCCTGCCGACAACGAGTGTGTCTTGTGTAATTTAGCTCTCTGTCTAGTCTATTTTGTTAAAGTATGTGAGCATTTCTATGTGGTATACGCCACGGAGGAGACAGGACTTCCGACTTCTGTGTGTCTCAGAGGTGCTGTTTCCGGTTGCTGTTTGTGACGTGTGGGCTATCACTGGTGTTAATGCTAAGTTCTTAAGTGTCAAGTGTTCCAAGGTGCTAGACAATGTGTACTTCCTTCCACTGTGTATTGAGAATTTTGGTCTCCCAAGAAAGGTATAGGTTCAAGCAAAAGTCTTGTCAATCCCTTTTGAACATGAGTATGGACTTCTGGCGCTGTTTCCGGTTGCTGTTTGCGACATGTGGGCTAGCACTGGTGTTAATGCTGAGTTCTTAAGTGTCAGCCTGGTCAAGTGTTCTAAGGTGCTAGACAAGGTGTACTTCCTTCCACTGTGTATTGTGATTTTTGTTCTCCCAAGAAAGGTATAGGTTCGAGTTAAAGTCTTGTCAATTCATTTGAACATGAGTATGGACTCAGCAGTACTTAACAGACCAGATTATTGCATTTAGCTTCCCAAGAAATACAGATTGTTACAACTCAGCATAGACGAGTACTCTTGGCCACCTGACAAAAGATGACTCCTTCCACAGCAAATTGGGATTTCTGCCTCCAAATGAAAGCATGGGTTCAAAACGCATAGCTGAAAAGCACTTCTGGATGCATTTTGGCTAAGACCAGACTGTTGTAGGTTTTGTTTCCCATGATTTTAATGTTCTTGCAAGTCAGGGTGGCCGAGTGGTCTAAGGCGCCAGACTCAAGATATTCATTTTTCCTCAGTGGTTTGGGCTTTCTGGTCTCTAAATAGAGGCGTGGGTTCAAATCCCACTCCTGACAAGCTATTTTCAACATGTGTGTTTTTTTTTTCGGCTCTGGACACTTGTCCTAGAGACGAGAATGCAGGTTTTACAGTAATCATTGGATTGTGTGGTCATCATGTTGTAAGCATTGAAATTAGCTGCTTGTTCCTAAAACCTGATTCTGTAAAGACTAGTAGACGCAATAAGTGGGTTTGTAATGACCCCGACAAGCCCCTTCTGACCAAAGTCAGCGCGAGCCCTACCATCGAATTACTTTGTAAGTAGATGGTGATTGTGACATGCATGGAACAGAATGACAGCCAATCAAGAAGCCAACTGAAGCTCATACTGTTCCCGAAATGTAGAGGGACAAGCACTGGTGTTAACCCTAATGTTAGCATTATAAGCAAAAATAATAAGTTGTCGTGGCCGAGTGGTTAAGCCGATGGACTTGAAATCCATTGGGGTCTCCCTGCGTATGTTCGAATCCTCCCGACAAGGCAATTACTTTCTGGAATTTTGCTCTCTATATTCTCTTGGCTTCACTTGCGTCAAAATGAATAGTAATGTCAAGGTTTGACTGGGTCCTTAGCAAATTGGGACTTCTGATCAAATTGAAGTCTATGTTCAAACCCCACTCTTAACCAAGTACTGTTAAAAGTGTGTCTGTTGACTTGATTTCTCAGAATTTACTAAGAGACTAGACTTAAAGGTCTGAGGCCATCTGTGGTCTGCAAGAGTTGCTGTTTCCTTCGGAACTCTTCCCTATAACGGAGCTATTCAGCAAGCACTAGTTTTATTATTAAAGCTACATGCGCAAGGTTGTCGTGGCCGAGTGGTTAAGGCGATGGACTAGAAATCCATTGGGGTCTCCCCTCGTAGGTTCGAATCCTGCCGACAACGAGTGTGTTTTGTGTAATTTAGATCTCTCTTTCTAGTCTATTTCGTTAAAGTATGTGAGCATTTCTATGTGGTATACGCCACGGAGGAGACAGGACTTCCGACTTCTGTGTGTCTCAGAGGTGCTGTTTCCGGTTGCTGTTTGTGACGTGTGGGCTATCACTGGTGTGTGTTAATGCTAAGTTCTTAAGTTTCAAGTGTTCCAAGGTGCTCGACAAGGTGTACTTCCTTCCACTGTGTATTGGGAATTTTGAACTCCCAAGAAAGGTATAGGTTCAAGCAAAAGTCTTGTCAATCCCTTTTGAACATGAGTATGGACTTTTGGCGCTGTTTCCGGTTGCTGTTTGCGACATGTGGGCTAGCACTGGTGTTAATGCTGAGTTCTTAAGTGTAAGCCTGGTCAAGTGTTCTAAGGTGCTAGACAAGGTGTACTTCCTTCCACTGTGTATTGGGATTTTTGGGCTCCCAAGAAAGGTATAGGTTCGAGTTGAAGTCTTGTCAATTCATTTGAACATGAGTATGGACTCAGCAGTACTTAACAGACCAGATTATTGCATTTAGCTTCCCAAGAAATACAGATTGTTACAACTCAGCATAGACGAGTACTCTTGGCCACCTGACAAAAGATGACTCCTTCCACAGCAAATTGGGATTTCTGCCTCCAAATGAAAGCATGGGTTCAAAACGCATAGCTGAAAAGCACTTCTGGATGCATTTTGGCTAAGACCAGACTGTTGTAGGTTTTGTTTCCCATGATTTTAATGTTCTTGCAAGTCAGGGTGGCCGAGTGGTCTAAGGCGCCAGACTCAAGATATTCATCTTTCCTCAGTGGTTTGGGCTTTCTGGTCTCTAAATAGAGGCGTGGGTTCAAATCCCACTCCTGACAAGCTATTTTCAACATGTGTGTTTTTTTTTCGGCTCTGGACACTTGTCCTACAGACGAGAATGCAGGTTTTACAGTAATCATTGGATTGTGTGGTCATCATGTTGTAAGCATTGAAATTAGCTGCTTATTCCTAAAACCTGATTCTGTAAAGACTAGTAGACGCAATAAGTGGGTTTGTAATGACCCCAACAAGCCCCTTCTGACCAAAGTCAGAGCGAGCCCTACCATCGAATTACTTTGTAAGTAGATGGTGATTGTGACATGCATGGAACAGAATGACAGCCAATCAAGAAGCCAACTGAAGCTCATACTGTTCCCGAAATGTAGAGGGACAAGCACTGGTGTTAACCCTAATGTTAGCATTATAAGCAATAATAGTAAGTTGTCGTGGCCGAGTGGTTAAGGCGATGGACTTGAAATCCATTGGGGTCTCCTCTCGTAGGTTCGAATCCTGCCGACAACGAGTGTGTCTTGTGTAATTTAGCTCTCTGTCTAGTTTTTTTTGTTAAAGTATGTGAGCATTTCTATGTGGTATACGCCACGGAGGAGACAGGACTTCCGACTTCTGTGTGTCTCAGAGGTGCTGTTTCCGGTTGCTGTTTGTGACGTGTGGGCTATCACTGGTGTTAATGCTAAGTTCTTAAGTGTCAAGTGTTCCAAGGTGCTAGACAATGTGTACTTCCTTCCACTGTGTATTGAGAATTTTGGTCTCCCAAGAAAGGTATAGGTTCAAGCAAAAGTCTTGTCAATCCCTTTTGAACATGAGTATGGACTTTTGGCGCTGTTTCCGGTTGCTGTTTGCGACATGTGGGCTAGCACTGGTGTTAATGCTGAGTTCTTAAGTGTCAGCCTGGTCAAGTGTTCTAAGGTGCTAGACAAGGTGTACTTCCTTCCACTGTGTATTGTGATTTTTGTTCTCCCAAGAAAGGTATAGGTTCGAGTTAAAGTCTTGTCAATTCATTTGAACATGAGTATGGACTCAGCAGTACTTAACAGACCAGATTATTGCATTTAGCTTCCCAATGAAATACAGATTGTTACAACTCAGCATAGACGAGTACTCTTGGCCACCTGACAAAAGATGACTCCTTCCACAGCAAATTGGGATTTCTGCCTCCAAATGAAAGCATGGGTTCAAAACGCATAGCTGAAAAGCACTTCTGGATGCATTTTGGCTAAGACCAGACTGTTGTAGGTTTTGTTTCCCATGATTTTAATGTTCTTGCAAGTCAGGGTGGCCGAGTGGTCTAAGGCGCCAGACTCAAGATATTCATCTTTCCTCAGTGGTTTGGGCTTTCTGGTCTCTAAATAGAGGCGTGGGTTCAAATCCCACTCCTGACAAGCTATTTTCAACATGTGTGTTTTTTTTTTTCGGCTCTGGACACTTGTCCTACAGACGAGAATGCAGGTTTTACAGTAATCATTGGATTGTGTCGTCATCATGTTGTAAGCATTGAAATTAGCTGCTTATTCCTAAAACCTGATTCTGTAAAGACTAGTAGACGCAATAAGTGGGTTTGTAATGACCCCAACAAGCCCCTTCTGACCAAAGTCAGAGCGAGCCCTACCATCGAATTACTTTGTAAGTAGATGGTGATTGTGACATGCATGGAACAGAATGACAGCCAATCAAGAAGCCAACTGAAGCTCATACTGTTCCCGAAATGTAGAGGGACAAGCACTGGTGTTAACCCTAATGTTAGCATTATAAGCAATAATAGTAAGTTGTCGTGGCCGAGTGGTTAAGGCGATGGACTTGAAATCCATTGGGGTCTCCCTGTGCAGGTTCAAATCCTGCCGACAACGCAATTACTTTGTGGAATTTTGCTCTCTATTTTCTCTTGGCTTCACTTGCGTCAAAATGAATAGTAATGCCAAGGTGTGACTGGGTCCTTAGCAAATTGGGACTTCTGATCAAATTGAAGTCTGTGTTCAAACCCCACTCTTAACCAAGTACTGTTAAAAGTGTGTCTGTTGACTTGATTTCTCAGAATTTACTAAGAGACTAGACTTAAAGGTCTGAGACCATCTGTGGTCTGCAAGAGGTGCTGTTTCCTTCGGAACTCTTCCCTATACGGATCTATTCAGCAAGCACTAGTTTTAATATTAAACCTACATGCGCAAGGTTGTCGTGGCCGAGTGGTTAAGGCGATGGACTAGAAATCCATTGGGGTCTCCTCTCGTAGGTTCGAATCCTGCCGACAACGAGTGTGTTTTGTGTAATTTAGATCTCTCTTTCTAGTCTATTTCGTTAAAGTATGTGAGCATTTCTATGTGGTATACGCCACGGAGGAGACAGGACTTCCGACTTCTGTGTGTCTCAGAGGTGCTGTTTCCGGTTGCTGTTTGTGACGTGTGGGCTATCACTGGTGTGTGTTAATGCTAAGTTCTTAAGTTTCAAGTGTTCCAAGGTGCTCGACAAGGTGTACTTCCTTCCACTGTGTATTGGGAATTTTGAACTCCCAAGAAAGGTATAGGTTCAAGCAAAAGTCTTGTCAATCCCTTTTGAACATGAGTATGGACTTTTGGCGCTGTTTCCGGTTGCTGTTTGCGACATGTGGGCTAGCACTGGTGTTAATGCTGAGTTCTTAAGTGTAAGCCTGGTCAAGTGTTCTAAGGTGCTAGACAAGGTGTACTTCCTTCCACTGTGTATTGGGATTTTTGGGCTCCCAAGAAAGGTATAGGTTCGAGTTGAAGTCTTGTCAATTCATTTGAACATGAGTATGGACTCAGCAGTACTTAACAGACCAGATTATTGCATTTAGCTTCCCAAGAAATACAGATTGTTACAACTCAGCATAGACGAGTACTCTTGGCCACCTGACAAAAGATGACTCCTTCCACAGCAAATTGGGATTTCTGCCTCCAAATGAAGGCATGGGTTCAAAACGCATAGCTGAAAAGCACTTCTGGATGCATTTTGGCTAAGACCAGACTGTTGTAGGTTTTGTTTCCCATGATTTTAATGTTCTTGCAAGTCAGGGTGGCCGAGTGGTCTAAGGCGCCAGACTCAAGATATTCATCTTTCCTCAGTGGTTTGGGCTTTCTGGTCTCTAAATAGAGGCGTGGGTTCAAATCCCACTCCTGACAAGGTATTTTCAACATGTGTGTTTTTTTATTCGGCTCTGGACACTTGTCCTACAGACGAGAATGCAGGTTTTACAGTAATCATTGGATTGTGTGGTCATCATGTTGTAAGCATTGAAATTAGCTGCTTATTCCTAAAACCTGATTCTGTAAAGACTAGTAGACGCAATAAGTGGGTTTGTAATGACCCCAACAAGCCCCTTCTGACCAAAGTCAGAGCGAGCCCTACCATCGAATTACTTTGTAAGTAGATGGTGATTGTGACATGCATGGAACAGAATGACAGCCAATCAAGAAGCCAACTGAAGCTCATACTGTTCCCGAAATGTAGAGGGACAAGCACTGGTGTTAACCCTAATGTTAGCATTATAAGCAATAATAGTAAGTTGTCGTGGCCGAGTGGTTAAGGCGATGGACTTGAAATCCATTGGGGTCTCCTCTCGTAGGTTCGAATCCTGCCGACAACGAGTGTGTCTTGTGTAATTTAGCTCTCTGTCTAGTTTTTTTTGTTAAAGTATGTGAGCATTTCTATGTGGTATACGCCACGGAGGAGACAGGACTTCCGACTTCTGTGTGTCTCAGAGGTGCTGTTTCCGGTTGCTGTTTGTGACGTGTGGGCTATCACTGGTGTTAATGCTAAGTTCTTAAGTGTCAAGTGTTCCAAGGTGCTAGACAATGTGTACTTCCTTCCACTGTGTATTGAGAATTTTGGTCTCCCAAGAAAGGTATAGGTTCAAGCAAAAGTCTTGTCAATCCCTTTTGAACATGAGTATGGACTTTTGGCGCTGTTTCCGGTTGCTGTTTGCGACATGTGGGCTAGCACTGGTGTTAATGCTGAGTTCTTAAGTGTCAGCCTGGTCAAGTGTTCTAAGGTGCTAGACAAGGTGTACTTCCTTCCACTGTGTATTGTGATTTTTGTTCTCCCAAGAAAGGTATAGGTTCGAGTTAAAGTCTTGTCAATTCATTTGAACATGAGTATGGACTCAGCAGTACTTAACAGACCAGATTATTGCATTTAGCTTCCCAATGAAATACAGATTGTTACAACTCAGCATAGACGAGTACTCTTGGCCACCTGACAAAAGATGACTCCTTCCACAGCAAATTGGGATTTCTGCCTCCAAATGAAAGCATGGGTTCAAAACGCATAGCTGAAAAGCACTTCTGGATGCATTTTGGCTAAGACCAGACTGTTGTAGGTTTTGTTTCCCATGATTTTAATGTTCTTGCAAGTCAGGGTGGCCGAGTGGTCTAAGGCGCCAGACTCAAGATATTCATCTTTCCTCAGTGGTTTGGGCTTTCTGGTCTCTAAATAGAGGCGTGGGTTCAAATCCCACTCCTGACAAGCTATTTTCAACATGTGTGTTTTTTTTTTTCGGCTCTGGACACTTGTCCTACAGACGAGAATGCAGGTTTTACAGTAATCATTGGATTGTGTGGTCATCATGTTGTAAGCATTGAAATTAGCTGCTTATTCCTAAAACCTGATTCTGTAAAGACTAGTAGACGCAATAAGTGGGTTTGTAATGACCCCAACAAGCCCCTTCTGACCAAAGTCAGAGCGAGCCCTACCATCGAATTACTTTGTAAGTAGATGGTGATTGTGACATGCATGGAACAGAATGACAGCCAATCAAGAAGCCAACTGAAGCTCATACTGTTCCCGAAATGTAGAGGGACAAGCACTGGTGTTAACCCTAATGTTAGCATTATAAGCAATAATAGTAAGTTGTCGTGGCCGAGTGGTTAAGGCGATGGACTTGAAATCCATTGGGGTCTCCCTGTGCAGGTTCAAATCCTGCCGACAACGCAATTACTTTGTGGAATTTTGCTCTCTATTTTCTCTTGGCTTCACTTGCGTCAAAATGAATAGTAATGCCAAGGTGTGACTGGGTCCTTAGCAAATTGGGACTTCTGATCAAATTGAAGTCTGTGTTCAAACCCCACTCTTAACCAAGTACTGTTAAAAGTGTGTCTGTTGACTTGATTTCTCAGAATTTACTAAGAGACTAGACTTAAAGGTCTGAGACCATCTGTGGTCTGCAAGAGGTGCTGTTTCCTTCGGAACTCTTCCCTATACGGATCTATTCAGCAAGCACTAGTTTTAATATTAAACCTACATGCGCAAGGTTGTCGTGGCCGAGTGGTTAAGGCGATGGACTAGAAATCCATTGGGGTCTCCTCTCGTAGGTTCGAATCCTGCCGACAACGAGTGTGTTTTGTGTAATTTAGATCTCTCTTTCTAGTCTATTTCGTTAAAGTATGTGAGCATTTCTATGTGGTATACGCCACGGAGGAGACAGGACTTCCGACTTCTGTGTGTCTCAGAGGTGCTGTTTCCGGTTGCTGTTTGTGACGTGTGGGCTATCACTGGTGTGTGTTAATGCTAAGTTCTTAAGTTTCAAGTGTTCCAAGGTGCTCGACAAGGTGTACTTCCTTCCACTGTGTATTGGGAATTTTGAACTCCCAAGAAAGGTATAGGTTCAAGCAAAAGTCTTGTCAATCCCTTTTGAACATGAGTATGGACTTTTGGCGCTGTTTCCGGTTGCTGTTTGCGACATGTGGGCTAGCACTGGTGTTAATGCTGAGTTCTTAAGTGTAAGCCTGGTCAAGTGTTCTAAGGTGCTAGACAAGGTGTACTTCCTTCCACTGTGTATTGGGATTTTTGGGCTCCCAAGAAAGGTATAGGTTCGAGTTGAAGTCTTGTCAATTCATTTGAACATGAGTATGGACTCAGCAGTACTTAACAGACCAGATTATTGCATTTAGCTTCCCAAGAAATACAGATTGTTACAACTCAGCATAGACGAGTACTCTTGGCCACCTGACAAAAGATGACTCCTTCCACAGCAAATTGGGATTTCTGCCTCCAAATGAAGGCATGGGTTCAAAACGCATAGCTGAAAAGCACTTCTGGATGCATTTTGGCTAAGACCAGACTGTTGTAGGTTTTGTTTCCCATGATTTTAATGTTCTTGCAAGTCAGGGTGGCCGAGTGGTCTAAGGCGCCAGACTCAAGATATTCATCTTTCCTCAGTGGTTTGGGCTTTCTGGTCTCTAAATAGAGGCGTGGGTTCAAATCCCACTCCTGACAAGGTATTTTCAACATGTGTGTTTTTTTATTCGGCTCTGGACACTTGTCCTACAGACGAGAATGCAGGTTTTACAGTAATCATTGGATTGTGTGGTCATCATGTTGTAAGCATTGAAATTAGCTGCTTATTCCTAAAACCTGATTCTGTAAAGACTAGTAGACGCAATAAGTGGGTTTGTAATGACCCCAACAAGCCCCTTCTGACCAAAGTCAGCGCGAGCCCTACCATCGAATTACTTTGTAAGTAGATGGTGATTGTGACATGCATGGAACAGAATGACAGCCAATCAAGAAGCCAACTGAAGCTCATACTGTTCCCGAAATGTAGAGGGACAAGCACTGGTGTTAACCCTAATGTTAGCATTATAAGCAATAATAGTAAGTTGTCGTGGCCGAGTGGTTAAGGCGATGGACTTGAAATCCATTGGGGTCTCCCTGTGCAGGTTCAAATCCTGCCGACAACGCAATTACTTTGTGGAATTTTGCTCTCTATTTTCTCTTGACTGCACTTGCGTCAAAATGAATAGTAATGCCAAGGTGTGACTGGGTCCTTAGCAAATTGGGACTTCTGATCAAATTGAAGTCTGTGTTCAAACCCCACTCTTAACCAAGTACTGTTAAAAGTGTGTCTGTTGACTTGATTTCTCAGAATTTACTAAGAGACTAGACTTAAAGGTCTGAGGCCATCTGTGGTCTGCAAGAGTTGCTGTTTCCTTCAGAACTCTTCCCTATAACGGATCTATTCAGCAAGCACTAGTTTTATTATTAAAGCTACATGCGCAAGGTTGTCGTGGCCGAGTGGTTAAGGCGATGGACTAGAAATCCATTGGGGTCTCCCCTCGTAGGTTCGAATCCTGCCGACAACGGGTGTGTTTTGTGTAATTTAGATCTCTCTTTCTAGTCTATTTCGTTAAAGTATGTGAGCATTTCTATGTGGTATACGCCACGGAGGAGACAGGACTTCCGACTTCTGTGTGTCTCAGAGGTGCTGTTTCCGGTTGCTGTTTGTGACGTGTGGGCTATCACTGGTGTGTGTTAATGCTAAGTTCTTAAGTTTCAAGTGTTCCAAGGTGCTCGACAAGGTGTACTTCCTTCCACTGTGTATTGGGAATTTTGAACTCCCAAGAAAGGTATAGGTTCAAGCAAAAGTCTTGTCAATCCCTTTTGAACATGAGTATGGACTTTTGGCGCTGTTTCCGGTTGCTGTTTGCGACATGTGGGCTAGCACTGGTGTTAATGCTGAGTTCTTAAGTGTCAGCCTGGTCAAGTGTTCTAAGGTGCTAGACAAGGTGTACTTCCTTCCACTGTGTATTGGGATTTTTGGTCTCCCAAGAAAGGTATAGGTTCGAGTTAAAGTCTTGTCAATTCATTTGAACATGAGTATGGACTCAGCAGTACTTAACAGACCAGATTATTGCATTTAGCTTCCCAAGAAATACAGATTGGTACAACTCAGCATAGACGAGTACTCTTGGCCACCTGACAAAAGATGACTCCTTCCACAGCAAATTGGGATTTCTGCCTCCAAATGAAGGCATGGGTTCAAAACGCATAGCTGAAAAGCACTTCTGGATGCATTTTGGCTAAGACCAGACTGTTGTAGGTTTTGTTTCCCATGATTTTAACATTCTTGCAAGTCAGGGTGGCCGAGTGGTCTAAGGCGCCAGACTCAAGATATGCATCTTTCCTCAGTGGTTTGGGCTTTCTGGTCTCTAAATAAAGGCGTGGGTTCAAATCCCACTCCTGACAAGGTATTTTCAACATGTGTGTTTTTTTATTCGGCTCTGGACACTTGTCCTACAGACGAGAATGCAGGTTTTACAGTAATCATTGGATTGTGTGGTCATCATGTTGTAAGCATTGAAATTAGCTGCTTGTTCCTAAAACCTGATTCTGTAAAGACTAGTAGACGCAATAAGTGGGTTTGTAATGACCCCGACAAGCCCCTTCTGACCAAAGTCAGCGCGAGCCCTACCATCTAATTACTTTGTAAGTAGATGGTGATTGTGACATGCATGGAACAGAATGACAGCCAATCAAGAAGCCAACTGAAGCTCATACTGTTCCCGAAATGTAGAGGGACAAGCACTGGTGTTAACCCTAATGTTAGCATTATAAGCAATAATAATAAGTTGTCGTGGCCAAGTGGTTAAGGCGATGGACTTGAAATCCATTGGGGTCTCCCTGCGCAGGTTCGAATCCTGCCGACAACGCAATTACTTTGTGGAATTTTGCTCTCTATTTTCTCTTGGCTTCACTTGCGTCAAAATGAATAGTAATGCCAAGGTGTGACTGGGTCCTTAGCAAATTGGGACTTCTGATCAAATTGAAGTCTGTGTTCAAACCCCACTCTTAACCAAGTACTGTTAAAAGTGTGTCTGTTGACTTGATTTCTCAGAATTTACTAAGAGACTAGACTTAAAGGTCTGAGACCATCTGTGGTCTGCAAGAGGTGCTGTTTCCTTTGGAACTCTTCCCTATACGGATCTATTCAGCAAGCACTAGTTTTAATATTAAACCTACATGCGCAAGGTTGTCTTGGCCGAGTGGTTAAGGCGATGGACTAGAAATCCATTGGGGTCTCCTCTCGTAGGTTCGAATCCTGCCGACAACGAGTGTGTCTTGTGTAATTTAGCTCTCTGTCTAGTCTATTTTGTTAAAGTATGTGAGCATTTCTATGTGGTATACGCCACGGAGGAGACAGGACTTCCGACTTCTGTGTGTCTCAGAGGTGCTGTTTCCGGTTGCTGTTTGTGACGTGTGGGCTATCACTGGTGTTAATGCTAAGTTCTTAAGTGTCAAGTGTTCCAAGGTGCTAGACAATGTGTACTTCCTTCCACTGTGTATTGAGAATTTTGGTCTCCTAAGAAAGGTATAGGTTCAAGTAAAAGTCTTGTCAATCCCTTTTGAACATGAGTATGGACTTTTGGCGCTGTTTCCGGTTGCTGTTTGCGACATGTGGGCTAGCACTGGTGTTAATGCTGAGTTCTTAAGTGTAAGCCTGGTCAAGTGTTCTAAGGTGCTAGACAAGGTGTACTTCCTTCCACTGTGTATTGGGATTTTTGGGCTCCCAAGAAAGGTATAGGTTCGAGTTGAAGTCTTGTCAATTCATTTGAACATGAGTATGGACTCAGCAGTACTTAACAGACCAGATTATTGCATTTAGCTTCCCAAGAAATACAGATTGTTACAACTCAGCATAGACGAGTACTCTTGGCCACCTGACAAAAGATGACTCCTTCCACAGCAAATTGGGATTTCTGCCTCCAAATGAAGGCATGGGTTCAAAACGCATAGCTGAAAAGCACTTCTGGATGCATTTTGGCTAAGACCAGACTGTTGTAGGTTTTGTTTCCCATGATTTTAACTTTCTTGCAAGTCAGGGTGGCCGAGTGGTCTAAGGCGCCAGACTCAAGATATGCATCTTTCCTCAGTGGTTTGGGCTTTCTGGTCTCTAAATAGAGGCGTGGGTTCAAATCCCACTCCTGACAAGGTATTTTCAACATGTGTGTTTTTTTATTCAGCTCTGGACACTTGTCCTACAGACGTGAATGCAGGTTTTACAGTAATCATTGGATTGTGTGGTCATCATGTTGTAAGCATTGAAATTAGCTGCTTGTTCCTAAAACCTGATTCTGTAAAGACTAGTAGACGCAATAAGTGGGTTTGTAATGACCCCGACAAGCCCCTTCTGACCAAAGTCAGCGCGAGCCCTACCATCAAATTACTTTGTAAGTAGATGGTGATTGTGACATGCATGGAACAGAATGACAGCCAATCAAGAAGCCAACTGAAGCTCATACTGTTCCCGAAATGTAGAGGGACAAGCACTGGTGTTAACCCTAATGTTAGCATTATAAGCAATAATAGTAAGTTGTCGTGGCCGAGTGGTTAAGGCGATGGACTTGAAATCCATTGGGGTCTCCCTGTGCAGGTTCAAATCCTGCCGACAACGCAATTACTTTGTGGAATTTTGCTCTCTATTTTCTCTTGACTGCACTTGCGTCAAAATGAATAGTAATGCCAAGGTGTGACTGGGTCCTTAGCAAATTGGGACTTCTGATCAAATTGAAGTCTGTGTTCAAACCCCACTCTTAACCAAGTACTGTTAAAAGTGTGTCTGTTGACTTGATTTCTCAGAATTTACTAAGAGACTAGACTTAAAGGTCTGAGGCCATCTGTGGTCTGCAAGAGTTGCTGTTTCCTTCAGAACTCTTCCCTATAACGGATCTATTCAGCAAGCACTAGTTTTATTATTAAAGCTACATGCGGAAGGTTGTCGTGGCCGAGTGGTTAAGGCGATGGACTAGAAATCCATTGGGGTCTCCCCTCGTAGGTTCGAATCCTGCCGACAACGGGTGTGTTTTGTGTAATTTAGATCTCTCTTTCTAGTCTATTTCGTTAAAGTATGTGAGCATTTCTATGTGGTATACGCCACGGAGGAGACAGGACTTCCGACTTCTGTGTGTCTCAGAGGTGCTGTTTCCGGTTGCTGTTTGTGACGTGTGGGCTATCACTGGTGTTAATGCTAAGTTCTTAAGTGTCAAGTGTTCCAAGGTGCTAGACAATGTGTACTTCCTTCCACTGTGTATTGAGAATTTTGGTCTCCTAAGAAAGGTATAGGTTCAAGTAAAAGTCTTGTCAATCCCTTTTGAACATGAGTATGGACTTTTGGCGCTGTTTCCGGTTGCTGTTTGCGACATGTGGGCTAGCACTGGTGTTAATGCTGAGTTCTTAAGTGTAAGCCTGGTCAAGTGTTCTAAGGTGCTAGACAAGGTGTACTTCCTTCCACTGTGTATTGGGATTTTTGGGCTCCCAAGAAAGGTATAGGTTCGAGTTGAAGTCTTGTCAATTCATTTGAACATGAGTATGGACTCAGCAGTACTTAACAGACCAGATTATTGCATTTAGCTTCCCAAGAAATACAGATTGTTACAACTCAGCATAGACGAGTACTCTTGGCCACCTGACAAAAGATGACTCCTTCCACAGCAAATTGGGATTTCTGCCTCCAAATGAAGGCATGGGTTCAAAACGCATAGCTGAAAAGCACTTCTGGATGCATTTTGGCTAAGACCAGACTGTTGTAGGTTTTGTTTCCCATGATTTTAACTTTCTTGCAAGTCAGGGTGGCCGAGTGGTCTAAGGCGCCAGACTCAAGATATGCATCTTTCCTCAGTGGTTTGGGCTTTCTGGTCTCTAAATAGAGGCGTGGGTTCAAATCCCACTCCTGACAAGGTATTTTCAACATGTGTGTTTTTTTATTCAGCTCTGGACACTTGTCCTACAGACGTGAATGCAGGTTTTACAGTAATCATTGGATTGTGTGGTCATCATGTTGTAAGCATTGAAATTAGCTGCTTGTTCCTAAAACCTGATTCTGTAAAGACTAGTAGACGCAATAAGTGGGTTTGTAATGACCCCGACAAGCCCCTTCTGACCAAAGTCAGCGCGAGCCCTACCATCAAATTACTTTGTAAGTAGATGGTGATTGTGACATGCATGGAACAGAATGACAGCCAATCAAGAAGCCAACTGAAGCTCATACTGTTCCCGAAATGTAGAGGGACAAGCACTGGTGTTAACCCTAATGTTAGCATTATAAGCAAAAATAATAAGTTGTCGTGGCCGAGTGGTTAAGCCGATGGACTTGAAATCCATTGGGGTCTCCCTGCGTATGTTCGAATCCTCCCGACAAGGCAATTACTTTCTGGAATTTTGCTCTCTATATTCTCTTGGCTTCACTTGCGTCAAAATGAATAGTAATGTCAAGGTTTGACTGGGTCCTTAGCAAATTGGGACTTCTGATCAAATTGAAGTCTATGTTCAAACCCCACTCTTAACCAAGTACTGTTAAAAGTGTGTCTGTTGACTTGATTTCTCAGAATTTACTAAGAGACTAGACTTAAAGGTCTGAGGCCATCTGTGTTCTGCAAGAGTTGCTGTTTCCTTCGGAACTCTTCCCTATAACGGATCTATTCAGCAAGCACTAGTTTTATTATTAAAGCTACATGCGCAAGGTTGTCGTGGCCGAGTGGTTAAGGCGATGGACTAGAAATCCATTGGGGTCTCCTCTCGTAGGTTCGAATCCTGCCGACAACGAGTGTGTCTTGTGTAATTTAGCTCTCTGTCTAGTCTATTTTGTTAAAGTATGTGAGCATTTCTATGTGGTATACGCCACGGAGGAGACAGGACTTCCGACTTCTGTGTGTTTTAGAGGTGCTGTTTCCGGTTGCTGTTTGTGACGTGTGGGCTATCACTGGTGTGTGTTAATGCTAAGTTCTTAAGTTTCAAGTGTTCCAAGGTGCTAGACAATGTGTACTTCCTTCCACTGTGTATTGAGAATTTTGGTCTCCCAAGAAAGGTATAGGTTCAAGCAAAAGTCTTGTCAATCCCTTTTGAACATGAGTATGGACTTTTGGCGCTGTTTCCGGTTGCTGTTTGCGACATGTGGGCTAGCACTGGTGTTAATGCTGAGTTCTTAAGTGTCAGCCTGGTCAAGTGTTCTAAGGTGCTAGACAAGGTGTACTTCCTTCCACTGTGTATTGGGATTTTTGGTCTCCCAAGAAAGGTATAGGTTCGAGTTAAAGTCTTGTCAATTCATTTGAACATGAGTATGGACTCAGCAGTACTTAACAGACCAGATTATTGCATTTAGCTTCCCAAGAAATACAGATTGTTACAACTCAGCATAGACGAGTACTCTTGGCCACCTGACAAAAGATGACTCCTTCCACAGCAAATTGGGATTTCTGCCTCCAAATGAAGGCATGGGTTCAAAACGCATAGCTGAAAAGCACTTCTGGATGCATTTTGGCTAAGACCAGACTGTTGTAGGTTTTGTTTCCCATGATTTTAACATTCTTGCAAGTCAGGGTGGCCGAGTGGTCTAAGGCGCCAGACTCAAGATATGCATCTTTCCTCAGTGGTTTGGGCTTTCTGGTCTCTAAATAGAGGCGTGGGTTCAAATCCCACTCCTGACAAGGTATTTTCAACATGTGTGTTTTTTTATTCAGCTCTGGACACTTGTCCTACAGACGAGAATGCAGGTTTTACAGTAATCATTGGATTGTGTGGTCATCATGTTGTAAGCATTGAAATTAGCTGCTTGTTCCTAAAACCTGATTCTGTAAAGACTAGTAGACGCAATAAGTGGGTTTGTAATGACCCCGACAAGCCCCTTCTGACCAAAGTCAGCGCGAGCCCTACCATCGAATTACTTTGTAAGTAGATGGTGATTGTGACATGCATGGAACAGAATGACAGCCAATCAAGAAGCCAACTGAAGCTCATACTGTTCCCGAAATGTAGAGGGACAAGCACTGGTGTTAACCCTAATGTTAGCATTATAAGCAATAATAATAAGTTGTCGTGGCCGAGTGGTTAAGGCGATGGACTTGAAATCCATTGGGGTCTCCCTGCGTATGTTCGAATCCTCCCGACAAGGCAACTACTTTCTGGAATTTTGCTCTCTATATTCTCTTGGCTTCACTTGCGTCAAAATGAATAGTAATGTCAAGGTGTGACTGGGTCCTTAGCAAATTGTGACTTCTGATCAAATTGAAGTCTATGTTCAAACCCCACTCTTAACCAAGTACTGTTAAAAGTGTGTCTGTTGACTTGATTTCTCAGAATTTACTAAGAGACTCGACTGAAAGGTCTGAGGCCATCTGTGGTCTGCAAGAGTTGCTGTTTCCTTCGGAAATCTTCCCTATAACGGATCTATTCAGCAAGCACTAGTTTTAATATTAAAGCTACATGCGCAAGGTTGTCGTGGCCGAGTGGTTAAGGCGATGGACTAGAAATCCATTGGGGTCTCCCCTCGTAGGTTCGAATCCTGCCGACAACGAGTGTGTTTTGTGTAATTTAGATCTCTCTTTCTAGTCTATTTCGTTAAAGTATGTGAGCATTTCTATGTGGTATATGCCACGGAGGAGACAGGACTTCCGACTTCTGTATGTCTCAGAGGTGCTGTTTCCGGTTGCTGTTTGTGACGTGTGGGCTGTCACTGGTGTGTGTTAATGCTAAGTTCTTAAGTTTCAAGTGTTCCAAGGTGCTCGACAAGGTGTACTTCCTTCCACTGTGTATTGGGAATTTTGAACTCCCAAGAAAGGTATAGGTTCAAGCAAAAGTCTTGTCAATCCCTTTTGAACATGAGTATGGACTTTTGGCGCTGTTTCCGGTTGCTGTTTGCGACATGTGGGCTAGCACTGGTGCTGAGTTCTTAAGTGTCAGCCTGGTCAAGTGTTCTAAGGTGCTAGACAAGGTGTACTTCCTTCCACTGTGTATTGGGATTTTTGGTCTCCCAAGAAAGGTATAGGTTCGAGTTAAAGTCTTGTCAATTCATTTGAACAAGAGTATGGACTCAGCAGTACTTAACAGACCAGATTATTGCATTTAGCTTCCCAAGAAATACAGATTGTTGCAACTCAGCATAGACGAGTACTCTTGGCCACCTGACAAAAGATGACTCCTTCCACAGCAAATTGGGATTTCTGCCTCCAAATGAAGGCATGGGTTCAAAACGCATAGCTGAAAAGCACTTCTGGATGCATTTTGGCTAAGACCAGACTGTTGTAGGTTTTGTTTCCCATGATTTTAACGTTCTTGCAAGTCAGGGTGGCCGAGTGGTCTAAGGCGCCAGACTCAAGATATGCATCTTTCCTCAGTGGTTTGGGCTTTGTGGTCTCTAAATAGAGGCGTGGGTTTAAATCCCACTCCTGACAAGGTATTTTCAACATGTGTGTTTTTTTATTCGGCTCTGGACACTTGTCCTACAGACGAGAATGCAGGTTTTACAGTAATCATTGGATTGTGTGGTCATCATGTTGTAAGCATTGAAATTAGCTGCTTATTCCTAAAACCTGATTCTGTAAAGACTAGTAGACGCAATAAGTGGGTTTGTAATGACCCCGACAAGCCCCTTCTGACCAAAGTCAGCGCGAGCCCTACCATCGAATTACTTTGTAAGTAGATGGTGATTGTGACATGCATGGAACAGAATGACAGCCAATCAAGAAGCCAACTGAAGCTCATACTGTTCCCGAAATGTAGAGGGACAAGCACTGGTGTTAACCCTAATGTTAGCATTATAAGCAATAATAATAAGTTGTCGTGGCCGAGTGGTTAAGGCGATGGACTTGAAATCCATCGGGGTCTCCCTGCGCAGGTTAGAATCCTGCCGACAACGCAATTACTTTGTGGAATTTTGCTCTCTATTTTCTCTTGGCTTCACTAGCGTCAAAATGAATAGTAATGTCAAGGTGTGACTGGGTCCTTAGCAAATTGGGACTTCTGATCAAATTGAAGTCAATGTTCAAACCCCACTCTTAACCAAGTACTGTTAAAAGTGTGTCTGTTGACTTGATTTCTCAGAATTTACTAAGAGACTAGACTTAAAGGTCTGAGACCATCTGTGGTCTGCAAGAGGTGCTGTTACCTTTGGAACTCTTCCCTATACGGATCTATTCAGCAAGCACTAGTTTTAATATTAAACCTACATGCGCAAGGTTGTCGTGGCCGAGTGGTTAAGGCGATGGACTAGAAATCCATTGGGGTCTCCTCTCGTAGGTTCGAATCCTGCCGACAACGAGTGTGTCTTGTGTAATTTAGCTCTCTGTCTAGTCTATTTTGTTAAAGTATGTGAGCATTTCTATGTGGTATACGCCACGGAGGAGACAGGACTTCCGACTTCTGTGTGTCTCAGAGGTGCTGTTTCCGGTTGCTGTTTGTGACGTGTGGGCTATCACTGGTGTTAATGCTAAGTTCTTAAGTGTCAAGTGTTCCAAGGTGCTAGACAATGTGTACTTCCTTCCACTGTGTATTGAGAATTTTGGTCTCCCAAGAAAGGTATAGGTTCAAGCAAAAGTCTTGTCAATCCCTTTTGAACATGAGTATGGACTTCTGGCGCTGTTTCCGGTTGCTGTTTGCGACATGTGGGCTAGCACTGGTGTTAATGCTGAGTTCTTAAGTGTCAGCCTGGTCAAGTGTTCTAAGGTGCTAGACAAGGTGTACTTCCTTCCACTGTGTATTGTGATTTTTGTTCTCCCAAGAAAGGTATAGGTTCGAGTTAAAGTCTTGTCAATTCATTTGAACATGAGTATGGACTCAGCAGTACTTAACAGACGAGATTATTGCATTTAGCTTCCCAAGAAATACAGATTGTTACAACTCAGCATAGACGAGTACTCTTGGCCACCTGACAAAAGATGACTCCTTCCACAGCAAATTGGGATTTCTGCCTCCAAATGAAAGCATGGGTTCAAAACGCATAGCTGAAAAGCACTTCTGGATGCATTTTGGCTAAGACCAGACTGTTGTAGGTTTTGTTTCCCATGATTTTAATGTTCTTGCAAGTCAGGGTGGCCGAGTGGTCTAAGGCGCCAGACTCAAGATATTCATTTTTCCTCAGTGGTTTGGGCTTTCTGGTCTCTAAATAGAGGCGTGGGTTCAAATCCCACTCCTGACAAGCTATTTTCAACATGTGTGTTTTTTTTTTCGGCTCTGGACACTTGTCCTAGAGACGAGAATGCAGGTTTTACAGTAATCATTGGATTGTGTGGTCATCATGTTGTAAGCATTGAAATTAGCTGCTTGTTCCTAAAACCTGATTCTGTAAAGACTAGTAGACGCAATAAGTGGGTTTGTAATGACCCCGACAAGCCCCTTCTGACCAAAGTCAGCGCGAGCCCTACCATCGAATTACTTTGTAAGTAGATGGTGATTGTGACATGCATGGAACAGAATGACAGCCAATCAAGAAGCCAACTGAAGCTCATACTGTTCCCGAAATGTAGAGGGACAAGCACTGGTGTTAACCCTAATGTTAGCATTATAAGCAAAAATAATAAGTTGTCGTGGCCGAGTGGTTAAGCCGATGGACTTGAAATCCATTGGAGTCTCCCTGCGTATGTTCGAATCCTCCCGACAAGGCATTTACTTTCTGGAATTTTGCTCTCTATATTCTCTTGGCTTCACTTGCGTCAAAATGAATAGTAATGTCAAGGTTTGTTTGGGTCCTTAGCAAATTGGGACTTCTGATCAAATTGAAGTCTATGTTCAAACCCCACTCTTAACCAAGTACTGTTAAAAGTGTGTCTGTTGACTTGATTTCTCAGAATTTACTAAGAGACTAGACTTAAAGGTCTGAGGCCATCTGTGGTCTGCAAGAGTTGCTGTTTCCTTCGGAACTCTTCCCTATAACGGATCTATTCAGCAAGCACTAGTTTTATTATTAAAGCTGCATGCGCAAGGTTGTCGTGGCCGAGTGGTTAAGGCGATGGACTAGAAATCCATTGGGGTCTCCCCTCGTAGGTTCGAATCCTGCCGACAACGAGTGTGTTTTGTATAATTTAGATCTCTCTTTCTAGTCTATTTCGTTAAAGTATGTGAGCATTTCTATGTGGTATACGCCACGGAGGAGACAGGACTTCCGACTTCTGTGTGTCTCAGACGTGCTCTTTCCGGTTGCTGTTTGTGACGTGTGGGCTATCACTGGTGTGTGTTAATGCTAAGTTCTTAAGTTTCAAGTGTTCCAAGGTGCTCGACAAGGTGTACTTCCCTCCACTGTGTATTGGGAATTTTGAACTCCCAAGAAAGGTATAGGTTCAAGCAAAAGTCTTGTCAATCCCTTTTGAACATGAGTATGGACTTTTGGCGCTGTTTCCGGTTGCTGTTTGCGACATGTGGGCTAGCACTGGTGTTAATGCTGAGTTCTTAAGTGTAAGCCTGGTCAAGTGTTCTAAGGTGCTAGACAAAGTGTACTTCCTTCCACTGTGTATTGGGATTTTTGGGCTCCCAAGAAAGGTATAGGTTCGAGTTGAAGTCTTGTCAATTCATTTGAACATGAGTATGGACTCAGCAGTACTGAACAGACCAGATTATTGCATTTAGCTTCCCAAGAAATACAGATTGTTACAACTCAGCATAGACGAGTACTCTTGGCCACCTGACAAAAGATGACTCCTTCCACAGCAAATTGGGATTTCTGCCTCCAAATGAAGGCATGGGTTCAAAACGCATAGCTGAAAAGCACTTCTGGATGCATTTTGGCTAAGACCAGACTGTTGTAGGTTTTGTTTCCCATGATTTTAATGTTCTTGCAAGTCAGGGTGGCCGAGTGGTCTAAGGCGCCAGACTCAAGATATGCATCTTTCCTCAGTGGTTTGGGCTTTCTGGTCTCTAAATAGAGGCGTGGGTTCAAATCCCACTCCTGACAAGGTATTTTCAACATGTGTGTTTTTTTATTCAGCTCTGGACACTTGTCCTACAGACGAGAATGCAGGTTTTACAGTAATCATTGGATTGTGTGGTCATCATGTTGTAAGCATTGAAATTAGCTGCTTGTTCCTAAAACCTGATTCTGTAAAGACTAGTAGACGCAATAAGTGGGTTTGTAATGACCCCGACAAGCCCCTTCTGACCAAAGTCAGCGCGAGCCCTACCATCGAATTACTTTGTAAGTAGATGGTGATTGTGACATGCATGGAACAGAATGACAGCCAATCAAGAAGCCAACTGAAGCTCATACTGTTCCCGAAATGTAGAGGGACAAGCACTGGTGTTAACCCTAATGTTAGCATTATAAGCAATAATAGTAAGTTGTCGTGGCCGAGTGGTTAAGGCGATGGACTTGAAATCCATTGGGGTCTCCTCTCGTAGGTTCGAATCCTGCCGACAACGAGTGTGTCTTGTGTAATTTAGCTCTCTGTCTAGTCTATTTTGTTAAAGTATGTGAGCATTTCTATGTGGTATACGCCACGGAGGAGACAGGACTTCCGACTTCTGTGTGTCTCAGAGGTGCTGTTTCCGGTTGCTGTTTGTGACGTGTGGGCTATCACTGGTGTTAATGCTAAGTTCTTAAGTGTCAAGTGTTCCAAGGTGCTAGACAATGTGTACTTCCTTCCACTGTGTATTGAGAATTTTGGTCTCCCAAGAAAGGTATAGGTTCAAGCAAAAGTCTTGTCAATCCCTTTTGAACATGAGTATGGACTTTTGGCGCTGTTTCCGGTTGCTGTTTGCGACATGTGGGCTAGCACTGGTGTTAATGCTGAGTTCTTAAGTGTCAGCCTGGTCAAGTGTTCTAAGGTGCTAGACAAGGTGTACTTCCTTCCACTGTGTATTGTGATTTTTGTTCTCCCAAGAAAGGTATAGGTTCGAGTTAAAGTCTTGTCAATTCATTTGAACATGAGTATGGACTCAGCAGTACTTAACAGACCAGATTATTCCATTTAGCTCCCCAAGAAATACAGATTGTTACAACTCAGCATAGACGAGTACTCTTGGCCACCTGACAAAAGATGACTCCTTCCACAGCAAATTGGGATTTCTGCCTCCAAATGAAAGCATGGGTTCAAAACGCATAGCTGAAAAGCACTTCTGGATGCATTTTGGCTAAGACCAGACTGTTGTAGGTTTTGTTTCCCATGATTTTAATGTTCTTGCAAGTCAGGGTGGCCGAGTGGTCTAAGGCGCCAGACTCAAGATATTCATCTTTCCTCAGTGGTTTGGGCTTTCTGGTCTCTAAATAGAGGCGTGGGTTCAAATCCCACTCCTGACAAGCTATTTTCAACATGTGTGTTTTTTTTTTTCGGCTCTGGACACTTGTCCTACAGACGAGAATGCAGGTTTTACAGTAATCATTGGATTGTGTGGTCATCATGTTGTAAGCATTGAAATTAGCTGCTTATTCCTAAAACCTGATTCTGTAAAGACTAGTAGACGCAATAAGTGGGTTTGTAATGACCCCAACAAGCCCCTTCTGACCAAAGTCAGAGCGAGCCCTACCATCGAATTACTTTGTAAGTAGATGGTGATTGTGACATGCATGGAACAGAATGACAGCCAATCAAGAAGCCAACTGAAGCTCATACTGTTCCCGAAATGTAGAGGGACAAGCACTGGTGTTAACCCTAATGTTAGCATTATAAGCAATAATAGTAAGTTGTCGTGGCCGAGTGGTTAAGGCGATGGACTTGAAATCCATTGGGGTCTCCCTGTGCAGGTTCAAATCCTGCCGACAACGCAATTACTTTGTGGAATTTTGCTCTCTATTTTCTCTTGGCTTCACTTGCGTCAAAATGAATAGTAATGCCAAGGTGTGACTGGGTCCTTAGCAAATTGGGACTTCTGATCAAATTGAAGTCTGTGTTCAAACCCCACTCTTAACCAAGTACTGTTAAAAGTGTGTCTGTTGACTTGATTTCTCAGAATTTACTAAGAGACTAGACTTAAAGGTCTGAGACCATCTGTGGTCTGCAAGAGGTGCTGTTTCCTTTGGAACTCTTCCCTATACGGATCTATTCAGCAAGCACTAGTTTTGATATTAAACCTACATGCGCAAGGTTGTCGTGGCCGAGTGGTTAAGGCGATGGACTAGAAATCTATTGGGGTCTCCTCTCGTAGGTTCGAATCCTGCCGACAACGAGTGTGTCTTGTGTAATTTAGCTCTCTGTCTAGTCTATTTTGTTAAAGTATGTGAGCATTTCTATGTGGTATACGCCACGGAGGAGACAGGACTTCCGACTTCTGTGTGTCTCAGAGGTGCTGTTTCCGGTTGCTGTTTGTGACGTGTGGGCTATCACTGGTGTTAATGCTAAGTTCTTAAGTGTCAAGTGTTCCAAGGTGCTAGACAATGTGTACTTCCTTCCACTGTGTATTGAGAATTTTGGTCTCCCAAGAAAGGTATAGGTTCAAGCAAAAGTCTTGTCAATCCCTTTTGAACATGAGTATGGACTTCTGGCGCTGTTTCCGGTTGCTGTTTGCGACATGTGGGCTAGCACTGGTGTTAATGCTGAGTTCTTAAGTGTCAGCCTGGTCAAGTGTTCTAAGGTGCTAGACAAGGTGTACTTCCTTCCACTGTGTATTGTGATTTTTGTTCTCCCAAGAAAGGTATAGGTTCGAGTTGAAGTCTTGTCAATTCATTTGAACATGAGTATGGACTCAGCAGTACTTAACAGACCAGATTCTTGCATTTAGCTTCCCAAGAAATACAGATTGTTACAACTCAGCATAGACGAGTACTCTTGGCCACCTGACAAAAGATGACTCCTTCCACAGCAAATTGGGATTTCTGCCTCCAAATGAAAGCATGGGTTCAAAACGCATAGCTGAAAAGCACTTCTGGATGCATTTTGGCTAAGACCAGACTGTTGTAGGTTTTGTTTCCCATGATTTTAATGTTCTTGCAAGTCAGGGTGGCCGAGTGGTCTAAGGCGCCAGACTCAAGATATGCATCTTTCCTCAGTGGTTTGGGCTTTCTGGTCTCTAAATAGAGGCGTGGGTTCAAATCCCACTCCTGACAAGGTATTTTCAACATGTGTATTTTTTTATTCAGCTCTGGACACTTGTCCTACAGACGAGAATGCAGGTTTTACAGTAATCATTGGATTGTGTGGTCATCATGTTGTAAGCATTGAAATTAGCTGCTTGTTCCTAAAACCTGATTCTGTAAAGACTAGTAGACGCAATAAGTGGGTTTGTAATGACCCCGACAAGCCCCTTCTGACCAAAGTCAGCGCGAGCCCTACCATCGAATTACTTTGTAAGTAGATGGTGATTGTGACATGCATGGAACAGAATGACAGCCAATCAAGAAGCCAACTGAAGCTCATACTGTTCCCGAAATGTAGAGGGACAAGCACTGGTGTTAACCCTAATGTTAGCATTATAAGCAAAAGTAATAAGTTGTCGTGGCCGAGTGGTTAAGCCGATGGACTTGAAATCCATTGGGGTCTCCCTGCGTATGTTCGAATCCTCCCGACAAGGCAATTACTTTCTGGAATTTTGCTCTCTATATTCTCTTGGCTTCACTTGCGTCAAAATGAATAGTAATGTCAAGGTTTGACTGGGTCCTTAGCAAATTGGGACTTCTGATCAAATTGAAGTCAATGTTCAAACCCCACTCTTAACCAAGTACTGTTAAAAGTGTGTCTGTTGACTTGATTTCTCAGAATTTACTAAGAGACTAGACTTAAAGGTCTGAGGCCATCTGTGGTCTGCAAGAGTTGCTGTTTCCTTCGGAACTCTTCCCTACAACGGATCTATTCAGCAAGCACTAGTTTTATTATTAAAGCTACATGAGCAAGGTTGTCGTGGCCGAGTGGTTAAGGCGATGGACTAGAAATCCATTGGGGTCTCCCCTCGTAGGTTCGAATCCTGCCGACAACGAGTGTGTTTTGTGTAATTTAGATCTCTCTTTCTAGTCTATTTCGTTAAAGTATGTGAGCATTTCTATGTGGTATACGCCACGGAGGAGAAAGGACTTCCGACTTCTGTGTGTCTCAGAGGTGCTGTTTCCGGTTGCTGTTTGTGACGTGTGGGCTATCACTGGTGTGTGTTAATGCTAAGTTCTTAAGTTTCAAGTGTTCCAAGGTGCTCGACAAGGTGTACTTCCTTCCACTGTGTATTGGGAATTTTGAACTCCCAAGAAAGGTATAGGTTCAAGCAAAAGTCTTGTCAATCCCTTTTGAACATGAGTATGGACTTTTGGCGCTGTTTCCGGTTGCTGTTTGCGACATGTGGGCTAGCACTGGTGTTAATGCTGAGTTCTTAAGTGTAAGCCTGGTCAAGTGTTCTAAGGTGCTAGACAAGGTGTACTTCCTTCCACTGTGTATTGGGATTTTTGGGCTCCCAAGAAAGGTATAGGTTCGTGTTGAAGTCTTGTCAATTCATTTGAACATGAGTATGGACTCAGCAGTACTTAACAGACCAGATTATTGCATTTAGCTTCCCAAGAAATACAGATTGTTACAACTCAGCATAGACGAGTACTCTTGGCCACCTGACAAAAGATGACTCCTTCCACAGCAAATTGGGATTTCTGCCTCCAAATGAAGGCATGGGTTCAAAACGCATAGCTGAAAAGCACTTCTGGATGCATTTTGGCTAAGACCAGACTATTGTAGGTTTTGTTTCCCATGATTTTAATGTTCTTGCAAGTCAGGGTGGCCGAGTGGTCTAAGGCGCCAGACTCAAGATATTCATCTTTCCTCAGTGGTTTGGGCTTTCTGGTCTCTAAATAGAGGCGTGGGTTCAAATCCCACTCCTGACAAGGTATTTTCAACATGTGTGTTTTTTTATTCGGCTCTGGACACTTGTCCTACAGACGAGAATGCAGGTTTTACAGTAATCATTGGATTGTGTGGTCATCATGTTGTAAGCATTGAAATTAGCTGCTTATTCCTAAAACCTGATTCTGTAAAGACTAGTAGACGCAATAAGTGGGTTTGTAATGACCCCAACAAGCCCCTTCTGACCAAAGTCAGCGCGAGCCCTACCATCGAATTACTTTGTAAGTAGATGGTGATTGTGACATGCATGGAACAGAATGACAGCCAATCAAGAAGCCAACTGAAGCTCATACTGTTCCCGAAATGTAGAGGGACAAGCACTGGTGTTAACCCTAATGTTAGCATTATAAGCAATAATAGTAAGTTGTCGTGGCCGAGTGGTTAAGGCGATGGACTTGAAATCCATTGGGGTCTCCCTGTGCAGGTTCAAATCCTGCCGACAACGCAATTACTTTGTGGAATTTTGCTCTCTATTTTCTCTTGACTGCACTTGCGTCAAAATGAATAGTAATGCCAAGGTGTGACTGGGTCCTTAGCAAATTGGGACTTCTGATCAAATTGAAGTCTGTGTTCAAACCCCACTCTTAACCAAGTACTGTTAAAAGTGTGTCTGTTGACTTGATTTCTCAGAATTTACTAAGAGACTAGACTTAAAGGTCTGAGGCCATCTGTGGTCTGCAAGAGTTGCTGTTTCCTTCAGAACTCTTCCCTATAACGGATCTATTCAGCAAGCACTAGTTTTATTATTAAAGCTACATGCGCAAGGTTGTCGTGGCCGAGTGGTTAAGGCGATGGACTAGAAATCCATTGGGGTCTCCCCTCGTAGGTTCGAATCCTGCCGACAACGGGTGTGTTTTGTGTAATTTAGATCTCTCTTTCTAGTCTATTTCGTTAAAGTATGTGAGCATTTCTATGTGGTATACGCCACGGAGGAGACAGGACTTCCGACTTCTGTGTGTCTCAGAGGTGCTGTTTCCGGTTGCTGTTTGTGACGTGTGGGCTATCACTGGTGTGTGTTAATGCTAAGTTCTTAAGTTTCAAGTGTTCCAAGGTGCTCGACAAGGTGTACTTCCTTCCACTGTGTATTGGGAATTTTGAACTCCCAAGAAAGGTATAGGTTCAAGCAAAAGTCTTGTCAATCCCTTTTGAACATGAGTATGGACTTTTGGCGCTGTTTCCGGTTGCTGTTTGCGACATGTGGGCTAGCACTGGTGTTAATGCTGAGTTCTTAAGTGTAAGCCTGGTCAAGTGTTCTAAGGTGCTAGACAAGGTGTACTTCCTTCCACTGTGTATTGGGATTTTTGGGCTCCCAAGAAAGGTATAGGTTCGAGTTGAAGTCTTGTCAATTCATTTGAACATGAGTATGGACTCAGCAGTACTTAACAGACCAGATTATTGCATTTAGCTTCCCAAGAAATACAGATTGTTACAACTCAGCATAGACGAGTACTCTTGGCCACCTGACAAAAGATGACTCCTTCCACAGCAAATTGGGATTTCTGCCTCCAAATGAAGGCATGGGTTCAAAACGCATAGCTGAAAAGCACTTCTGGATGCATTTTGGCTAAGACCAGACTGTTGTAGGTTTTGTTTCCCATGATTTTAATGTTCTTGCAAGTCAGGGTGGCCGAGCGTTCTAAGGCGCCAGACTCAAGATATGCATCTTTCCTCAGTGGTTTGGGCTTACTGGTCTCTAAATAGAGGCGTGGGTTCAAATCCCACTCCTGACAAGGTATTTTCAACATGTGTGTTTTTTTATTCAGCTCTGGACACTTGTCCTACAGACGTGAATGCAGGTTTTACAGTAATCATTGGATTGTGTGGTCATCATGTTGTAAGCATTGAAATTAGCTGCTTGTTCCTAAAACCTGATTCTGTAAAGACTAGTAGACGCAATAAGTGGGTTTGTAATGACCCCGACAAGCCCCTTCTGACCAAAGTCAGCGCGAGCCCTACCATCGAATTACTTTGTAAGTAGATGGTGATTGTGACATGCATGGAACAGAATGACAGCCAATCAAGAAGCCAACTGAAGCTCATACTGTTCCCGAAATGTAGAGGGACAAGCACTGGTGTTAACCCTAATGTTAGCATTATAAGCAAAAATAATAAGTTGTCGTGGCCGAGTGGTTAAGCCGATGGACTTGAAATCCATTGGGGTCTCCCTGCGTATGTTAGAATCCTACCGACAAGGCAATTACTTTCTGGAATTTTGCTCTCTATATTCTCTTGGCTTCACTTGCGTCAAAATGAATAGTAATGTCAAGGTTTGACTGGGTCCTTAGCAAATTGGGACTTCTGATCAAATTGAAGTCTATGTTCAAACCCCACTCTTAACCAAGTACTGTTAAAAGTGTGTCTGTTGACTTGATTTCTCAGAATTTACTAAGAGACTAGACTTAAAGGTCTGAGGCCATCTGTGGTCTGCAAGAGTTGCTGTTTCCTTCGGAACTCTTCCCTATAACGGATCTATTCAGCAAGCACTAGTTTTATTATTGAAGCTACATGCGCAAGGTTGTCGTGGCCGAGTGGTTAAGGCGATGGACTAGAAATCCATTGGGGTCTCCTCTCGTAGGTTCGAATCCTGCCGACAACGAGTGTGTCTTGTGTAATTTAGCTCTCTGTCTAGTCTATTTTGTTAAAGTATGTGAGCATTTCTATGTGGTATACGCCACGGAGGAGACAGGACTTCCGACTTCTGTGTGTCTCAGAGGTGCTGTTTCCGGTTGCTGTTTGTGACGTGTGGGCTATCACTGGTGTGTGTTAATGCTAAGTTCTTAAGTTTCAAGTGTTCCAAGGTGCTAGACAATGTGTACTTCCTTCCACTGTGTATTGAGAATTTTGGTCTCCCAAGAAAGGTATAGGTTCAAGCAAAAGTCTTGTCAATCCCTTTTGAACATGAGTATGGACTTTTGGCGCTGTTTCCGGTTGCTGTTTGCGACATGTGGGCTAGCACTGGTGTTAATGCTGAGTTCTTAAGTGTCAGCCTGGTCAAGTGTTCTAAGGTGCTAGACAAGGTGTACTTCCTTCCACTGTGTATTGGGATTTTTGGTCTCCCAAGAAAGGTATAGGTTCGAGTTAAAGTCTTGTCAATTCATTTGAACATGAGTATGGACTCAGCAGTACTTAACAGACCAGATTATTGCATTTAGCTTCCCAAGAAATACAGATTGTTACAACTCAGCATAGACGAGTACTCTTGGCCACCTGACAAAAGATGACTCCTTCCACAGCAAATTGGGATTTCTGCCTCCAAATGAAGGCATGGGTTCAAAACGCATAGCTGAAAAGCACTTCTGGATGCATTTTGGCTAAGACCAGACTGTTGTAGGTTTTGTTTCCCATGATTTTAACATTCTTGCAAGTCAGGGTGGCCGAGTGGTCTAAGGCGCCAGACTCAAGATATGCATCTTTCCTCAGTGGTTTGGGCTTTCTGGTCTCTAAATAAAGGCGTGGGTTCAAATCCCACTCCTGACAAGGTATTTTCAACATGTGTGTTTTTTTATTCGGCTCTGGACACTTGTCCTACAGACGAGAATGCAGGTTTTACAGTAATCATTGGATTGTGTGGTCATCATGTTGTAAGCATTGAAATTAGCTGCTTGTTCCTAAAACCTGATTCTGTAAAGACTAGTAGACGCAATAAGTGGGTTTGTAATGACCCCGACAAGCCCCTTCTGACCAAAGTCAGCGCGAGCCCTACCATCTAATTACTTTGTAAGTAGATGGTGATTGTGACATGCATGGAACAGAATGACAGCCAATCAAGAAGCCAACTGAAGCTCATACTGTTCCCGAAATGTAGAGGGACAAGCACTGGTGTTAACCCTAATGTTAGCATTATAAGCAATAATAATAAATTGTCGTGGCCGAGTGGTTAAGGCGATGGACTTGAAATCCATTGGGGTCTCCCTGCGCAGGTTCGAATCCTGCCGACAACGCAATTACTTTGTGGAATTTTGCTCTCTATTTTCTCTTGGCTTCACTTGCGTCAAAATGAATAGTAATGCCAAGGTGTGACTGGGTCCTTAGCAAATTGGGACTTCTGATCAAATTGAAGTCTGTGTTCAAACCCCACTCTTAACCAAGTACTGTTAAAAGTGTGTCTGTTGACTTGATTTCTCAGAATTTACTAAGAGACTAGACTTAAAGGTCTGAGACCATCTGTGGTCTGCAAGAGGTGCTGTTTCCTTTGGAACTCTTCCCTATACGGATCTATTCAGCAAGCACTAGTTTTAATATTAAACCTACATGCGCAAGGTTGTCTTGGCCGAGTGGTTAAGTCGATGGACTAGAAATCCATTGGGGTCTCCTCTCGTAGGTTCGAATCCTGCCGACAACGAGTGTGTCTTGTGTAATTTAGCTCTCTGTCTAGTCTATTTTGTTAAAGTATGTGAGCATTTCTATGTGGTATACGCCACGGAGGAGACAGGACTTCCGACTTCTGTGTGTCTCAGAGGTGCTGTTTCCGGTTGCTGTTTGTGACGTGTGGGCTATCACTGGTGTTAATGCTAAGTTCTTAAGTGTCAAGTGTTCCAAGGTGCTAGACAATGTGTACTTCCTTCCACTGTGTATTGAGAATTTTGGTCTCCTAAGAAAGGTATAGGTTCAAGTAAAAGTCTTGTCAATCCCTTTTGAACATGAGTATGGACTTTTGGCGCTGTTTCCGGTTGCTGTTTGCGACATGTGGGCTAGCACTGGTGTTAATGCTGAGTTCTTAAGTGTAAGCCTGGTCAAGTGTTCTAAGGTGCTAGACAAGGTGTACTTCCTTCCACTGTGTATTGGGATTTTTGGGCTCCCAAGAAAGGTATAGGTTCGAGTTGAAGTCTTGTCAATTCATTTGAACATGAGTATGGACTCAGCAGTACTTAACAGACCAGATTATTGCATTTAGCTTCCCAAGAAATACAGATTGTTACAACTCAGCATAGACGAGTACTCTTGGCCACCTGACAAAAGATGACTCCTTCCACAGCAAATTGGGATTTCTGCCTCCAAATGAAGGCATGGGTTCAAAACGCATAGCTGAAAAGCACTTCTGGATGCATTTTGGCTAAGACCAGACTGTTGTAGGTTTTGTTTCCCATGATTTTAATGTTCTTGCAAGTCAGGGTGGCCGAGCGTTCTAAGGCGCCAGACTCAAGATATGCATCTTTCCTCAGTGGTTTGGGCTTTCTGGTCTCTAAATAGAGGCGTGGGTTCAAATCCCACTCCTGACAAGGTATTTTCAACATGTGTGTTTTTTTATTCAGCTCTGGACACTTGTCCTACAGACGTGAATGCAGGTTTTACAGTAATCATTGGATTGTGTGGTCATCATGTTGTAAGCATTGAAATTAGCTGCTTGTTCCTAAAACCTGATTCTGTAAAGACTAGTAGACGCAATAAGTGGGTTTGTAATGACCCCGACAAGCCCCTTCTGACCAAAGTCAGCGCGAGCCCTACCATCGAATTACTTTGTAAGTAGATGGTGATTGTGACATGCATGGAACAGAATGACAGCCAATCAAGAAGCCAACTGAAGCTCATACTGTTCCCGAAATGTAGAGGGACAAGCACTGGTGTTAACCCTAATGTTAGCATTATAAGCAAAAATAATAAGTTGTCGTGGCCGAGTGGTTAAGCCGATGGACTTGAAATCCATTGGGGTCTCCCTGCGTATGTTCGAATCCTCCCGACAAGGCAATTACTTTCTGGAATTTTGCTCTCTATATTCTCTTGGCTTCACTTGCGTCAAAATGAATAGTAATGTCAAGGTTTGACTGGGTCCTTAGCAAATTGGGACTTCTGATCAAATTGAAGTCTATGTTCAAACCCCACTCTTAACCAAGTACTGTTAAAAGTGTGTCTGTTGACTTGATTTCTCAGAATTTACTAAGAGACTAGACTTAAAGGTCTGAGGCCATCTGTGTTCTGCAAGAGTTGCTGTTTCCTTCGGAACTTTTCCCTATAACGGATCTATTCAGCAAGCACTAGTTTTATTATTAAAGCTACATGCACAAGGTTGTCGTGGCCGAGTGGTTAAGGCGATGGACTAGAAATCCATTGGGGTCTCCTCTCGTAGGTTCGAATCCTGCCGACAACGAGTGTGTCTTGTGTAATTTAGCTCTCTGTCTAGTCTATTTTGTTAAAGTATGTGAGCATTTCTATGTGGTATACGCCACGGAGGAGACAGGACTTCCGACTTCTGTGTGTCTCAGAGGTGCTGTTTCCGGTTGCTGTTTGTGACGTGTGGGCTATCACTGGTGTGTGTTAATGCTAAGTTCTTAAGTTTCAAGTGTTCCAAGGTGCTAGACAATGTGTACTTCCTTCCACTGTGTATTGAGAATTTTGGTCTCCCAAGAAAGGTATAGGTTCAAGCAAAAGTCTTGTCAATCCCTTTTGAACATGAGTATGGACTTTTGGCGCTGTTTCCGGTTGCTGTTTGCGACATGTGGGCTAGCACTGGTGTTAATGCTGAGTTCTTAAGTGTAAGCCTGCTCAAGTGTTCTAAGGTGCTAGACAAGGTGTACTTCCTTCCACTGTGTATTGGGATTTTTGGGCTCCCAAGAAAGGTATAGGTTCGAGTTAAAGTCTTGTCAATTCATTTGAACATGAGTATGGACTCAGCAGTACTTAACAGACCAGATTATTGCATTTAGCTTCCCAAGAAATACAGATTGTTACAACTCAGTATAGACGAGTACTCTTGGCCACCTGACAAAAGATGACTCCTTCCACAGCAAATTGGGATTTCTGCCTCCAAATGAAGGCATGGGTTCAAAACGCATAGCTGAAAAGCACTTCTGGATGCATTTTGGCTAAGACCAGACTGTTGTAGGTTTTGTTTCCCATGATTTTAACATTCTTGCAAGTCAGGGTGGCCGAGTGGTCTAAGGCGCCAGACTCAAGATATGCATCTTTCCTCAGTGGTTTGGGCTTTCTGGTCTCTAAATAGAGGCGTGGGTTCAAATCCCACTCCTGACAAGGTATTTTCAACATGTGTGTTTTTTTATTCAGCTCTGGACACTTGTCCTACAGACGAGAATGCAGGTTTTACAGTAATCATTGGATTGTGTGGTCATCATGTTGTAAGCATTGAAATTAGCTGCTTGTTCCTAAAACCTGATTCTGTAAAGACTAGTAGACGCAATAAGTGGGTTTGTAATGACCCCGACAAGCCCCTTCTGACCAAAGTCAGCGCGAGCCCTACCATCGAATTACTTTGTAAGTAGATGGTGATTGTGACATGCATGGAACAGAATGACAGCCAATCAAGAAGCCAACTGAAGCTCATACTGTTCCCGAAATGTAGAGGGACAAGCACTGGTGTTAACCCTAATGTTAGCATTATAAGCAATAATAATAAGTTGTCGTGGCCGAGTGGTTAAGGCGATGGACTTGAAATCCATTGGGGTCTCCCTGCGTATGTTCGAATCCTCCCGACAAGGCAACTACTTTCTGGAATTTTGCTCTCTATATTCTCTTGGCTTCACTTGCGTCAAAATGAATAGTAATGTCAAGGTGTGACTGGGTCCTTAGCAAATTGTGACTTCTGATCAAATTGAAGTCTATGTTCAAACCCCACTCTTAACCAAGTACTGTTAAAAGTGTGTCTGTTGACTTGATTTCTCAGAATTTACTAAGAGACTCGACTGAAAGGTCTGAGGCCATCTGTGGTCTGCAAGAGTTGCTGTTTCCTTCGGAAATCTTCCCTATAACGGATCTATTCAGCAAGCACTAGTTTTAATATTAAAGCTACATGCGCAAGGTTGTCGTGGCCGAGTGGTTAAGGCGATGGACTAGAAATCCATTGGGGTCTCCCCTCGTAGGTTCGAATCCTGCCGACAACGAGTGTGTTTTGTGTAATTTAGATCTCTCTTTCTAGTCTATTTCGTTAAAGTATGTGAGCATTTCTATGTGGTATATGCCACGGAGGAGACAGGACTTCCGACTTCTGTATGTCTCAGAGGTGCTGTTTCCGGTTGCTGTTTGTGACGTGTGGGCTGTCACTGGTGTGTGTTAATGCTAAGTTCTTAAGTTTCAAGTGTTCCAAGGTGCTCGACAAGGTGTACTTCCTTCCACTGTGTATTGGGAATTTTGAACTCCCAAGAAAGGTATAGGTTCAAGCAAAAGTCTTGTCAATCCCTTTTGAACATGAGTATGGACTTTTGGCGCTGTTTCCGGTTGCTGTTTGCGACATGTGGGCTAGCACTGGTGCTGAGTTCTTAAGTGTCAGCCTGGTCAAGTGTTCTAAGGTGCTAGACAAGGTGTACTTCCTTCCACTGTGTATTGGGATTTTTGGTCTCCCAAGAAAGGTATAGGTTCGAGTTAAAGTCTTGTCAATTCATTTGAACAAGAGTATGGACTCAGCAGTACTTAACAGACCAGATTATTGCATTTAGCTTCCCAAGAAATACAGATTGTTGCAACTCAGCATAGACGAGTACTCTTGGCCACCTGACAAAAGATGACTCCTTCCACAGCAAATTGGGATTTCTGCCTCCAAATGAAGGCATGGGTTCAAAACGCATAGCTGAAAAGCACTTCTGGATGCATTTTGGCTAAGACCAGACTGTTGTAGGTTTTGTTTCCCATGATTTTAACGTTCTTGCAAGTCAGGGTGGCCGAGTGGTCTAAGGCGCCAGACTCAAGATATGCATCTTTCCTCAGTGGTTTGGGCTTTGTGGTCTCTAAATAGAGGCGTGGGTTTAAATCCCACTCCTGACAAGGTATTTTCAACATGTGTGTTTTTTTATTCGGCTCTGGACACTTGTCCTACAGACGAGAATGCAGGTTTTACAGTAATCATTGGATTGTGTGGTCATCATGTTGTAAGCATTGAAATTAGCTGCTTATTCCTAAAACCTGATTCTGTAAAGACTAGTAGACGCAATAAGTGGGTTTGTAATGACCCCGACAAGCCCCTTCTGACCAAAGTCAGCGCGAGCCCTACCATCGAATTACTTTGTAAGTAGATGGTGATTGTGACATGCATGGAACAGAATGACAGCCAATCAAGAAGCCAACTGAAGCTCATACTGTTCCCGAAATGTAGAGGGACAAGCACTGGTGTTAACCCTAATGTTAGCATTATAAGCAATAATAATAAGTTGTCGTGGCCGAGTGGTTAAGGCGATGGACTTGAAATCCATCGGGGTCTCCCTGCGCAGGTTAGAATCCTGCCGACAACGCAATTACTTTGTGGAATTTTGCTCTCTATTTTCTCTTGGCTTCACTAGCGTCAAAATGAATAGTAATGTCAAGGTGTGACTGGGTCCTTAGCAAATTGGGACTTCTGATCAAATTGAAGTCAATGTTCAAACCCCACTCTTAACCAAGTACTGTTAAAAGTGTGTCTGTTGACTTGATTTCTCAGAATTTACTAAGAGACTAGACTTAAAGGTCTGAGACCATCTGTGGTCTGCAAGAGGTGCTGTTACCTTTGGAACTCTTCCCTATACGGATCTATTCAGCAAGCACTAGTTTTAATATTAAACCTACATGCGCAAGGTTGTCGTGGCCGAGTGGTTAAGGCGATGGACTAGAAATCCATTGGGGTCTCCTCTCGTAGGTTCGAATCCTGCCGACAACGAGTGTGTCTTGTGTAATTTAGCTCTCTGTCTAGTCTATTTTGTTAAAGTATGTGAGCATTTCTATGTGGTATACGCCACGGAGGAGACAGGACTTCCGACTTCTGTGTGTCTCAGAGGTGCTGTTTCCGGTTGCTGTTTGTGACGTGTGGGCTATCACTGGTGTTAATGCTAAGTTCTTAAGTGTCAAGTGTTCCAAGGTGCTAGACAATGTGTACTTCCTTCCACTGTGTATTGAGAATTTTGGTCTCCCAAGAAAGGTATAGGTTCAAGCAAAAGTCTTGTCAATCCCTTTTGAACATGAGTATGGACTTCTGGCGCTGTTTCCGGTTGCTGTTTGTGACATGTGGGCTAGCACTGGTGTTAATGCTGAGTTCTTAAGTGTCAGCCTGGTCAAGTGTTCTAAGGTGCTAGACAAGGTGTACTTCCTTCCACTGTGTATTGTGATTTTTGTTCTCCCAAGAAAGGTATAGGTTCGAGTTAAAGTCTTGTCAATTCATTTGAACATGAGTATGGACTCAGCAGTACTTAACAGACGAGATTATTGCATTTAGCTTCCCAAGAAATACAGATTGTTACAACTCAGCATAGACGAGTACTCTTGGCCACCTGACAAAAGATGACTCCTTCCACAGCAAATTGGGATTTCTGCCTCCAAATGAAAGCATGGGTTCAAAACGCATAGCTGAAAAGCACTTCTGGATGCATTTTGGCTAAGACCAGACTGTTGTAGGTTTTGTTTCCCATGATTTTAATGTTCTTGCAAGTCAGGGTGGCCGAGTGGTCTAAGGCGCCAGACTCAAGATATTCATTTTTCCTCAGTGGTTTGGGCTTTCTGGTCTCTAAATAGAGGCGTGGGTTCAAATCCCACTCCTGACAAGCTATTTTCAACATGTGTGTTTTTTTTTTCGGCTCTGGACACTTGTCCTAGAGACGAGAATGCAGGTTTTACAGTAATCATTGGATTGTGTGGTCATCATGTTGTAAGCATTGAAATTAGCTGCTTGTTCCTAAAACCTGATTCTGTAAAGACTAGTAGACGCAATAAGTGGGTTTGTAATGACCCCGACAAGCCCCTTCTGACCAAAGTCAGCGCGAGCCCTACCATCGAATTACTTTGTAAGTAGATGGTGATTGTGACATGCATGGAACAGAATGACAGCCAATCAAGAAGCCAACTGAAGCTCATACTGTTCCCGAAATGTAGAGGGACAAGCACTGGTGTTAACCCTAATGTTAGCATTATAAGCAAAAATAATAAGTTGTCGTGGCCGAGTGGTTAAGCCGATGGACTTGAAATCCATTGGAGTCTCCCTGCGTATGTTCGAATCCTCCCGACAAGGCATTTACTTTCTGGAATTTTGCTCTCTATATTCTCTTGGCTTCACTTGCGTCAAAATGAATAGTAATGTCAAGGTTTGACTGGGTCCTTAGCAAATTGGGACTTCTGATCAAATTGAAGTCTATGTTCAAACCCCACTCTTAACCAAGTACTGTTAAAAGTGTGTCTGTTGACTTGATTTCTCAGAATTTACTAAGAGACTAGACTTAAAGGTCTGAGGCCATCTGTGGTCTGCAAGAGTTGCTGTTTCCTTCGGAACTCTTCCCTATAACGGATCTATTCAGCAAGCACTAGTTTTATTATTAAAGCTGCATGCGCAAGGTTGTCGTGGCCGAGTGGTTAAGGCGATGGACTAGAAATCCATTGGGGTCTCCCCTCGTAGGTTCGAATCCTGCCGACAACGAGTGTGTTTTGTATAATTTAGATCTCTCTTTCTAGTCTATTTCGTTAAAGTATGTGAGCATTTCTATGTGGTATACGCCACGGAGGAGACAGGACTTCCGACTTCTGTGTGTCTCAGAGGTGCTGTTTCCGGTTGCTGTTTGTGACGTGTGGGCTATCACTGGTGTGTGTTAATGCTAAGTTCTTAAGTTTCAAGTGTTCCAAGGTGCTCGACAAGGTGTACTTCCTTCCACTGTGTATTGGGAATTTTGAACTCCCAAGAAAGGTATAGGTTCAAGCAAAAGTCTTGTCAATCCCTTTTGAACATGAGTATGGACTTTTGGCGCTGTTTCCGGTTGCTGTTTGCGACATGTGGGCTAGCACTGGTGTTAATGCTGAGTTCTTAAGTGTAAGCCTGGTCAAGTGTTCTAAGGTGCTAGACAAGGTGTACTTCCTTCCACTGTGTATTGGGATTTTTGGGCTCCCAAGAAAGGTATAGGTTCGAGTTGAAGTCTTGTCAATTCATTTGAACATGAGTATGGACTCAGCAGTACTTAACAGACCAGATTATTGCATTTAGCTTCCCAAGAAATACAGATTGTTACAACTCAGCATAGACGAGTACTCTTGGCCACCTGACAAAAGATGACTCCTTCCACAGCAAATTGGGATTTCTGCCTCCAAATGAAAGCATGGGTTCAAAACGCATAGCTGAAAAGCACTTCTGGATGCATTTTGGCTAAGACCAGACTGTTGTAGGTTTTGTTTCCCATGATTTTAATGTTCTTGCAAGTCAGGGTGGCCGAGTGGTCTAAGGCGCCAGACTCAAGATATGCATCTTTCCTCAGTGGTTTGGGCTTTCTGGTCTCTAAATAGAGGCGTCGGTTCAAATCCCACTCCTGACAAGGTATTTTCAACATGTGTATTTTTTTATTCAGCTCTGGACACTTGTCCTACAGACGAGAATGCAGGTTTTACAGTAATCATTGGATTGTGTGGTCATCATGTTGTAAGCATTGAAATTAGCTGCTTGTTCCTAAAACCTGATTCTGTAAAGACTAGTAGACGCAATAAGTGGGTTTGTAATGACCCCGACAAGCCCCTTCTGACCAAAGTCAGCGCGAGCCCTACCATCGAATTACTTTGTAAGTAGATGGTGATTGTGACATGCATGGAACAGAATGACAGCCAATCAAGAAGCCAACTGAAGCTCATACTGTTCCCGAAATGTAGAGGGACAAGCACTGGTGTTAACCCTAATGTTAGCATTATAAGCAAAAATAATAAGTTGTCGTGGCCGAGTGGTTAAGCCGATGGACTTGAAATCCATTGGGGTCTCCCTGCGTATGTTCGAATCCTCCCGACAAGGCAATTACTTTCTGGAATTTTGCTCTCTATATTCTCTTGGCTTCACTTGCGTCAAAATGAATAGTAATGTCAAGGTTTGACTGGGTCCTTAGCAAATTGGGACTTCTGATCAAATTGAAGTCTATGTTCAAACCCCACTCTTAACCAAGTACTGTTAAAAGTGTGTCTGTTGACTTGATTTCTCAGAATTTACTAAGAGACTAGACTTAAAGGTCTGAGACCATCTGTGGTCTGCAAGAGGTGCTGTTTCCTTCGGAACTCTTCCCTATACGGATCTATTCAGCAAGCACTAGTTTTAATATTAAACCTACATGCGCAAGGTTGTCGTGGCCGAGTGGTTAAGGCGATGGACTAGAAATCCATTGGGGTCTCCTCTCGTAGGTTCGAATCCTGCCGACAACGAGTGTGTCTTGTGTAATTTAGCTCTCTGTCTAGTCTATTTTGTTAAAGTATGGGAGCATTTCTATGTGGTATACGCCACGGAGGAGACAGGACTTCCGACTTCTGTGTGTCTCAGAGGTGCTCTTTCCGGTTGCTGTTTGTGACGTGTGGGCTATCACTGGTGTGTGTTAATGCTAAGTTCTTAAGTTTCAAGTGTTCCAAGGTGCTCGACAAGGTGTACTTCCCTCCACTGTGTATTGGGAATTTTGAACTCCCAAGAAAGGTATAGGTTCAAGCAAAAGTCTTGTCAATCCCTTTTGAACATGAGTATGGACTTTTGGCGCTGTTTCCGGTTGCTGTTTGCGACATGTGGGCTAGCACTGGTGTTAATGCTGAGTTCTTAAGTGTAAGCCTGGTCAAGTGTTCTAAGGTGCTAGACAAAGTGTACTTCCTTCCACTGTGTATTGGGATTTTTGGGCTCCCAAGAAAGGTATAGGTTCGAGTTGAAGTCTTGTCAATTCATTTGAACATGAGTATGGACTCAGCAGTACTTAACAGACCAGATTATTGCATTTAGCTTCCCAAGAAATACAGATTGTTACAACTCAGCATAGACGAGTACTCTTGGCCACCTGACAAAAGATGACTCCTTCCACAGCAAATTGGGATTTCTGCCTCCAAATGAAGGCATGGGTTCAAAACGCATAGCTGAAAAGCACTTCTGGATGCATTTTGGCTAAGACCAGACTGTTGTAGGTTTTGTTTCCCATGATTTTAATGTTCTTGCAAGTCAGGGTGGCCGAGTGGTCTAAGGCGCCAGACTCAAGATATGCATCTTTCCTCAGTGGTTTGGGCTTTGTGGTCTCTAAATAGAGGCGTGGGTTTAAATCCCACTCCTGACAAGGTATTTTCAACATGTGTGTTTTTTTATTCAGCTCTGGACACTTGTCCTACAGACGAGAATGCAGGTTTTACAGTAATCATTGGATTGTGTGGTCATCATGTTGTAAGCATTGAAATTAGCTGCTTGTTCCTAAAACCTGATTCTGTAAAGACTAGTAGACGCAATAAGTGGGTTTGTAATGACCCCGACAAGCCCCTTCTGACCAAAGTCAGCGCGAGCCCTACCATCGAATTACTTTGTAAGTAGATGGTGATTGTGACATGCATGGAACAGAATGACAGCCAATCAAGAAGCCAACTGAAGCTCATACTGTTCCCGAAATGTAGAGGGACAAGCACTGGTGTTAACCCTAATGTTAGCATTATAAGCAATAATAATAAGTTGTCGTGGCCGAGTGGTTAAGGCGATGGACTTGAAATCCATCGGGGTCTCCCTGCGCAGGTTAGAATCCTGCCGACAACGCAATTACTTTGTGGAATTTTGCTCTCTATTTTCTCTTGGCTTCACTAGCGTCAAAATGAATAGTAATGTCAAGGTGTGACTGGGTCCTTAGCAAATTGGGACTTCTGATCAAATTGAAGTCAATGTTCAAACCCCACTCTTAACCAAGTACTGTTAAAAGTGTGTCTGTTGACTTGATTTCTCAGAATTTACTAAGAGACTAGACTTAAAGGTCTGAGACCATCTGTGGTCTGCAAGAGGTGCTGTTACCTTTGGAACTCTTCCCTATACGGATCTATTCAGCAAGCACTAGTTTTAATATTAAACCTACATGCGCAAGGTTGTCGTGGCCGAGTGGTTAAGGCGATGGACTAGAAATCCATTGGGGTCTCCTCTCGTAGGTTCGAATCCTGCCGACAACGAGTGTGTCTTGTGTAATTTAGCTCTCTGTCTAGTCTATTTTGTTAAAGTATGTGAGCATTTCTATGTGGTATACGCCACGGAGGAGACAGGACTTCCGACTTCTGTGTGTCTCAGAGGTGCTGTTTCCGGTTGCTGTTTGTGACGTGTGGGCTATCACTGGTGTTAATGCTAAGTTCTTAAGTGTCAAGTGTTCCAAGGTGCTAGACAATGTGTACTTCCTTCCACTGTGTATTGAGAATTTTGGTCTCCCAAGAAAGGTATAGGTTCAAGCAAAAGTCTTGTCAATCCCTTTTGAACATGAGTATGGACTTCTGGCGCTGTTTCCGGTTGCTGTTTGTGACATGTGGGCTAGCACTGGTGTTAATGCTGAGTTCTTAAGTGTCAGCCTGGTCAAGTGTTCTAAGGTGCTAGACAAGGTGTACTTCCTTCCACTGTGTATTGTGATTTTTGTTCTCCCAAGAAAGGTATAGGTTCGAGTTAAAGTCTTGTCAATTCATTTGAACATGAGTATGGACTCAGCAGTACTTAACAGACGAGATTATTGCATTTAGCTTCCCAAGAAATACAGATTGTTACAACTCAGCATAGACGAGTACTCTTGGCCACCTGACAAAAGATGACTCCTTCCACAGCAAATTGGGATTTCTGCCTCCAAATGAAGGCATGGGTTCAAAACGCATAGCTGAAAAGCACTTCTGGATGCATTTTGGCTAAGACCAGACTGTTGTAGGTTTTGTTTCCCATGATTTTAATGTTCTTGCAAGTCAGGGTGGCCGAGTGGTCTAAGGCGCCAGACTCAAGATATTCATTTTTCCTCAGTGGTTTGGGCTTTCTGGTCTCTAAATAGAGGCGTGGGTTCAAATCCCACTCCTGACAAGCTATTTTCAACATGTGTGTTTTTTTTTTCGGCTCTGGACACTTGTCCTAGAGACGAGAATGCAGGTTTTACAGTAATCATTGGATTGTGTGGTCATCATGTTGTAAGCATTGAAATTAGCTGCTTGTTCCTAAAACCTGATTCTGTAAAGACTAGTAGACGCAATAAGTGGGTTTGTAATGACCCCGACAAGCCCCTTCTGACCAAAGTCAGCGCGAGCCCTACCATCGAATTACTTTGTAAGTAGATGGTGATTGTGACATGCATGGAACAGAATGACAGCCAATCAAGAAGCCAACTGAAGCTCATACTGTTCCCGAAATGTAGAGGGACAAGCACTGGTGTTAACCCTAATGTTAGCATTATAAGCAAAAATAATAAGTTGTCGTGGCCGAGTGGTTAAGCCGATGGACTTGAAATCCATTGGAGTCTCCCTGCGTATGTTCGAATCCTCCCGACAAGGCATTTACTTTCTGGAATTTTGCTCTCTATATTCTCTTGGCTTCACTTGCGTCAAAATGAATAGTAATGTCAAGGTTTGACTGGGTCCTTAGCAAATTGGGACTTCTGATCAAATTGAAGTCTATGTTCAAACCCCACTCTTAACCAAGTACTGTTAAAAGTGTGTCTGTTGACTTGATTTCTCAGAATTTACTAAGAGACTAGACTTAAAGGTCTGAGGCCATCTGTGGTCTGCAAGAGTTGCTGTTTCCTTCGGAACTCTTCCCTATAACGGATCTATTCAGCAAGCACTAGTTTTATTATTAAAGCTGCATGCGCAAGGTTGTCGTGGCCGAGTGGTTAAGGCGATGGACTAGAAATCCATTGGGGTCTCCCCTCGTAGGTTCGAATCCTGCCGACAACGAGTGTGTTTTGTATAATTTAGATCTCTCTTTCTAGTCTATTTCGTTAAAGTATGTGAGCATTTCTATGTGGTATACGCCACGGAGGAGACAGGACTTCCGACTTCTGTGTGTCTCAGAGGTGCTGTTTCCGGTTGCTGTTTGTGACGTGTGGGCTATCACTGGTGTGTGTTAATGCTAAGTTCTTAAGTTTCAAGTGTTCCAAGGTGCTCGACAAGGTGTACTTCCTTCCACTGTGTATTGGGAATTTTGAACTCCCAAGAAAGGTATAGGTTCAAGCAAAAGTCTTGTCAATCCCTTTTGAACATGAGTATGGACTTTTGGCGCTGTTTCCGGTTGCTGTTTGCGACATGTGGGCTAGCACTGGTGTTAATGCTGAGTTCTTAAGTGTAAGCCTGGTCAAGTGTTCTAAGGCGCTAGACAAGGTGTACTTCCTTCCACTGTGTATTGGGATTTTTGGGCTCCCAAGAAAGGTATAGGTTCGAGTTGAAGTCTTGTCAATTCATTTGAACATGAGTATGGACTCAGCAGTACTTAACAGACCAGATTATTGCATTTAGCTTCCCAAGAAATACAGATTGTTACAACTCAGCATAGACGAGTACTCTTGGCCACCTGACAAAAGATGACTCCTTCCACAGCAAATTGGGATTTCTGCCTCCAAATGAAAGCATGGGTTCAAAACGCATAGCTGAAAAGCACTTCTGGATGCATTTTGGCTAAGACCAGACTGTTGTAGGTTTTGTTTCCCATGATTTTAATGTTCTTGCAAGTCAGGGTGGCCGAGTGGTCTAAGGCGCCAGACTCAAGATATGCATCTTTCCTCAGTGGTTTGGGCTTTCTGGTCTCTAAATAGAGGCGTGGGTTCAAATCCCACTCCTGACAAGGTATTTTCAACATGTGTATTTTTTTATTCAGCTCTGGACACTTGTCCTACAGACGAGAATGCAGGTTTTACAGTAATCATTGGATTGTGTGGTCATCATGTTGTAAGCATTGAAATTAGCTGCTTGTTCCTAAAACCTGATTCTGTAAAGACTAGTAGACGCAATAAGTGGGTTTGTAATGACCCCGACAAGCCCCTTCTGACCAAAGTCAGCGCGAGCCCTACCATCTAATTACTTTGTAAGTAGATGGTGATTGTGACATGCATGGAACAGAATGACAGCCAATCAAGAAGCCAACTGAAGCTCATACTGTTCCCGAAATGTAGAGGGACAAGCACTGGTGTTAACCCTAATGTTAGCATTATAAGCAATAATAATAAGTTGTCGTGGCCGAGTGGTTAAGGCGATGGACTTGAAATCCATCGGGGTCTCCCTGCGCAGGTTAGAATCCTGCCGACAACGCAATTACTTTGTGGAATTTTGCTCTCTATTTTCTCTTGGCTTCACTAGCGTCAAAATGAATAGTAATGTCAAGGTGTGACTGGGTCCTTAGCAAATTGGGACTTCTGATCAAATTGAAGTCAATGTTCAAACCCCACTCTTAACCAAGTACTGTTAAAAGTGTGTCTGTTGACTTGATTTCTCAGAATTTACTAAGAGACTAGACTTAAAGGTCTGAGACCATCTGTGGTCTGCAAGAGGTGCTGTTACCTTTGGAACTCTTCCCTATACGGATCTATTCAGCAAGCACTAGTTTTAATATTAAACCTACATGCGCAAGGTTGTCGTGGCCGAGTGGTTAAGGCGATGGACTAGAAATCCATTGGGGTCTCCTCTCGTAGGTTCGAATCCTGCCGACAACGAGTGTGTCTTGTGTAATTTAGCTCTCTGTCTAGTCTATTTTGTTAAAGTATGTGAGCATTTCTATGTGGTATACGCCACGGAGGAGACAGGACTTCCGACTTCTGTGTGTCTCAGAGGTGCTGTTTCCGGTTGCTGTTTGTGACGTGTGGGCTATCACTGGTGTTAATGCTAAGTTCTTAAGTGTCAAGTGTTCCAAGGTGCTAGACAATGTGTACTTCCTTCCACTGTGTATTGAGAATTTTGGTCTCCCAAGAAAGGTATAGGTTCAAGCAAAAGTCTTGTCAATCCCTTTTGAACATGAGTATGGACTTCTGGCGCTGTTTCCGGTTGCTGTTTGTGACATGTGGGCTAGCACTGGTGTTAATGCTGAGTTCTTAAGTGTCAGCCTGGTCAAGTGTTCTAAGGTGCTAGACAAGGTGTACTTCCTTCCACTGTGTATTGTGATTTTTGTTCTCCCAAGAAAGGTATAGGTTCGAGTTAAAGTCTTGTCAATTCATTTGAACATGAGTATGGACTCAGCAGTACTTAACAGACGAGATTATTGCATTTAGCTTCCCAAGAAATACAGATTGTTACAACTCAGCATAGACGAGTACTCTTGGCCACCTGACAAAAGATGACTCCTTCCACAGCAAATTGGGATTTCTGCCTCCAAATGAAAGCATGGGTTCAAAACGCATAGCTGAAAAGCACTTCTGGATGCATTTTGGCTAAGACCAGACTGTTGTAGGTTTTGTTTCCCATGATTTTAATGTTCTTGCAAGTCAGGGTGGCCGAGTGGTCTAAGGCGCCAGACTCAAGATATTCATTTTTCCTCAGTGGTTTGGGCTTTCTGGTCTCTAAATAGAGGCGTGGGTTCAAATCCCACTCCTGACAAGCTATTTTCAACATGTGTGTTTTTTTTTTCGGCTCTGGACACTTGTCCTAGAGACGAGAATGCAGGTTTTACAGTAATCATTGGATTGTGTGGTCATCATGTTGTAAGCATTGAAATTAGCTGCTTGTTCCTAAAACCTGATTCTGTAAAGACTAGTAGACGCAATAAGTGGGTTTGTAATGACCCCGACAAGCCCCTTCTGACCAAAGTCAGCGCGAGCCCTACCATCGAATTACTTTGTAAGTAGATGGTGATTGTGACATGCATGGAACAGAATGACAGCCAATCAAGAAGCCAACTGAAGCTCATACTGTTCCCGAAATGTAGAGGGACAAGCACTGGTGTTAACCCTAATGTTAGCATTATAAGCAAAAATAATAAGTTGTCGTGGCCGAGTGGTTAAGCCGATGGACTTGAAATCCATTGGAGTCTCCCTGCGTATGTTCGAATCCTCCCGACAAGGCATTTACTTTCTGGAATTTTGCTCTCTATATTCTCTTGGCTTCACTTGCGTCAAAATGAATAGTAATGTCAAGGTTTGACTGGGTCCTTAGCAAATTGGGACTTCTGATCAAATTGAAGTCTATGTTCAAACCCCACTCTTAACCAAGTACTGTTAAAAGTGTGTCTGTTGACTTGATTTCTCAGAATTTACTAAGAGACTAGACTTAAAGGTCTGAGGCCATCTGTGGTCTGCAAGAGTTGCTGTTTCCTTCGGAACTCTTCCCTATAACGGATCTATTCAGCAAGCACTAGTTTTATTATTAAAGCTGCATGCGCAAGGTTGTCGTGGCCGAGTGGTTAAGGCGATGGACTAGAAATCCATTGGGGTCTCCCCTCGTAGGTTCGAATCCTGCCGACAACGAGTGTGTTTTGTATAATTTAGATCTCTCTTTCTAGTCTATTTCGTTAAAGTATGTGAGCATTTCTATGTGGTATACGCCACGGAGGAGACAGGACTTCCGACTTCTGTGTGTCTCAGAGGTGCTGTTTCCGGTTGCTGTTTGTGACGTGTGGGCTATCACTGGTGTGTGTTAATGCTAAGTTCTTAAGTTTCAAGTGTTCCAAGGTGCTCGACAAGGTGTACTTCCTTCCACTGTGTATTGGGAATTTTGAACTCCCAAGAAAGGTATAGGTTCAAGCAAAAGTCTTGTCAATCCCTTTTGAACATGAGTATGGACTTCTGGCGCTGTTTCCGGTTGCTGTTTGTGACATGTGGGCTAGCACTGGTGTTAATGCTGAGTTCTTAAGTGTCAGCCTGGTCAAGTGTTCTAAGGTGCTAGACAAGGTGTACTTCCTTCCACTGTGTATTGTGATTTTTGTTCTCCCAAGAAAGGTATAGGTTCGAGTTAAAGTCTTGTCAATTCATTTGAACATGAGTATGGACTCAGCAGTACTTAACAGACGAGATTATTGCATTTAGCTTCCCAAGAAATACAGATTGTTACAACTCAGCATAGACGAGTACTCTTGGCCACCTGACAAAAGATGACTCCTTCCACAGCAAATTGGGATTTCTGCCTCCAAATGAAAGCATGGGTTCAAAACGCATAGCTGAAAAGCACTTCTGGATGCATTTTGGCTAAGACCAGACTGTTGTAGGTTTTGTTTCCCATGATTTTAATGTTCTTGCAAGTCAGGGTGGCCGAGTGGTCTAAGGCGCCAGACTCAAGATATTCATTTTTCCTCAGTGGTTTGGGCTTTCTGGTCTCTAAATAGAGGCGTGGGTTCAAATCCCACTCCTGACAAGCTATTTTCAACATGTGTGTTTTTTTTTTCGGCTCTGGACACTTGTCCTAGAGACGAGAATGCAGGTTTTACAGTAATCATTGGATTGTGTGGTCATCATGTTGTAAGCATTGAAATTAGCTGCTTGTTCCTAAAACCTGATTCTGTAAAGACTAGTAGACGCAATAAGTGGGTTTGTAATGACCCCGACAAGCCCCTTCTGACCAAAGTCAGCGCGAGCCCTACCATCGAATTACTTTGTAAGTAGATGGTGATTGTGACATGCATGGAACAGAATGACAGCCAATCAAGAAGCCAACTGAAGCTCATACTGTTCCCGAAATGTAGAGGGACAAGCACTGGTGTTAACCCTAATGTTAGCATTATAAGCAAAAATAATAAGTTGTCGTGGCCGAGTGGTTAAGCCGATGGACTTGAAATCCATTGGAGTCTCCCTGCGTATGTTCGAATCCTCCCGACAAGGCATTTACTTTCTGGAATTTTGCTCTCTATATTCTCTTGGCTTCACTTGCGTCAAAATGAATAGTAATGTCAAGGTTTGACTGGGTCCTTAGCAAATTGGGACTTCTGATCAAATTGAAGTCTATGTTCAAACCCCACTCTTAACCAAGTACTGTTAAAAGTGTGTCTGTTGACTTGATTTCTCAGAATTTACTAAGAGACTAGACTTAAAGGTCTGAGGCCATCTGTGGTCTGCAAGAGTTGCTGTTTCCTTCGGAACTCTTCCCTATAACGGATCTATTCAGCAAGCACTAGTTTTATTATTAAAGCTGCATGCGCAAGGTTGTCGTGGCCGAGTGGTTAAGGCGATGGACTAGAAATCCATTGGGGTCTCCCCTCGTAGGTTCGAATCCTGCCGACAACGAGTGTGTTTTGTATAATTTAGATCTCTCTTTCTAGTCTATTTCGTTAAAGTATGTGAGCATTTCTATGTGGTATACGCCACGGAGGAGACAGGACTTCCGACTTCTGTGTGTCTCAGAGGTGCTGTTTCCGGTTGCTGTTTGTGACGTGTGGGCTATCACTGGTGTGTGTTAATGCTAAGTTCTTAAGTTTCAAGTGTTCCAAGGTGCTCGACAAGGTGTACTTCCTTCCACTGTGTATTGGGAATTTTGAACTCCCAAGAAAGGTATAGGTTCAAGCAAAAGTCTTGTCAATCCCTTTTGAACATGAGTATGGACTTTTGGCGCTGTTTCCGGTTGCTGTTTGCGACATGTGGGCTAGCACTGGTGTTAATGCTGAGTTCTTAAGTGTAAGCCTGGTCAAGTGTTCTAAGGTGCTAGACAAGGTGTACTTCCTTCCACTGTGTATTGGGATTTTTGGGCTCCCAAGAAAGGTATTGGTTCGAGTTGAAGTCTTGTCAATTCATTTGAACATGAGTATGGACTCAGCAGTACTTAACAGACCAGATTATTGCATTTAGCTTCCCAAGAAATACAGATTGTTACAACTCAGCATAGACGAGTACTCTTGGCCACCTGACAAAAGATGACTCCTTCCACAGCAAATTGGGATTTCTGCCTCCAAATGAAAGCATGGGTTCAAAACGCATAGCTGAAAAGCACTTCTGGATGCATTTTGGCTAAGACCAGACTGTTGTAGGTTTTGTTTCCCATGATTTTAATGTTCTTGCAAGTCAGGGTGGCCGAGTGGTCTAAGGCGCCAGACTCAAGATATGCATCTTTCCTCAGTGGTTTGGGCTTTCTGGTCTCTAAATAGAGGCGTGGGTTCAAATCCCACTCCTGACAAGGTATTTTCAACATGTGTATTTTTTTATTCAGCTCTGGACACTTGTCCTACAGACGAGAATGCAGGTTTTACAGTAATCATTGGATTGTGTGGTCATCATGTTGTAAGCATTGAAATTAGCTGCTTGTTCCTAAAACCTGATTCTGTAAAGACTAGTAGACGCAATAAGTGGGTTTGTAATGACCCCGACAAGCCCCTTCTGACCAAAGTCAGCGCGAGCCCTACCATCGAATTACTTTGTAAGTAGATGGTGATTGTGACATGCATGGAACAGAATGACAGCCAATCAAGAAGCCAACTGAAGCTCATACTGTTCCCGAAATGTAGAGGGACAAGCACTGGTGTTAACCCTAATGTTAGCATTATAAGCAAAAATAATAAGTTGTCGTGGCCGAGTGGTTAAGCCGATGGACTTGAAATCCATTGGAGTCTCCCTGCGTATGTTCGAATCCTCCCGACAAGGCATTTACTTTCTGGAATTTTGCTCTCTATATTCTCTTGGCTTCACTTGCGTCAAAATGAATAGTAATGTCAAGGTTTGACTGGGTCCTTAGCAAATTGGGACTTCTGATCAAATTGAAGTCTATGTTCAAACCCCACTCTTAACCAAGTACTGTTAAAAGTGTGTCTGTTGACTTGATTTCTCAGAATTTACTAAGAGACTAGACTTAAAGGTCTGAGGCCATCTGTGGTCTGCAAGAGTTGCTGTTTCCTTCGGAACTCTTCCCTATAACGGATCTATTCAGCAAGCACTAGTTTTATTATTAAAGCTGCATGCGCAAGGTTGTCGTGGCCGAGTGGTTAAGGCGATGGACTAGAAATCCATTGGGGTCTCCCCTCGTAGGTTCGAATCCTGCCGACAACGAGTGTGTTTTGTATAATTTAGATCTCTCTTTCTAGTCTATTTCGTTAAAGTATGTGAGCATTTCTATGTGGTATACGCCACGGAGGAGACAGGACTTCCGACTTCTGTGTGTCTCAGAGGTGCTGTTTCCGGTTGCTGTTTGTGACGTGTGGGCTATCACTGGTGTGTGTTAATGCTAAGTTCTTAAGTTTCAAGTGTTCCAAGGTGCTCGACAAGGTGTACTTCCTTCCACTGTGTATTGGGAATTTTGAACTCCCAAGAAAGGTATAGGTTCAAGCAAAAGTCTTGTCAATCCCTTTTGAACATGAGTATGGACTTTTGGCGCTGTTTCCGGTTGCTGTTTGCGACATGTGGGCTAGCACTGGTGTTAATGCTGAGTTCTTAAGTGTAAGCCTGGTCAAGTGTTCTAAGGTGCTAGACAAGGTGTACTTCCTTCCACTGTGTATTGGGATTTTTGGGCTCCCAAGAAAGGTATAGGTTCGAGTTGAAGTCTTGTCAATTCATTTGAACATGAGTATGGACTCAGCAGTACTTAACAGACCAGATTATTGCATTTAGCTTCCCAAGAAATACAGATTGTTACAACTCAGCATAGACGAGTACTCTTGGCCACCTGACAAAAGATGACTCCTTCCACAGCAAATTGGGATTTCTGCCTCCAAATGAAAGCATGGGTTCAAAACGCATAGCTGAAAAGCACTTCTGGATGCATTTTGGCTAAGACCAGACTGTTGTAGGTTTTGTTTCCCATGATTTTAATGTTCTTGCAAGTCAGGGTGGCCGAGTGGTCTAAGGCGCCAGACTCAAGATATGCATCTTTCCTCAGTGGTTTGGGCTTTCTGGTCTCTAAATAGAGGCGTGGGTTCAAATCCCACTCCTGACAAGGTATTTTCAACATGTGTATTTTTTTATTCAGCTCTGGACACTTGTCCTACAGACGAGAATGCAGGTTTTACAGTAATCATTGGATTGTGTGGTCATCATGTTGTAAGCATTGAAATTAGCTGCTTGTTCCTAAAACCTGATTCTGTAAAGACTAGTAGACGCAATAAGTGGGTTTGTAATGACCCCGACAAGCCCCTTCTGACCAAAGTCAGCGCGAGCCCTACCATCGAATTACTTTGTAAGTAGATGGTGATTGTGACATGCATGGAACAGAATGACAGCCAATCAAGAAGCCAACTGAAGCTCATACTGTTCCCGAAATGTAGAGGGACAAGCACTGGTGTTAACCCTAATGTTAGCATTATAAGCAAAAATAATAAGTTGTCGTGGCCGAGTGGTTAAGCCGATGGACTTGAAATCCATTGGGGTCTCCCTGCGTATGTTCGAATCCTCCCGACAAGGCAATTACTTTCTGGAATTTTGCTCTCTATATTCTCTTGGCTTCACTTGCGTCAAAATGAATAGTAATGTCAAGGTTTGACTGGGTCCTTAGCAAATTGGGACTTCTGATCAAATTGAAGTCTATGTTCAAACCCCACTCTTAACCAAGTACTGTTAAAAGTGTGTCTGTTGACTTGATTTCTCAGAATTTACTAAGAGACTAGACTTAAAGGTCTGAGACCATCTGTGGTCTGCAAGAGGTGCTGTTTCCTTCGGAACTCTTCCCTATACGGATCTATTCAGCAAGCACTAGTTTTAATATTAAACCTACATGCGCAAGGTTGTCGTGGCCGAGTGGTTAAGGCGATGGACTAGAAATCCATTGGGGTCTCCTCTCGTAGGTTCGAATCCTGCCGACAACGAGTGTGTCTTGTGTAATTTAGCTCTCTGTCTAGTCTATTTTGTTAAAGTATGTGAGCATTTCTATGTGGTATACGCCACGGAGGAGACAGGACTTCCGACTTCTGTGTGTCTCAGAGGTGCTCTTTCCGGTTGCTGTTTGTGACGTGTGGGCTATCACTGGTGTGTGTTAATGCTAAGTTCTTAAGTTTCAAGTGTTCCAAGGTGCTCGACAAGGTGTACTTCCCTCCACTGTGTATTGGGAATTTTGAACTCCCAAGAAAGGTATAGGTTCAAGCAAAAGTCTTGTCAATCCCTTTTGAACATGAGTATGGACTTTTGGCGCTGTTTCCGGTTGCTGTTTGCGACATGTGGGCTAGCACTGGTGTTAATGCTGAGTTCTTAAGTGTAAGCCTGGTCAAGTGTTCTAAGGTGCTAGACAAAGTGTACTTCCTTCCACTGTGTATTGGGATTTTTGGGCTCCCAAGAAAGGTATAGGTTCGAGTTGAAGTCTTGTCAATTCATTTGAACATGAGTATGGACTCAGCAGTACTTAACAGACCAGATTATTGCATTTAGCTTCCCAAGAAATACAGATTGTTACAACTCAGCATAGACGAGTACTCTTGGCCACCTGACAAAAGATGACTCCTTCCACAGCAAATTGGGATTTCTGCCTCCAAATGAAGGCATGGGTTCAAAACGCATAGCTGAAAAGCACTTCTGGATGCATTTTGGCTAAGACCAGACTGTTGTAGGTTTTGTTTCCCATGATTTTAATGTTCTTGCAAGTCAGGGTGGCCGAGTGGTCTAAGGCGCCAGACTCAAGATATGCATCTTTCCTCAGTGGTTTGGGCTTTCTGGTCTCTAAATAGAGGCGTGGGTTCAAATCCCACTCCTGACAAGGTATTTTCAACATGTGTGTTTTTTTATTCAGCTCTGGACACTTGTCCTACAGACGAGAATGCAGGTTTTACAGTAATCATTGGATTGTGTGGTCATCATGTTGTAAGCATTGAAATTAGCTGCTTGTTCCTAAAACCTGATTCTGTAAAGACTAGTAGACGCAATAAGTGGGTTTGTAATGACCCCGACAAGCCCCTTCTGACCAAAGTCAGCGCGAGCCCTACCATCGAATTACTTTGTAAGTAGATGGTGATTGTGACATGCATGGAACAGAATGACAGCCAATCAAGAAGCCAACTGAAGCTCATACTGTTCCCGAAATGTAGAGGGACAAGCACTGGTGTTAACCCTAATGTTAGCATTATAAGCAATAATAGTAAGTTGTCGTGGCCGAGTGGTTAAGGCGATGGACTTGAAATCCATTGGGGTCTCCTCTCGTAGGTTCGAATCCTGCCGACAACGAGTGTGTCTTGTGTAATTTAGCTCTCTGTCTAGTCTATTTTGTTAAAGTATGTGAGCATTTCTATGTGGTATACGCCACGGAGGAGACAGGACTTCCGACTTCTGTGTGTCTCAGAGGTGCTGTTTCCGGTTGCTGTTTGTGACGTGTGGGCTATCACTGGTGTTAATGCTAAGTTCTTAAGTGTCAAGTGTTCCAAGGTGCTAGACAATGTGTACTTCCTTCCACTGTGTATTGAGAATTTTGGTCTCCCAAGAAAGGTATAGGTTCAAGCAAAAGTCTTGTCAATCCCTTTTGAACATGAGTATGGACTTTTGGCGCTGTTTCCGGTTGCTGTTTGCGACATGTGGGCTAGCACTGGTGTTAATGCTGAGTTCTTAAGTGTCAGCCTGGTCAAGTGTTCTAAGGTGCTAGACAAGGTGTACTTCCTTCCACTGTGTATTGTGATTTTTGTTCTCCCAAGAAAGGTATAGGTTCGAGTTAAAGTCTTGTCAATTCATTTGAACATGAGTATGGACTCAGCAGTACTTAACAGACCAGATTATTGCATTTAGCTCCCCAAGAAATACAGATTGTTACAACTCAGCATAGACGAGTACTCTTGGCCACCTGACAAAAGATGACTCCTTCCACAGCAAATTGGGATTTCTGCCTCCAAATGAAAGCATGGGTTCAAAACGCATAGCTGAAAAGCACTTCTGGATGCATTTTGGCTAAGACCAGACTGTTGTAGGTTTTGTTTCCCATGATTTTAATGTTCTTGCAAGTCAGGGTGGCCGAGTGGTCTAAGGCGCCAGACTCAAGATATTCATCTTTCCTCAGTGGTTTGGGCTTTCTGGTCTCTAAATAGAGGCGTGGGTTCAAATCCCACTCCTGACAAGCTATTTTCAACATGTGTGTTTTTTTTTTTCGGCTCTGGACACTTGTCCTACAGACGAGAATGCAGGTTTTACAGTAATCATTGGATTGTGTGGTCATCATGTTGTAAGCATTGAAATTAGCTGCTTATTCCTAAAACCTGATTCTGTAAAGACTAGTAGACGCAATAAGTGGGTTTGTAATGACCCCAACAAGCCCCTTCTGACCAAAGTCAGAGCGAGCCCTACCATCGAATTACTTTGTAAGTAGATGGTGATTGTGACATGCATGGAACAGAATGACAGCCAATCAAGAAGCCAACTGAAGCTCATACTGTTCCCGAAATGTAGAGGGACAAGCACTGGTGTTAACCCTAATGTTAGCATTATAAGCAATAATAGTAAGTTGTCGTGGCCGAGTGGTTAAGGCGATGGACTTGAAATCCATTGGGGTCTCCCTGTGCAGGTTCAAATCCTGCCGACAACGCAATTACTTTGTGGAATTTTGCTCTCTATTTTCTCTTGGCTTCACTTGCGTCAAAATGAATAGTAATGCCAAGGTGTGACTGGGTCCTTAGCAAATTGGGACTTCTGATCAAATTGAAGTCTGTGTTCAAACCCCACTCTTAACCAAGTACTGTTAAAAGTGTGTCTGTTGACTTGATTTCTCAGAATTTACTAAGAGACTAGACTTAAAGGTCTGAGACCATCTGTGGTCTGCAAGAGGTGCTGTTTCCTTTGGAACTCTTCCCTATACGGATCTATTCAGCAAGCACTAGTTTTGATATTAAACCTACATGCGCAAGGTTGTCGTGGCCGAGTGGTTAAGGCGATGGACTAGAAATCTATTGGGGTCTCCTCTCGTAGGTTCGAATCCTGCCGACAACGAGTGTGTCTTGTGTAATTTAGCTCTCTGTCTAGTCTATTTTGTTAAAGTATGTGAGCATTTCTATGTGGTATACGCCACGGAGGAGACAGGACTTCCGACTTCTGTGTGTCTCAGAGGTGCTGTTTCCGGTTGCTGTTTGTGACGTGTGGGCTATCACTGGTGTTAATGCTAAGTTCTTAAGTGTCAAGTGTTCCAAGGTGCTAGACAATGTGTACTTCCTTCCACTGTGTATTGAGAATTTTGGTCTCCCAAGAAAGGTATAGGTTCAAGCAAAAGTCTTGTCAATCCCTTTTGAACATGAGTATGGACTTCTGGCGCTGTTTCCGGTTGCTGTTTGCGACATGTGGGCTAGCACTGGTGTTAATGCTGAGTTCTTAAGTGTCAGCCTGGTCAAGTGTTCTAAGGTGCTAGACAAGGTGTACTTCCTTCCACTGTGTATTGTGATTTTTGTTCTCCCAAGAAAGGTATAGGTTCGAGTTGAAGTCTTGTCAATTCATTTGAACATGAGTATGGACTCAGCAGTACTTAACAGACCAGATTCTTGCATTTAGCTTCCCAAGAAATACAGATTGTTACAACTCAGCATAGACGAGTACTCTTGGCCACCTGACAAAAGATGACTCCTTCCACAGCAAATTGGGATTTCTGCCTCCAAATGAAAGCATGGGTTCAAAACGCATAGCTGAAAAGCACTTCTGGATGCATTTTGGCTAAGACCAGACTGTTGTAGGTTTTGTTTCCCATGATTTTAATGTTCTTGCAAGTCAGGGTGGCCGAGTGGTCTAAGGCGCCAGACTCAAGATATGCATCTTTCCTCAGTGGTTTGGGCTTTCTGGTCTCTAAATAGAGGCGTGGGTTCAAATCCCACTCCTGACAAGGTATTTTCAACATGTGTATTTTTTTATTCAGCTCTGGACACTTGTCCTACAGACGAGAATGCAGGTTTTACAGTAATCATTGGATTGTGTGGTCATCATGTTGTAAGCATTGAAATTAGCTGCTTATTCCTAAAACCTGATTCTGTAAAGACTAGTAGACGCAATAAGTGGGTTTGTAATGACCCCAACAAGCCCCTTCTGACCAAAGTCAGCGCGAGCCCTACCATCGAATTACTTTGTAAGTAGATGGTGATTGTGACATGCATGGAACAGAATGACAGCCAATCAAGAAGCCAACTGAAGCTCATACTGTTCCCGAAATGTAGAGGGACAAGCACTGGTGTTAACCCTAATGTTAGCATTATAAGCAATAATAGTAAGTTGTCGTGGCCGAGTGGTTAAGGCGATGGACTTGAAATCCATTGGGGTCTCCCTGTGCAGGTTCAAATCCTGCCGACAACGCAATTACTTTGTGGAATTTTGCTCTCTATTTTCTCTTGACTGCACTTGCGTCAAAATGAATAGTAATGCCAAGGTGTGACTGGGTCCTTAGCAAATTGGGACTTCTGATCAAATTGAAGTCTGTGTTCAAACCCCACTCTTAACCAAGTACTGTTAAAAGTGTGTCTGTTGACTTGATTTCTCAGAATTTACTAAGAGACTAGACTTAAAGGTCTGAGGCCATCTGTGGTCTGCAAGAGTTGCTGTTTCCTTCAGAACTCTTCCCTATAACGGATCTATTCAGCAAGCACTAGTTTTATTATTAAAGCTACATGCGCAAGGTTGTCGTGGCCGAGTGGTTAAGGCGATGGACTAGAAATCCATTGGGGTCTCCCCTCGTAGGTTCGAATCCTGCCGACAACGGGTGTGTTTTGTGTAATTTAGATCTCTCTTTCTAGTCTATTTCGTTAAAGTATGTGAGCATTTCTATGTGGTATACGCCACGGAGGAGACAGGACTTCCGACTTCTGTGTGTCTCAGAGGTGCTGTTTCCGGTTGCTGTTTGTGACGTGTGGGCTATCACTGGTGTGTGTTAATGCTAAGTTCTTAAGTTTCAAGTGTTCCAAGGTGCTCGACAAGGTGTACTTCCTTCCACTGTGTATTGGGAATTTTGAACTCCCAAGAAAGGTATAGGTTCAAGCAAAAGTCTTGTCAATCCCTTTTGAACATGAGTATGGACTTTTGGCGCTGTTTCCGGTTGCTGTTTGCGACATGTGGGCTAGCACTGGTGTTAATGCTGAGTTCTTAAGTGTAAGCCTGGTCAAGTGTTCTAAGGTGCTAGACAAGGTGTACTTCCTTCCACTGTGTATTGGGATTTTTGGGCTCCCAAGAAAGGTATAGGTTCGAGTTGAAGTCTTGTCAATTCATTTGAACATGAGTATGGACTCAGCAGTACTTAACAGACCAGATTATTGCATTTAGCTTCCCAAGAAATACAGATTGTTACAACTCAGCATAGACGAGTACTCTTGGCCACCTGACAAAAGATGACTCCTTCCACAGCAAATTGGGATTTCTGCCTCCAAATGAAGGCATGGGTTCAAAACGCATAGCTGAAAAGCACTTCTGGATGCATTTTGGCTAAGACCAGACTGTTGTAGGTTTTGTTTCCCATGATTTTAATGTTCTTGCAAGTCAGGGTGGCCGAGCGTTCTAAGGCGCCAGACTCAAGATATGCATCTTTCCTCAGTGGTTTGGGCTTTCTGGTCTCTAAATAGAGGCGTGGGTTCAAATCCCACTCCTGACAAGGTATTTTCAACATGTGTGTTTTTTTATTCAGCTCTGGACACTTGTCCTACAGACGTGAATGCAGGTTTTACAGTAATCATTGGATTGTGTGGTCATCATGTTGTAAGCATTGAAATTAGCTGCTTGTTCCTAAAACCTGATTCTGTAAAGACTAGTAGACGCAATAAGTGGGTTTGTAATGACCCCGACAAGCCCCTTCTGACCAAAGTCAGCGCGAGCCCTACCATCGAATTACTTTGTAAGTAGATGGTGATTGTGACATGCATGGAACAGAATGACAGCCAATCAAGAAGCCAACTGAAGCTCATACTGTTCCCGAAATGTAGAGGGACAAGCACTGGTGTTAACCCTAATGTTAGCATTATAAGCAAAAATAATAAGTTGTCGTGGCCGAGTGGTTAAGCCGATGGACTTGAAATCCATTGGGGTCTCCCTGCGTATGTTAGAATCCTACCGACAAGGCAATTACTTTCTGGAATTTTGCTCTCTATATTCTCTTGGCTTCACTTGCGTCAAAATGAATAGTAATGTCAAGGTTTGACTGGGTCCTTAGCAAATTGGGACTTCTGATCAAATTGAAGTCTATGTTCAAACCCCACTCTTAACCAAGTACTGTTAAAAGTGTGTCTGTTGACTTGATTTCTCAGAATTTACTAAGAGACTAGACTTAAAGGTCTGAGGCCATCTGTGGTCTGCAAGAGTTGCTGTTTCCTTCGGAACTCTTCCCTATAACGGATCTATTCAGCAAGCACTAGTTTTATTATTGAAGCTACATGCGCAAGGTTGTCGTGGCCGAGTGGTTAAGGCGATGGACTAGAAATCCATTGGGGTCTCCTCTCGTAGGTTCGAATCCTGCCGACAACGAGTGTGTCTTGTGTAATTTAGCTCTCTGTCTAGTCTATTTTGTTAAAGTATGTGAGCATTTCTATGTGGTATACGCCACGGAGGAGACAGGACTTCCGACTTCTGTGTGTCTCAGAGGTGCTGTTTCCGGTTGCTGTTTGTGACGTGTGGGCTATCACTGGTGTGTGTTAATGCTAAGTTCTTAAGTTTCAAGTGTTCCAAGGTGCTAGACAATGTGTACTTCCTTCCACTGTGTATTGAGAATTTTGGTCTCCCAAGAAAGGTATAGGTTCAAGCAAAAGTCTTGTCAATCCCTTTTGAACATGAGTATGGACTTTTGGCGCTGTTTCCGGTTGCTGTTTGCGACATGTGGGCTAGCACTGGTGTTAATGCTGAGTTCTTAAGTGTCAGCCTGGTCAAGTGTTCTAAGGTGCTAGACAAGGTGTACTTCCTTCCACTGTGTATTGGGATTTTTGGTCTCCCAAGAAAGGTATAGGTTCGAGTTAAAGTCTTGTCAATTCATTTGAACATGAGTATGGACTCAGCAGTACTTAACAGACCAGATTATTGCATTTAGCTTCCCAAGAAATACAGATTGTTACAACTCAGCATAGACGAGTACTCTTGGCCACCTGACAAAAGATGACTCCTTCCACAGCAAATTGGGATTTCTGCCTCCAAATGAAGGCATGGGTTCAAAACGCATAGCTGAAAAGCACTTCTGGATGCATTTTGGCTAAGACCAGACTGTTGTAGGTTTTGTTTCCCATGATTTTAACATTCTTGCAAGTCAGGGTGGCCGAGTGGTCTAAGGCGCCAGACTCAAGATATGCATCTTTCCTCAGTGGTTTGGGCTTTCTGGTCTCTAAATAAAGGCGTGGGTTCAAATCCCACTCCTGACAAGGTATTTTCAACATGTGTGTTTTTTTATTCGGCTCTGGACACTTGTCCTACAGACGAGAATGCAGGTTTTACAGTAATCATTGGATTGTGTGGTCATCATGTTGTAAGCATTGAAATTAGCTGCTTGTTCCTAAAACCTGATTCTGTAAAGACTAGTAGACGCAATAAGTGGGTTTGTAATGACCCCGACAAGCCCCTTCTGACCAAAGTCAGCGCGAGCCCTACCATCTAATTACTTTGTAAGTAGATGGTGATTGTGACATGCATGGAACAGAATGACAGCCAATCAAGAAGCCAACTGAAGCTCATACTGTTCCCGAAATGTAGAGGGACAAGCACTGGTGTTAACCCTAATGTTAGCATTATAAGCAATAATAATAAGTTGTCGTGGCCGAGTGGTTAAGGCGATGGACTTGAAATCCATTGGGGTCTCCCTGCGCAGGTTCGAATCCTGCCGACAACGCAATTACTTTGTGGAATTTTGCTCTCTATTTTCTCTTGGCTTCACTTGCGTCAAAATGAATAGTAATGCCAAGGTGTGACTGGGTCCTTAGCAAATTGGGACTTCTGATCAAATTGAAGTCTGTGTTCAAACCCCACTCTTAACCAAGTACTGTTAAAAGTGTGTCTGTTGACTTGATTTCTCAGAATTTACTAAGAGACTAGACTTAAAGGTCTGAGACCATCTGTGGTCTGCAAGAGGTGCTGTTTCCTTTGGAACTCTTCCCTATACGGATCTATTCAGCAAGCACTAGTTTTAATATTAAACCTACATGCGCAAGGTTGTCTTGGCCGAGTGGTTAAGTCGATGGACTAGAAATCCATTGGGGTCTCCTCTCGTAGGTTCGAATCCTGCCGACAACGAGTGTGTCTTGTGTAATTTAGCTCTCTGTCTAGTCTATTTTGTTAAAGTATGTGAGCATTTCTATGTGGTATACGCCACGGAGGAGACAGGACTTCCGACTTCTGTGTGTCTCAGAGGTGCTGTTTCCGGTTGCTGTTTGTGACGTGTGGGCTATCACTGGTGTTAATGCTAAGTTCTTAAGTGTCAAGTGTTCCAAGGTGCTAGACAATGTGTACTTCCTTCCACTGTGTATTGAGAATTTTGGTCTCCTAAGAAAGGTATAGGTTCAAGTAAAAGTCTTGTCAATCCCTTTTGAACATGAGTATGGACTTTTGGCGCTGTTTCCGGTTGCTGTTTGCGACATGTGGGCTAGCACTGGTGTTAATGCTGAGTTCTTAAGTGTAAGCCTGGTCAAGTGTTCTAAGGTGCTAGACAAGGTGTACTTCCTTCCACTGTGTATTGGGATTTTTGGGCTCCCAAGAAAGGTATAGGTTCGAGTTGAAGTCTTGTCAATTCATTTGAACATGAGTATGGACTCAGCAGTACTTAACAGACCAGATTATTGCATTTAGCTTCCCAAGAAATACAGATTGTTACAACTCAGCATAGACGAGTACTCTTGGCCACCTGACAAAAGATGACTCCTTCCACAGCAAATTGGGATTTCTGCCTCCAAATGAAGGCATGGGTTCAAAACGCATAGCTGAAAAGCACTTCTGGATGCATTTTGGCTAAGACCAGACTGTTGTAGGTTTTGTTTCCCATGATTTTAATGTTCTTGCAAGTCAGGGTGGCCGAGCGTTCTAAGGCGCCAGACTCAAGATATGCATCTTTCCTCAGTGGTTTGGGCTTTCTGGTCTCTAAATAGAGGCGTGGGTTCAAATCCCACTCCTGACAAGGTATTTTCAACATGTGTGTTTTTTTATTCAGCTCTGGACACTTGTCCTACAGACGTGAATGCAGGTTTTACAGTAATCATTGGATTGTGTGGTCATCATGTTGTAAGCATTGAAATTAGCTGCTTGTTCCTAAAACCTGATTCTGTAAAGACTAGTAGACGCAATAAGTGGGTTTGTAATGACCCCGACAAGCCCCTTCTGACCAAAGTCAGCGCGAGCCCTACCATCGAATTACTTTGTAAGTAGATGGTGATTGTGACATGCATGGAACAGAATGACAGCCAATCAAGAAGCCAACTGAAGCTCATACTGTTCCCGAAATGTAGAGGGACAAGCACTGGTGTTAACCCTAATGTTAGCATTATAAGCAAAAATAATAAGTTGTCGTGGCCGAGTGGTTAAGCCGATGGACTTGAAATCCATTGGGGTCTCCCTGCGTATGTTCGAATCCTCCCGACAAGGCAATTACTTTCTGGAATTTTGCTCTCTATATTCTCTTGGCTTCACTTGCGTCAAAATGAATAGTAATGTCAAGGTTTGACTGGGTCCTTAGCAAATTGGGACTTCTGATCAAATTGAAGTCTATGTTCAAACCCCACTCTTAACCAAGTACTGTTAAAAGTGTGTCTGTTGACTTGATTTCTCAGAATTTACTAAGAGACTAGACTTAAAGGTCTGAGGCCATCTGTGTTCTGCAAGAGTTGCTGTTTCCTTCGGAACTCTTCCCTATAACGGATCTATTCAGCAAGCACTAGTTTTATTATTAAAGCTACATGCACAAGGTTGTCGTGGCCGAGTGGTTAAGGCGATGGACTAGAAATCCATTGGGGTCTCCTCTCGTAGGTTCGAATCCTGCCGACAACGAGTGTGTCTTGTGTAATTTAGCTCTCTGTCTAGTCTATTTTGTTAAAGTATGTGAGCATTTCTATGTGGTATACGCCACGGAGGAGACAGGACTTCCGACTTCTGTGTGTCTCAGAGGTGCTGTTTCCGGTTGCTGTTTGTGACGTGTGGGCTATCACTGGTGTGTGTTAATGCTAAGTTCTTAAGTTTCAAGTGTTCCAAGGTGCTAGACAATGTGTACTTCCTTCCACTGTGTATTGAGAATTTTGGTCTCCCAAGAAAGGTATAGGTTCAAGCAAAAGTCTTGTCAATCCCTTTTGAACATGAGTATGGACTTTTGGCGCTGTTTCCGGTTGCTGTTTGCGACATGTGGGCTAGCACTGGTGTTAATGCTGAGTTCTTAAGTGTAAGCCTGCTCAAGTGTTCTAAGGTGCTAGACAAGGTGTACTTCCTTCCACTGTGTATTGGGATTTTTGGGCTCCCAAGAAAGGTATAGGTTCGAGTTAAAGTCTTGTCAATTCATTTGAACATGAGTATGGACTCAGCAGTACTTAACAGACCAGATTATTGCATTTAGCTTCCCAAGAAATACAGATTGTTACAACTCAGTATAGACGAGTACTCTTGGCCACCTGACAAAAGATGACTCCTTCCACAGCAAATTGGGATTTCTGCCTCCAAATGAAGGCATGGGTTCAAAACGCATAGCTGAAAAGCACTTCTGGATGCATTTTGGCTAAGACCAGACTGTTGTAGGTTTTGTTTCCCATGATTTTAACATTCTTGCAAGTCAGGGTGGCCGAGTGGTCTAAGGCGCCAGACTCAAGATATGCATCTTTCCTCAGTGGTTTGGGCTTTCTGGTCTCTAAATAGAGGCGTGGGTTCAAATCCCACTCCTGACAAGGTATTTTCAACATGTGTGTTTTTTTATTCAGCTCTGGACACTTGTCCTACAGACGAGAATGCAGGTTTTACAGTAATCATTGGATTGTGTGGTCATCATGTTGTAAGCATTGAAATTAGCTGCTTGTTCCTAAAACCTGATTCTGTAAAGACTAGTAGACGCAATAAGTGGGTTTGTAATGACCCCGACAAGCCCCTTCTGACCAAAGTCAGCGCGAGCCCTACCATCGAATTACTTTGTAAGTAGATGGTGATTGTGACATGCATGGAACAGAATGACAGCCAATCAAGAAGCCAACTGAAGCTCATACTGTTCCCGAAATGTAGAGGGACAAGCACTGGTGTTAACCCTAATGTTAGCATTATAAGCAATAATAATAAGTTGTCGTGGCCGAGTGGTTAAGGCGATGGACTTGAAATCCATTGGGGTCTCCCTGCGTATGTTCGAATCCTCCCGACAAGGCAACTACTTTCTGGAATTTTGCTCTCTATATTCTCTTGGCTTCACTTGCGTCAAAATGAATAGTAATGTCAAGGTGTGACTGGGTCCTTAGCAAATTGTGACTTCTGATCAAATTGAAGTCTATGTTCAAACCCCACTCTTAACCAAGTACTGTTAAAAGTGTGTCTGTTGACTTGATTTCTCAGAATTTACTAAGAGACTCGACTGAAAGGTCTGAGGCCATCTGTGGTCTGCAAGAGTTGCTGTTTCCTTCGGAAATCTTCCCTATAACGGATCTATTCAGCAAGCACTAGTTTTAATATTAAAGCTACATGCGCAAGGTTGTCGTGGCCGAGTGGTTAAGGCGATGGACTAGAAATCCATTGGGGTCTCCCCTCGTAGGTTCGAATCCTGCCGACAACGAGTGTGTTTTGTGTAATTTAGATCTCTCTTTCTAGTCTATTTCGTTAAAGTATGTGAGCATTTCTATGTGGTATATGCCACGGAGGAGACAGGACTTCCGACTTCTGTATGTCTCAGAGGTGCTGTTTCCGGTTGCTGTTTGTGACGTGTGGGCTGTCACTGGTGTGTGTTAATGCTAAGTTCTTAAGTTTCAAGTGTTCCAAGGTGCTCGACAAGGTGTACTTCCTTCCACTGTGTATTGGGAATTTTGAACTCCCAAGAAAGGTATAGGTTCAAGCAAAAGTCTTGTCAATCCCTTTTGAACATGAGTATGGACTTTTGGCTGTTTCCGGTTGCTGTTTGCGACATGTGGGCTAGCACTGGTGCTGAGTTCTTAAGTGTCAGCCTGGTCAAGTGTTCTAAGGTGCTAGACAAGGTGTACTTCCTTCCACTGTGTATTGGGATTTTTGGTCTCCCAAGAAAGGTATAGGTTCGAGTTAAAGTCTTGTCAATTCATTTGAACAAGAGTATGGACTCAGCAGTACTTAACAGACCAGATTATTGCATTTAGCTTCCCAAGAAATACAGATTGTTGCAACTCAGCATAGACGAGTACTCTTGGCCACCTGACAAAAGATGACTCCTTCCACAGCAAATTGGGATTTCTGCCTCCAAATGAAGGCATGGGTTCAAAACGCATAGCTGAAAAGCACTTCTGGATGCATTTTGGCTAAGACCAGACTGTTGTAGGTTTTGTTTCCCATGATTTTAACGTTCTTGCAAGTCAGGGTGGCCGAGTGGTCTAAGGCGCCAGACTCAAGATATGCATCTTTCCTCAGTGGTTTGGGCTTTGTGGTCTCTAAATAGAGGCGTGGGTTCAAATCCCACTCCTGACAAGGTATTTTCAACATGTGTGTTTTTTTATTCGGCTCTGGACACTTGTCCTACAGACGAGAATGCAGGTTTTACAGTAATCATTGGATTGTGTGGTCATCATGTTGTAAGCATTGAAATTAGCTGCTTATTCCTAAAACCTGATTCTGTAAAGACTAGTAGACGCAATAAGTGGGTTTGTAATGACCCCGACAAGCCCCTTCTGACCAAAGTCAGCGCGAGCCCTACCATCGAATTACTTTGTAAGTAGATGGTGATTGTGACATGCATGGAACAGAATGACAGCCAATCAAGAAGCCAACTGAAGCTCATACTGTTCCCGAAATGTAGAGGGACAAGCACTGGTGTTAACCCTAATGTTAGCATTATAAGCAATAATAATAAGTTGTCGTGGCCGAGTGGTTAAGGCGATGGACTTGAAATCCATCGGGGTCTCCCTGCGCAGGTTAGAATCCTGCCGACAACGCAATTACTTTGTGGAATTTTGCTCTCTATTTTCTCTTGGCTTCACTAGCGTCAAAATGAATAGTAATGTCAAGGTGTGACTGGGTCCTTAGCAAATTGGGACTTCTGATCAAATTGAAGTCTATGTTCAAACCCCACTCTTAACCTAGTACTGTTAAAAGTGTGTCTGTTGACTTGATTTCTCAGAATTTACTAAGAGACTAGACTTAAAGGTCTGAGACCATCTGTGGTCTGCAAGAGGTGCTGTTACCTTTGGAACTCTTCCCTATACGGATCTATTCAGCAAGCACTAGTTTTAATATTAAACCTACATGCGCAAGGTTGTCGTGGCCGAGTGGTTAAGGCGATGGACTAGAAATCCATTGGGGTCTCCTCTCGTAGGTTCGAATCCTGCCGACAACGAGTGTGTCTTGTGTAATTTAGCTCTCTGTCTAGTCTATTTTGTTAAAGTATGTGAGCATTTCTATGTGGTATACGCCACGGAGGAGACAGGACTTCCGACTTCTGTGTGTCTCAGAGGTGCTGTTTCCGGTTGCTGTTTGTGACGTGTGGGCTATCACTGGTGTTAATGCTAAGTTCTTAAGTGTCAAGTGTTCCAAGGTGCTAGACAATGTGTACTTCCTTCCACTGTGTATTGAGAATTTTGGTCTCCCAAGAAAGGTATAGGTTCAAGCAAAAGTCTTGTCAATCCCTTTTGAACATGAGTATAGACTTTTGGCGCTGTTTCCGGTTGCTGTTTGCGACATGTGGGCTAGCACTGGTGTTAATGCTGAGTTCTTAAGTGTCAGCCTGGTCAAGTGTTCTAAGGTGCTAGACAAGGTGTACTTCCTTCCACTGTGTATTGGGATTTTTGGTCTCCCAAGAAAGGTATAGGTTCGAGTTAAAGTCTTGTCAATTCATTTGAACATGAGTATGGACTCAGCAGTACTTAACAGACCAGATTATTGCATTTAGCTTCCCAAGAAATACAGATTGTTACAACTCAGCATAGACGAGTACTCTTGGCCACCTGACAAAAGATGACTCCTTCCACAGCAAATTGGGATTTCTACCTCCAAATGAAGGCATGGGTTCAAAACGCATAGCTGAAAAGCACTTCTGGATGCATTTTGGCTAAGACCAGACTGTTGTAGGTTTTGTTTCCCATGATTTTAACGTTCTTGCAAGTCAGGGTGGCCGAGTGGTCTAAGGCGCCAGACTCAAGATATGCATCTTTCCTCAGTGGTTTGGGCTTTCTGGTCTCTAAATAGAGGCGTGGGTTCAAATCCCACTCCTGACAAGGTATTTTCAACATGTGTGTTTTTTTATTCAGCTCTGGACACTTGTCCTACAGACGAGAATGCAGGTTTTACAGTAATCATTGGATTGTGTGGTCATCATGTTGTAAGCATTGAAATTAGCTGCTTGTTCCTAAAACCTGATTCTGTAAAGACTAGTAGACGCAATAAGTGGGTTTGTAATGACCCCGACAAGCCCCTTCTGACCAAAGTCAGCGCGAGCCCTACCATCGAATTACTTTGTAAGTAGATTGTGATTGTGACATGCATGGAACAGAATGACACCCAATCAAGAAGCCAACTGAAGCTCATACTGTTCCCGAAATGTAGAGGGACAAGCACTGGTGTTAACCCTAATGTTAGCATTATAAGCAATAATAATAATAATAAGTTGTCGTGGCCGAGTGGTTAAGGCGATGGACTTGAAATCCATTGGGGTCTCCCTGCGTATGTTCGAATCCTCCCGACAAGGCAATTACTCATTGGGATTTTGCTCTCTATATTCTCTTGGCTTCACTTGCGTCAAAATGAATAGTAATGTCAAGGTGTGACTGGGTCCTTAGCAAATTGGGACTTCTGATCAAATTGAAGTCTATGTTCAAACCCCACTCTTAACCAAGTACTGTTAAAAGTGTGTCTGTTGACTTGATTTCTCAGAATTTACTAAGAGACTAGACTGAAAGGTCTGAGGCCATCTGTGGTCTGCAAGAGTTGCTGTTTCCTTCGGAAATCTTCCCTATACGGATCTATTCAGCAAGCACTAGTTTTAATATTAAAGCTACATGCGCAAGGTTGTCGTGGCCGAGTGGTTAAGGCGATGGACTAGAAATCCATTGGGGTCTCCCCTTGTAGGTTTGAATCCTGCCGACAACGAGTGTGTTTTGTGTAATTTAGATCTCTCTTTCTAGTCTATTTCGTTAAAGTATGTGAGCATTTCAATGTGGTATATGCCACGGAGGAGACAGGACTTCCGACTTCTGTGTGTCTCAGAGGTGCTGTTTCCGGTTGCTGTTTGTGACGTGTGGGCTGTCACAGGTGTGTGTTAATGCTAAGTTCTTAAGTTTCAAGTGTTCCAAGGTGCTCGACAAGGTGTACTTCCTTCCACTGTGTATTGGGAATTTTGAACTCCCAAGAAAGGTATAGGTTCAAGCAAAAGTCTTGTCAATCCCTTTTGAACATGAGTATGGACTTTTGGCGCTGTTTCCGGTTGCTGTTTGCGACATGTGGGCTAGCACTGGTGTTAATGCTGAGTTCTTAAGTGTCAGCCTGGTCAAGTGTTCTAAGGTGCTAGACAAGGTGTACTTCCTTCCACTGTGTATTGGGATTTTTGGTCTCCCAAGAAAGGTATAGGTTCGAGTTAAAGTCTTGTCAATTCATATGAACATGAGTATGGACTCAGCAGTACTTAACAGACCAGATTATTGCATTTAGCTTCCCAAGAAATAAAGATTGTTACAACTCAGCATAGACGAGTACTCTTGGCCACCTGACAAAAGATGACTCCTTCCACAGCAAATTGGGATTTCTGCCTCCAAATGAAGGCATGGGTTCAAAACGCATAGCTGAAAAGCACTTCTGGATGCATTTTGGCTAAGACCAGACTGTTGTAGGTTTTGTTTCCCATGATTTTAACGTTCTTGCAAGTCAGGGTGGCCGAGTGGTCTAAGGCGCCAGACTCAAGATATGCATCTTTCCTCAGTGGTTTGGGCTTTCTGGTCTCTAAATAGAGGCCACGGTTCAAATCCCGCTCCTGACAAGGTATTTTCAACATGTGTGTTTTTTTATTCGGCTCTGGACACTTGTCCTACAGACGAGAATGCAGGTTTTACAGTAATCATTGGATTGTGTGGTCATCATGTTGTAAGCATTGAAATTAGCTGCTTGTTCCTAAAACCTGATTCTGTAAAGACTAGTAGACGCCATAAGTGGGTTTTTAATGACCCTGACAAGCCCCTTCTGACCAAAGTCAGCGCGAGCCCTACCATCAATTACTTTGTAAGTAGATGGTGATTGTGACATGCATGGAACAGAATGACAGCCAATCAAGAAGCCAACTGAAGCTCATACTGTTCCCGAAATGTAGAGGGACAAGCACTGGTGTTAACCCTAATGTTAGCATTATAAGCAATAATAATAAGTTGTTGTGCCCGAGTGGTTAAGACGATGGACTGGAAATCCATTGCGGTCTCCCTGCGCATGTTCGAGTCCTGCCGACAACGCAATTACTTCCTGGAATTTTGCTCTTTATATTCTCTTGGCTTCACTTGCGTCAAAATGAATAGTAATGTCAAGGTGTGACTGGGTCCTTAGCAAATTGGGACTTCTGATCAAATTGAAGTCTGCGTTCAAACCCCACTCTTAACCAAGTACTGTTAAAAGTGTGTCTGTTGACTTGATTTCTCAGAATTTACTAAGAGACTAGACTTAAAGGTCTGAGGCCATCTGTGGTCTGCAAGAGTTGCTGTTTCCTTCGGAACTCTTCCCTATAACGGATCTATTCAGCAAGCACTAGTTTTAATATTAAAGCTACATGCGTAACGTTGTCGTGGCCGAGTGGTTTAGGCGATGGACTAGAAATCCATTGGGGTCTCCCCTTGTAGGTTCGAATCCTGCCGACGAGTGTGTTTTGTGTAATTTAGATCTCTCTTTCTAGTCTATTTCGTTAAAGTATGTGAGCATTTCTATGTGGTATACGCCACGGAGGAGACAGGACTTCCGACTTCTGTGTGTCTCAGAGGTGCTGTTTCCGGTTGCTGTTTGTGACGTGTGGGCTATCACTGGTGTGTGTTAATGCTAAGTTCTTAAGTTTCAAGTGTTCCAAGGTGCTCGACAAGGTGTACTTCCTTCCACTGTGTATTGGGAATTTTGAACTCCCAAGAAAGGTATAGGTTCAAGCAAAAGTCTTGTCAATCCCTTTTGAACATGAGTATGGACTTTTGGCGCTGTTTCCGGTTGCTGTTTAGGACATGTGGGCTAGCACTGGTGTTAATGCTGAGTTCTTAAGTGTCGGCCTGGTCAAGTGTTCTAAGGTGCTAGACAAGGTGTACTTCCTTCCACTGTGTATTGGGATTTTTGGTCTCCCAAGAAAGGTATAGGTTCGAGTTAAAGTCTTGTCAATTCATTTGAACATGAGTATGGACTCAGCAGTACTTAACAGACCAGATTATTGCATTTAGCTTCCCAAGAAATACAGATTGTTACAACTCAGCATAGACGAGTACTCTTGGCCACCTGACAAAAGATGACTCCTTCCACAGCAAATTGGGATTTCTGCCTCCAAATGAAGGCATGGGTTCAAAACGCATGGCTGAAAAGCACTTCTGGATGCATTTTGGCTAAGACCAGACTGTTGTAGGTTTTGTTTCCCATGATTTTAACGTTCTTGCAAGTCAGGGTGGCCGAGTGGTCTAAGGCGCCAGACTCAAGATATGCATCTTTCCTCAGTGGTTTGGGCTTTCTGGTCTCTAAATAGAGGCGTGGGTTCAAATCCCACTCCTGACATGGTATTTTCAACGTGTGTGTTTTTTTATTCAGCTCTGGACACTTGTCCTACAGACGAGAATGCAGGTTTTACAGTAATCATTGGATTGTGTGGTCATCATGTTGTAAGCATTGAAATTAGCTGCTTGTTCCTAAAACCTGATTCTGTAAAGACTAGTAGACGCAATAAGTGGGTTTGTAATGACCCCGACAAGCCCCTTCAGACCAAAGTCAGCGCGAGCCCTACCATCGAATTACTTTGTAAGTAGATGGTGATTGTGACATGCATGGAACAGAATGACAGCCAATCAAGAAGCCAACTGAAGCTCATACTGTTCCCGAAATGTAGAGGGGCAAGCACTGGTGTTAACCCTAATGTTAGCATTATAAGCAATAATAATAAGTTGTCGTGGCCGAGTGGTTAAGGCGATGGACTTGAAATCCATTGGGGTCTCCCTGCGCAGGTTCAAATCCTGCCGACAAGGCAGTTACTTTGTGGAATTTTGCTCTCTATTTTCTCTTGGCTTCACTTGGTCTGCAAGAGGTGCTGTTTCCTTCGGAACTCTTCCCTATACGGATCTATTCAGCAAGCACTAGTTTTAATATTAAACCTACATGCGCAAGGTTGTCGTGGCCGAGTGGTTAAGGCGATGGACTAGAAATCCATTGGGGTCTCGTCTCGTAGGGTCGAATCTTGCCGACAACGAGTGTGTCTTGTGTAATTTAGCTCTCTGTCTAGTCTATTTTGTTAAAGTATGTGAGCATTTCTATGTGGTATACGCCACGGAGGAGACAGGACTTCCGACTTCTGTGTGTCTCAGAGGTGCTGTTTCCGGTTGCTGTTTGTGACGTGTGGGCTATCACTGGTGTTAATGCTAAGTTCTTAAGTGTCAAGTGTTCCAAGGTGCTAGACAATGTGTACTTCCTTCCACTGTGTATTGAGAATTTTGGTCTCCCAAAAAAGGTATAGGTTCAAGCAAAAGTCTTGTCAATCCCTTTTGAACATGAGTATGGACTTTTGGCGCTGTTTCCGGTTGCTGTTTGCGACATGTGGGCTGGCACTGGTGTTAATGCTGAGTTCTTAAGTGTCAATCTGGTCAAGTGTTCTAAGGTGCTAGACAAGGTGTACTTCCTTCCACTGTGTATTGGGATTTTTGGTCTCCCAAGAAAGGTATAGGTTCGAGTTAAAGTCTTGTCAATTCATTTGAAGATGAGTATGGACTCAACAGTACTTAACTGACCAGATTATTGCATTTAGCTTCCCAAGAAATACAGATTGTTACAACTCAGCATAGACGAGTACTCTTGGCCACCTGACAAAAGATGACTCCTTCCACAGCAAATTGGGATTTCTGCCTCCAAATGAAGGCATGGGCTCAAAACGCATAGCGGAAAAGTACTTCTGGATGCATTTTGGCTAAGACCAGACTGTTGTAGGTTTTGTTTCCCATGATTTTAATGTTCATGCAAGTCAGGATGGCCGAGTGGTGTAAGGCGCCAGACTCAAGATATGCATCTTTCTTCAGTGGTTTGGGCTTTCTGGTCTCTAAATAGAGGCGTGGGTTCAAATCCCACTCCTGACAAGGTGTTTTCAACATGTGATTTTTTTTTTTATTCAGCTCTGGACACTTGTCCTCCAGACGAGAATGCAGGTTTTACAAGTAATCATTGGATTGTGTGGTCATCATATTGTAAGCATTGAAATTAGCTGCTTGTTCCTAAAACCTGATTCTGTAAAGACTAGTAGACGCCATAAGTGGGTTTTTAATGACCCTGACAAGCCCCTTCTGACCAAAGTCAGCGCGAGCCCTACCATCAATTACTTTGTAAGTAGATGGTGATTGTGACATGCATGGAACAGAATGACAGCCAATCAAGAAGCCAACTGAAGCTCATACTGTTCCCGAAATGTAGAGGGACAAGCACTGGTGTTAACCCTAATGTTAGCATTATAAGCAACAATAATAAGTTGTCGTGGCCGAGTGGTTAAGACGATGGACTGGAAATCCATTGCGGTCTCCCTGCGCATGTTTGAATCCTGCCGACAACGCAATTACTTCCTGGAATTTTGCTCTCTATATTCTCTTGGCTTCACTTGCGTCAAAATGAATAGTGATGTCAAGGTGTGACTGGGTCCTTAGCAAATTGGGACTTCTGATCAAATTGAAGTCTGCGTTCAAACCCCACTCTTAACCAAGTACTGTTAAAAGTGTGTCTGTTGACTTGATTTCTCAGAATTTACTAAGAGACTAGACTTAAAGGTCTGAGGCCATCTGTGGTCTGCAAGAGGTGCTGTTTCCTTCGGAACTCTTCCCTATAACGGATCTATTCAGAAAGCATTAGTTTTAATATTAAAGCTACATGCACAAGGTTGTCGTGGCCGAGTGGTTAAGGCGATGGACTAGAAATCCATTGGGGTCTCCCCTCGTAGGTTCGAATCCTGCCGACAACGAGTCTATTTTGTATAATTTAGCTCTCTTTCTAGTCTATTTCGTTAAAGTATGTGAGCATTTCTATGTGGTATACGCCACGGAGGAGACAGGACTTCCGACTTCTGTGTGTCTCAGAGGTGCTGTTTCCGTTTGCTGTTTGTGACGTGTGGGCTATCACTGGTGTTAATGCTAAGTTCTTAAGTTTCAAGTGTTCCAAGGTGCTAGACAAGGTGTACTTCCTTCCACTGTGTATTGGGAATTTTGAACTCCCAAGAAAGGTATAGGTTCAAGCAAAAGTCTTGTCAGTTCCTTTTGAACATGAGTATGGACTTTTGGTGCTGTTTCCGGTTGCTGTTTGCGAAGTGGGCTGGCACAAGTGTAAATGCTAAGTTCTTAAGTGTCAGCCTGGTCAAGTGTTCTAAGGTGCTAGACAAGGTGTACTTCCTTCCACTGTGTATTGGGATTTTTGGTCTCCCAAGAAAGGTATAGGTTCGAGTTAAAGTCTTGTCAATTCATTTGAACATGAGTATGGACTCAGCAGTACTTAACAGACCAGATTATTGCATTTAGCTTCCCAAGAAATACAGATTGTTACAACTCAGCATAGACGAGTACTCTTGGCCACCTGACAAAAGATGACTCCTTCCACAGCAAATTGGGATTTCTGCCTCCAAATGAAGGCATGGGTTCAAAACGCATAGCTGAAAAGCACTTCTGGATGCATTTTGGCTAAGACCAGACTGTTGTAGGTTTTGTTTCCCATGATTTTAACGTTCTTGCAAGTCAGGGTGGCCGAGTGGTCTATGGCGCCAGACTCAAGATATGCATCTTTCCTCAGTGGTTTGGGCTTTCTGGTCTCTAAATAGAGGCGTGGGTTCAAATCCCACTCCTGACAAGGTATTTTCAACATGTGTGTTTTTTTATTCGGCTCTGGACACTTGTCCTACAGACGAGAATGCAGGTTTTACAGTAATCATTGGATTGTGTGGTCATCATGTTGTAAGCATTGAAATTAGCTGCTTGTTCCTAAAACCTGATTCTGTAAAGACTAGTAGACGCAATAAGTGGGTTTGTAATGACCCCGACAAGCCCTTTTGACCAAAGTCAGCGCGAGCCCTAATATCGAATTACTTAGTAAGTAGATGGTGATTGTGACATGCATGGAACAGAATGACAGCCAATCAAGAAGCCAACTGAAGCTCATACTGTTCCCGAAATGTAGAGGGACAAGCACTGGTGTTAACCCTAATGTTAGCATTATAAGCAATAATAGTAAGTTGTCGTGGCCGAGTGGTTAAGGCGATGGACTTGAAATCCATTGGGGTCTCCCTGCGCAGGTTCAAATCCTGCCGACAACGCAATTACTTTGTGGAATTTTGCTCTCTATTTTCTCTTGGCTTCACTTGCGTCAAAATGAATAGTAATGCCAAGGTGTGACTGGGTCCTTAGCAAATTGGGACTTCTGATCAAATTGAAGTCTGTGTTCAAACCCCACTCTTAACCAAGTACTGTTAAAAGTGTGTCTGTTGACTTGATTTCTCAGAATTTACTAAGAGACTAGACTTAAAGGTCTGAGACCATCTGTGGTCTGCAAGAGGTGCTGTTTCCTTCGGAACTCTTCCCTATACGGATCTATTCAGCAAGCACTAGTTTTAATATTAAACCTACATGCGCAAGGTTGTCGTGGCCGAGTGGTTAAGGCGATGGACTAGAAATCCATTGGGGTCTCGTCTCGTAGGGTCGAATCTTGCCGACAACGAGTGTGTCTTGTGTAATTTAGCTCTCTGTCTAGTCTATTTTGTTAAAGTATGTGAGCATTTCTATGTGGTATACGCCACGGAGGAGACAGGACTTCCGACTTCTGTGTGTCTCAGAGGTGCTGTTTCCGGTTGCTGTTTGTGACGTGTGGGCTATCACTGGTGTTAATGCTAAGTTCTTAAGTGTCAAGTGTTCCAATGTGCTAGACAATGTGTACTTCCTTCCACTGTGTATTGAGAATTTTGGTCTCCCAAAAAAGGTATAGGTTCAAGCAAAAGTCTTGTCAATCCCTTTTGAACATGAGTATGGACTTTTGGCGCTGTTTCCGGTTGCTGTTTGCGACATGTGGGCTGGCACTGGTGTTAATGCTGAGTTCTTAAGTGTCAATCTGGTCAAGTGTTGTAAGGTCCTAGACAAGGTCCTAGACAAGGTGTACTTCCTTCCACTGTGTATTGGGATTTTTGGTCTCCCAAGAAAGGTATAGGTTCGAGTTAAAGTCTTGTCAATTCATTTGAAGATGAGTATGGACTCAACAGTACTTAACTGACCAGATTATTGCATTTAGCTTCCCAAGAAATACAGATTGTTACAACTCAGCATAGACGAGTACTCTTGGCCACCTGACAAAAGATGACTCCTTCCACAGCAAATTGGGATTTCTGCCTCCAAATGAAGGCATGGGCTCAAAACGCATAGCGGAAAAGTACTTCTGGATGCATTTTGGCTAAGACCAGACTGTTGTAGGTTTTGTTTCCCATGATTTTAATGTTCATGCAAGTCAGGATGGCCGAGTGGTCTAAGGCGCCAGACTCAAGATATGCATCTTTCTTCAGTGGTTTGGGCTTTCTGGTCTCTAAATAGAGGCGTGGGTTCAAATCCCACTCCTGACAAGGTGTTTTCAACATGTGATTTTTTTTTTTATTCAGCTCTGGACACTTGTCCTCCAGACGAGAATGCAGGTTTTACAAGTAATCATTGGATTGTGTGGTCATCATATTGTAAGCATTGAAATTAGCTGCTTGTTCCTAAAACCTGATTCTGTAAAGACTAGTAGACGCCATAAGTGGGTTTTTAATGACCCTGACAAGCCCCTTCTGACCAAAGTCAGCGCGAGCCCTACTATCAATTACTTTGTAAGTAGATGGTGATTGTGACATGCATGGAACAGAATGACAGCCAATCAAGAAGCCAACTGAAGCTCATACTGTTCCCGAAATGTAGAGGGACAAGCACTGGTGTTAACCCTAATGTTAGCATTATAAGCAACAATAATAAGTTGTCGTGGCCGAGTGGTTAATACGATGGACTGGAAATCCATTGCGGTCTCGCTGCGCATGTTCGAATCCTGCCGACAACGCAATTACTTCCTGGAATTTTGCTCTCTATATTCTCTTGGCTTCACTTGCGTCAAAATGAATAGTAATGTCAAGGTGTGACTGGGTCCTTAGCAAATTGGGACTTCTGATCAAATTGAAGTCTATGTTCAAACCCCACTCTTAACCAAGTACTGTTAAAAGTGTGTCTGTTGACTTGATTTCTCAGAATTTACTAAGAGACTAGACTTAAAGGTCTGAGGCCATCTGTGGTCTGCAAGAGTTGCTGTTTCCTTCGAAACTCTTCCCTATAACGGATCTATTCAGCAAGCACTAGTTTTAATATTAAAGCTACATGCGCAAGGTTGTCGTGGCTGAGTGGTTAAGGCGATGGACTAGAAATCAATTGGGGTCTCCCCTCGTAGGTTCGAATCCTGCCGACAACGAGTGTGTTTTGTGTAATTTAGATCTCTCTTTCTAGTCTATTTCGTTAAAGTATGTGAGCATTTCTACGTGGTATATGCCACGGAGGAGACAGGACTTCCGACTTCTGTGTGTCTCAGAGGTGCTGTTTCCGGTTGCTGTTTGTGACGTGTGGGCTGTCACTGGTGTGTGTTAATGCTAAGTTCTTAAGTTTCAAGTGTTCCAAGGTGCTCGACAAGGTGTACTTCCTTCCACTGTGTATTGGGAATTTTGAACTACCAAGAAAGGTATAGGTTCAAGCAAAAGTCTTGTCAATCCCTTTTGAACATGAGTATGGACTTTTGGCGCTGTTTCCGGTTGCTGTTTGCGACATGTGGGCTAGCACTGGTGTTAATGCCGAGTTCTTAAGTGTCAGCCTGGTCAAGTGTTCTAAGGTGCTAGACAAGGTGTACTTCCTTCCACTGTGTATTGGGATTTTTGGTCTCCCAAGAAAGGTATAGGTTCGAGTTAAAGTCTTGTCAATTCATTTGAACATGAGTATGGACTCAGCAGTACTTAACAGACCAGATTATTGCATTTAGCTTCCCAAGAAATACAGATTGTTACAACTCAGCATAGACGAGTACTCTTGGCCACCTGACAAAAGATGACTCCTTCCACAGCAAATTGGGATTTCTGCCTCCAAATGAAGGCATGGGTTCAAAACGCATAGCTGAAAAGCACTTCTGGATGCATTTTGGCTAAGACCAGACTGTTGTAGGTTTTGTTTCCCATGATTTTAATGTTCTTGCAAGTCAGGGTGGCCGAGTGGTCTAAGGCGCCAGACTCAAGATATGCATCTTTCCTCAGTGGTTTGGGCTTTCTGGTCTCTAAATAGAGGCGTGGGTTCAAATCCCACTCCTGACAAGGTATTTTCAACATGTGTGTTTTTTTATTCGGCTCGGGACACTTGTCCTACAGACGAGAATGCAGGTTTTACAGTAATCATTGGATTGTGTGGTCATCATGTTGTAAGCATTGAAATTAGCTGCTTTTTCCTAAAACCTGATTCTGTAAAGACTAGTAGACGCAATAAGTGGGTTTGTAATGACCCCGACAAGCCCCTTCTGACCAAAGTCAGCGCGAGCCCTACCATCTAATTACTTTGTAAGTAGATGGTGATTGTGACATGCATGGAACAGAATGACAGCCAATCAAGAAGCCAACTGAAGCTCATACTGTTCCCGAAATGTAGAGGGACAAGCACTGGTGTTAACCCTAATGTTAGCATTATAAGCAATAATAATAAGTTGTCGTGGCCGAGTGGTTAAGGCGATGGACTTGAAATCCATTGGGGTCTCCCTGCGCAGGTTCGAATCCTGCCGACAACGCAATTACTTTGTGGAATTTTGCTCTCTATTTTCTCTTGGCTTCACTAGCGTCAAAATGAATAGTAATGTCAAGGTGTGACTGGGTCCTTAGCAAATTGGGACTTCTGATCAAATTGAAGTCTGTGTTCAAACCCCACTCTTAACCAAGTACTGTTAAAAATGTGTCTGTTGACTTGATTTCTCAGAATTTACTAAGAGACTAGACTTAAAGGTCTGAGACCATCTGTGGTCTGCAAGAGGTGCTGTTTCCTTCGGAACTCTTCCCTATACGGATCTATTCAGCAAGCACTAGTTTTAATATTAAACCTACATGCGCAAGGTTGTCGTGGCCGAGTGGTTAAGGCGATGGACTAGAAATCCATTGGGGTCTCGTCTCGTAGGGTCGAATCCTGCCGACAATGAGTGTGTCTTGTGTAATTTAGCTCTCTGTCTAGTCTATTTTGTTAAAGTATGTGAGCATTTCTATGTGGTATACGCCACGGAGGAGACAGGACTTCCGACTTCTGTGTGTCTCAGAGGTGCTGTTTCCGGTTGCTGTTTGTGACGTGTGGGCTATCACTGGTGTTAATGCTAAGTTCTTAAGTGTCAAGTGTTCCAAGGTGCTAGACAATGTGTACTTCCTTCCACTGTGTATTGAGAATTTTGGTCTCCCAAAAAAGGTATAGGTTCAAGCAAAAGTCTTGTCAATCCCTTTTGAACATGAGTATGGACTTTTGGCGTTGTTTCCGGTTGCTGTTTGCGACATGTGGGCTAGCACTGGTGTTAATGCTGAGTTCTTAAGTGTCAGCCTGGTCAAGTGTTCTAAGGTGCTAGACAAGGTGTACTTCCTTCCACTGTGTATTGGGATTTTTGGTCTCCCAAGAAAGGTATAGGTTCGAGTTAAAGTCTTGTCAATTCATTTGAACATGAGTATGGACTCAGCAGTACTTAACAGACCAGATTATTGCATTTAGCTTCCCAAGAAATACAGATTGTTACAACTCAGCATAGACGAGTACTCTTGGCCACCTGACAAAAGATGACTCCTTCCACAGCAAATTGGGATTTCTGCCTCCAAATGAAGGCATGGGTTCAAAACGCATAGCTGAAAAGCACTTCTGGATGCATTTTGGCTAAGACCAGACTGTTGTAGGTTTTGTTTCCCATGATTTTAATGTTCTTGCAAGTCAGGATGGCCGAGTGGTCTAAGGCGCCAGACTCAAGATATGCATCTTTCTTCAGTGGTTTTGGCTTTCTGGTCTCTAAATAAAGGCGTGGGTTCAAATCACACTCCTGACAAGGTATTTTCAACATGTGTGTTTTTTTATTCGGCTCTGGACACTTGTCCTACAGACGAGAATGCAGGTTTTACAGTAATCTTTGGATTGTGTGGTCATCATGTTGTAAGCATTGAAATTAGCTGCTTGTTCCTAAAACCTGATTCTGTAAAGACTAGTAGACGCAATAAGTGGGTTTTTAATGACCCCGACAAGCCCCTTCTGACAAAAGTCAGCGCGAGCCCTACCATCGAATTACTTTGTAAGTAGATGGTGATTGTGGCATGCATGGAACAGAATGATAGCCAATCAAGAAGCCAACTGAAGCTCATACTGTTCCCGAAATGTAGAGGGACAAGCACTGGTGTTAACCCTAATGTTAGCATTATAAGCAATAATAATAAGTTGTCGTGGCCGAGTGGTTAAGGTGATGGACTTGAAATCCATTGGGGTCTCCCTGCGCATGTTTGAATCCTGCCGACAACGCAATTACTTTGTGGAATTTTGCTCTCTATTTTCTCTTGGCTTCACTAGCGTCAAAATGAATAGTAATGTCAAGGTGTGACTGGGTCCTTAGCAAATTGGGACTTCTGATCAAATTGAAGTCTCCGTTCAAACCCGACTCTTAACCAAGTACTGTTAAAAGTGTGTCTGTTGACTTGATTTCTCAGAATTTACTAAGAGACTACACTTAAAGGTCTGAGGCCATCTGTGGTCTGCAAGAGGTGCTGTTTCCTTCGGAACTCTTCCCTAGAACGGATCTATTCAGAAAGCACTAGTTTTAATATTAAAGCTACATTTGCAAGGTTGTCGTGGCGGAGTGGTTAAGGCGATGGACTAGAAATCCATTGGGGTCTCCCCTCGTAGCTTCGAATCCTGCCGACAACGAGTGTGTTTTGTGTAATTTAGCTCTCTTTCTAGTCTATTTTGTTAAAGTATGCGAGCATTTCTATGTGGTATACGCCATGGAGGAGACAGGACTTCCGACTTCTGTGTGTCTCAGAGGTGCTATTTCCGGTTGCTGTTTGTGACGTGTGGGCTATCACTGGTGTTAATGCTAAGTTCTTAAGTGTCAAGTGTTCCAAGGTGCTAGACAATGTGTTCTTCCTTCCACTGTGTATTGGGAATTTTGATCTCCCAAGAAAGGTATAGGTTGAAGCAAAAGTCTTGTCAATCCCTTTTGAACATGAGTATGGACTTTTGGCGCTGTTTCCGGTTGCTGTTTGCGACATGTGGGCTGGCACTGGTGTTAATGCTGAGTTCATAACTCTTTTACTGCCAAAGACGTTAAATGACGTTCTGCAAAAACCTACGGAGGAGCGCCAAAGACGTTAAAAGACGTCCTCCCATTTTTTTTTTTTTTTTTTTTTTTAAACGGGTGCTGGGAAGGCTTGCGGAGCTCTCCTGAAAGTTTTAAGCAGGTTTTTTGAGCCTAATGACTATTTTTGGCCCCTAGAGGGCAGCGATGACTCTCTTTTGACAAGATCGGGTGGGCGTCAGTAGAGGCGGAGCTAGAGCGTTGAGCAGGAGATCAGAATGTAAAACAAAGGAAAAATGGCGTCCGGTCGCGAGGAGCTAACGCCAGAGCCGTTTTTTTCAAAGACCAAAAGCATCGCTAAAAAAGCACATTGTTGATGACGATCATCATCATCGATGATGAAGATGATGGTGACTCCGTGGTTGGAAAGCATTGACGCGGCAGTAGAAGACGTTAGATGGAGCTAGATGGAGGAGGGAACGGGCAATGGCGAGCGTTTGCAAGCAGCTCTACACTTACAAGACGAAAGGCATCGACCCACGCTAAAATAGTACATTGATATCCATGATGATGATGAATGCATAGAAAATGTTAAATGTCTTCAGTCCCTCAATGAACAAAATATATTTGTTCAAAATAAGACATTAAACCCCTTAGAAATAGTCTAGAGAAAAATTCCAGCCGGATCTTCATCTGATGTCGCCACCGCGGTCATAGCTTTAGAAGTTACAGATTCAACCATCATATAAGACGACTTGTTTTGTACATCTTGCTTTTTAATGGCTGTGGCAATAAGCCGCGTGCACAACGATCTCAAACAAGGAATACAGCACAAACCGCAAGTTGTCAAGAAAGCTGCAAATACGGATATCGAAATTAAAATTGATGAAACCAAACTTTTATATCTTCCAAAAACATCCATCCAGTTATCCCAAATTGACGTATCGATACCGGACTGCTCTTTCATTTTCTTATTAAGTGTTCGGAGTCTCTCAATGGCATTGGTTAAACTTCCATCCGGTGCAGTGTTATTAGGAATAAAAGTACAACATTGTTCTCCGAACATTGAACAAACACCACCCCTTTCTGCAAGTAACATATCAAGGGCTATATGATTCTGATTTAGTCATTTTAGGTTGTTCTGTCTTACTCATAGTTTTATCAATGCAAATTAAAATTGGAAAATAGGGATCAGTTCCAGAGAACCATGCCCACCGCATTAGGCCATAACAAAAGGTGTTATTTATGGTTACATTAGGTGGCCGGATATTACCTTCAGGAAGAACAAAAATTAATTCAAATTGATGTCCCATTCTTCTCAATGTTACTCTCTTGTTAAAAAAAAAAAACTGCCTCACCATTGGAACCTGACGGCCAGTATCGGCCACTTTGGGTGGTAATGAAGGTGCTCCAGTCCAGTCGTAAAACACTACCTGTCAAATACCACCAGTACTTGAGCCAAAGGCCCCCCTTCGTCGGCCCCCCACTACTAAATCCCTTCAAAGATTTAATGGGGAGTTTGACAGATGTGTTTGTGTTAGGAGCAACGGTCAGGACAATTGAGTTATTATACGCCCAGTTCATTATCCATTGGAATTTGGGTAGAAATAACATTTCTTTTACCGGTGTGTTGTATTCAAACTCACGTCAAGGGGTTTCATGAAAAACCAAAATGGCACAACAATTAACAAGAGAAAAATCGTCACAATGCAGCAATTAGTAGCAGAGTTCTTCATCGAAGCCATCTTGAGAAGAAGTTCTTTCGTCGAAGGAGAAGGATGTTTGTCAGTCGTTGGTTGATGATTTTTATTTTTTTTTTTAGAGGCGTTGTCAGCCTTTTTCCGAACCCTGGCTCACTGCCAGAGATCGCAGGAAAGGTCACGGGACTTCATTCCCAGTGTGACTCTATCCTTGTGAATTGATGAAAAGGGGCATGTGACTCAAATCACCATTGAGTGATTTCTCCCTTTCAAACAGCAGACTGACATTTGGTCAGCTTTGCCCATGGAAAAGGCACTACAATGAATCTCCTTCCAGGACCTCCTACGCTGCAGCTTCCCTCCTTGGACAGCTTGTCAGGTAGACACTGGAAACGGCGTGGTGGGGCTCGGTGAGATGGCTCCAACTGGTGTGGGCGTAGATCATCAGATGGTTGCCCTTGGTGGCAGCGTTGAACCAGAAACAGCCGGCCTTGTAGATGAGAGATGATACCAAGTAGCTCCTTTCCGATACAAGCGCACCGCACAGGATGTACGCTCCTTGACCTTAAATGGACCTAGCCAACGAGGACAAGACCATTTCCGTTTAGTTACTTTCAACCACACATATTCACAATCACTTATTTTTGAAGGAACATCTGTTTAGCTTAGAGAATGTAGACACTATCTCTTTAATTACCGGGGGCCTCTCAACGTGTGACTCCCCCAGCGGAACATTGGGGGTGGGAAACAGCCTGTTTTTATGACCCTCAAAAGGAGTCCAGCCTTTTTATATCTTATGAAGTTTTTGTTTTTTCAAATGGGTTCGTCTAATCCAATATTCCTAAGAAGCCCTTATAATAGTAGATAATGATTAATCAAATATTTTACCATGATATTTACTATTGTAGATTTAGCATAAATGTACTTTTTATCATACATCAATTTTCTGTATTTTTACGCTAGTTTTTATTATAGCAGTGTAAATCATTTAAAAACAACATCATCTTAACCCAAAACTGCTCATGTCCGGCCGGGCCATAAACAGTCTGAGAAGAGATTTATATATATTTATACCTTTAATAAACACTGCAGTCCTACAGTTCATTTTTACAACTTGTCTCATAAAATAATGTCCACCAGGTGTCCCAATGTTCCTTCCACACCTAAATGGCAAATTCCATAGGCTCTAGAAATTATACTTTTCAATTGTTTCTGAAATTGAATATACTTACCTTATTTTCACCATGAGTTGTCTTCGCCAGCACTTACTTTTCCTCCCATGGTCGAAATCCGAACACTTCAATTCTCCATCTGTGAATTAATTCACTCACATACTATAGAAGTATCACCTCATTCAGACTAACTTATAGTCTTATATTGATTTAATTCAACATGAACTGTTTGTGTGCATACCTTCCTTCGTGACACACACAGACATCTTCATCATCTGATAAAGATCAATTTTGATCATTTCAGACCTGAATGTGAAAACTGCAGCCGCTTACAAATTGCTGCTTCAAAAAGGGAAAAAAAACTGACACCTTGTGTCCTGTTGATAATAAAAACCAAATTGGGGCAATTTGGCCAACACCAAGACTACAGGAGCAGATCCTGCTTAGCTTGCAACAATTCATAAAAACAAAAGCCCTTGAGGCGCAAATTTGAATCCTGTCCAGGCAACACAGAGTGAGGAAAAAACAAACTAACTGTAAAATAAGATAAAAGATCAAAATACCTACTTCAAATAAACCAAAAAGTAATCTTAAAATGCTAATTATCCTCCCCTCTTCTACAGAGTAGCGGGGCTTGTAAAACACAGTAGGCAACTTTGCAGATCATGACCCAATTAAAAATCAGTGCTGCGACCTTAATCAAAAATTTAAAAATTTTAACCAGCAATTTTGCCGTAAGTGTTCCACATCTGAGTCCAATCCAGAAGCTACAGTAAAATTTAAAAGGAAAATGGGCAAAAATTAGAAGACCAAATTCAACAAGCATCAAACAACGGAAAATATAGTATTAAAGATTAGAATAAATTTTATACTACCCTAATTCACATAAGCCGTTCTCAATTTCTGAAACTGCGTTGCTATAGATCACATCTCCTTTTCCGACACAGTACAGAGTGCAAACTGTACCCAAACAGACCAAAATATGACTCAAAGGCCGATCTCAGATGACTCGAACTTTGAGTCCACACTGGAGTTCATATTCCTTCCTGTCCTTGTTGATAGCAGTTTATGCAGGGCAAAGTTCAAAGCAGGCCTTAGCTGTCACTGGAGACCCCTGACAGTTTCATCAGGACGGCTGTGATGAGAGTTTGAGATGTCTGCTCAAAGAGTTGATGGACATTTTGCTCAGATAATTCATAAGAGTCATTGAACAGTCTCATGGCGAGCGGATTTGCAGTATACCATCCTTTTCGCAGTCCGTGTGATCACTCCCCCCCCCCCGAAAGTGACCATTGTTCAGTTCGCCGTCCACTTTGTGCCCAACAGCCAGGTTATTCCAGCACGTTGGAAACACCCAAGAACAACACCTCTCGTCAAAGATTGAACCTGCCTGAAACACTTATACACTCGGAACAGACAGAGGGAGATGAGATCACAGCAAGAGATTTATATGCTTGTTATAATTAAAAATAATAATTTTCTCAAAAAATATGTATTTTGTAGTTTTATTTAAATATGTTCACTACACTATAGCAAGTAGTATTACTATATTTACGCACATGTCTACCATAGACTCCTTCTTCATTACATGTTACCTTAAATTATGCTTCCACATGGAGGGAAGTCTCAAATTCCAGGACTTCTCAGACTTCTAGAATGGGACTCAGATAAGGACAAAGGTTAAATCATTTTCACACCTACGAATGAGTTACAGTATCAGAGATGCAGGGGAAATCAAAAAATCAAAAATGAAAAGTCTATTTCAATTAAAATTTGGTTTTATTACTTATTCAACTATATTAAAATTTGGTTTTATTACTCATTCAACTATAAAAAACACAGATCTGATTTTTTTTTTTTAAAAATAATATGGATAGTGGCCTGTAGGTATCATCTAGACCTCTTTATCTTTCCGCATTCTTCTCTTACCTAGAAAAAAGAAAAGCTCCCATTACAGGACACATTGCCCTCTGACTCCTATTTTCCACACAAATCCCCCTCCTCTCTTCCAAGACACAGGGAAGGAGCAGAAAAAGGGGGAGGAAAAATCACATTCAAAACCTATTTTTTTCTTCTTTTTTTTTCTACATTCCTATACGAAAAACAAACGCCATTATCACACCAGTCTTTTCTACTCAAAAACAACACCAAACATACAGTTAAAGATTTTAAAGAAAAACAAATGAAATATCCACCCACACATTTCTTATTCACAATTACAGATTCAGTTAACTTCCAAACCACCCGGATAGCCCCCACTTTCCTTATCTAGGTCTCATTCGATTACTCAACAATTCTCTCAACTTTTTCAAACTTTTGGGGCACATACGCACACACATACCAACTAGAAAAATTCCCATTATAATCACACAATTGACCCTAGTCATTTTATAACAAAAAACATTCTCTCCTAATCACACAAGTCACACATGCTCCAGATTAGTACGCCATCTAGAACCAATAGACTGTGGAATCTCCGCATGCCGAGCCAATTCCAATCCGAAAACTTTTGCCTTATTTAATCTATTTTCCGGGTCATGTCTCATTTCCAACAATTTTAAGATGGCGGAGATTTTAGCCTAGCATTCGCCATGCGTTCATCAAACACGTTGCCGTTAGCCGAGCCGTGGCTAGCGGACTCGCTCAACAGTTTTACGAGCAACTTTCACAGAGCTACCCAACGCTAACATTCTAGCACAAACCAACATTTGGTCCACGACCCCACACCGTCTAACTTTTCTTCCATTCGAAGAAACTATAGATGTGTTTTTCACGGAGGTAATCAGCATCTGGCGCTGTTTACACAATCAACTTCTACAGACTTCATTAATGCAATCAGACATGTCTCAGATTTTAACGGTGGGAACCAACCTTTATCACAATTAGTCCGCATCCATTCATTTAAAAGATTTTTCATCTTCCGCCGTCGCCGTGGTGGCAGCGCTTCAGCCATGACGAGTGTTGCGGCCGTGACTTGTTCGCTTAGCGACAAGCTTTGAGTATGGACCGGAAGTTTACGCAAATCAAACCACCCTGAGTCTCGGTCAAAAATGTCGTCCATTATATGTAGTAATTTAGTCGTTTATAATATTTATAAAGTTAGTGACGTCTCACTTATGATACTACAATACAACAGATCAAAACTATTCTCATTAATCCCCCCAAAAAAATATTATAAATATATATATATATATATATATATATATATATATATATATTTTTTTTAGAAAAATAAAAAGAAAAAGAAAATACAAAACAGAAATTAAATATCTTTTTGCGCGACTTATTAAATACTTATCCGGATCTTCGCGGGCGGCTTCTTCACAGCTCTCGCTTCCAATGTGAATGACATCACACGAGCGGCTTAATTCATAGCTCTCGCTTCCAATGTGAATATCACACGAGCGGCTTAATTCGACACAACACACACACCCCGAGGAATTATGTCCCACGGTTTTTAATAACCCAGAGCACACACACCGTGTGAATGATACCACACGGGCGGCTTATCCTCTCCGCTCACTCCGTAAAATTATTCGGAGGGCTTATTCATACCAAAATAAAAATAAAAACAAGACAGCCTATTCCACCGCGGAACCAATCTCATATGCCGTTTCCAAACGGCGGAGCGCTCCCACTTGACGTCACTTCCGTATTCAACGGGCCAACCCATGCATGGTTCAATGTCGTAGTAATTGTCAAAATCGAGGACTTTCGCGTCCCTCCGTAACAAATACGACTTTAAAACCCCCCTAACTTGCTCACAGATCTCAAATACAATTTAGCACAGACGTAATGCAGCTCTGAGTAATCCCAAACAAGCATAATTTCTCTACGTGGATAATTTGTCCACTCACCTTGTTAATATTTGCGCATTTAGAAATTCAGTTGTCCAAGATCATCACAGCTGTTGCAAAAACGTCCCAATTTGTTGCCGTCGGAGGTCACCAATTGAAGGTATTATTTGATTACTATATTAAATGTAATCTTTGCGTGTTCGAAATAATTGCAGATGAGATCTGATGAAGAAGCTTCTTTTGCAAAAGATTTATTTTAGGAGCTCCTAAAAGACACAAGACATGCTTACATTCAAAGGTGATGTTAAGCCTCGAGTGTGTCCATATGAAAACACACAGTCCGTTTTATAGATGAAAAAAGCATACTCCTCCTCTGAGGCTGGACAAAGGGTTAGCAATTATAATAGACAGACAAGTGATTTACTGACATGTTTACTCCAGTTTCGTCCAAAGCCGGAAATATATGATTAGACAGGTACTACCATGCGACCCAGACTCCCTCAGACCCACAGTGTTATCAACTTGAGAACTTGAGAACATGCCTCCCATGTGCATTCCTATCTCACCAGCTGGAAAAGAGTGAAAAGTGTTATTCATTACACTACAGTTATATGTCCAATATATTTCACACAAACATTATCACAGTTATATGGCATCTATATACTATAAGTAGATTCATAAACAGTAAAAATATGCATAGAAAATGTTAAATGTCTTCACCATCAAATTACTTTGTAAGTAGATGGTGATTGTGACATGCATGGAACAGAATGACAGCCAATCAAGAAGCCAACTGAAGCTCATACTGTTCCCGAAATGTAGAGGGACAAGCACTGGTGTTAACCCTAATGCTAGCATTATAAGCAATAATAATAAGTTGTCGTGGCCGAGTGATTAAGGCGATGGACTTGAAATCCATTGGGGTTTTCCTGCGCATGTTCGAATCCTGCTGACAACGCAATTACTTCCTGGAATTTTGCTCTCTATATTCTCTTGGCTTCACTTGCGTCAAAATGAATAGTAATGTCAAGGTGTGACTGGGTCCTTAGCAAATTGGGGCTTCTGATCAAATTGAAGTCTGTGTTCAAACCCCACTCTTAACCAAGTACTGTTAAAAGTGTGTCTGTTGACTTGATTTCTCAGAATTTACTAAGAGACTAGACTTAAAGGTCTGAGGCCATCTGTGGTCTGCAAGAGGTGCTGTTTCCTTCGGAACTCTTCCCTATAACGGATCGATTCAGCAAGCACTAGTTTTAATATTAAAGCTACATGCGCAAGGTTGTCGTGGCTGAGTGGTTAAGCCAATGGACTAGAAATCCTTTGAGGTCTCCCCTTGTAGGTTCGAATCCTGCCGACAACGAGTGTGTCTTGTGTAGTTTAGCTCTCGGTCTAGTCTATTTCGTTTAAGTATGTGAGCATTTCTATGTGGTATACGCCACGGAGGAGACAGGACTTCCGACTTCTGTGTGTCTCAGAGGTGCTGTTTCCGGTTGCTGTTTGTGACGTGTGGGCTATCACTGGTGTTAATGCTAAGTTCTTAAGTTTCAAGTGTTCCAAGGTGCTAGACAAGGTGTACTTCCTTCCACTGTGTATTGGGAATTTTGAACTCCCAAGAAAGGTATAGGTTCAAGCAAAAGTCTTGTCAATTCCTTTTGAACATGAGTATGGACTTTTGGTGCTGTTTCCGGTTGCTGTTTGCGACGTGGGCTGGCACAAGTGTAAATGCTAAGTTCTTAAGTGTCAGCCTGGTCAAGTGTTCTAAGGTGCTAGACAAGGTGCACTTCCTTCCACTGTGTATTGGGGTTTTTGGTCTCCCAAGAAAGACATAGGCTCGAGTTAAAGTCTTGTCATTTCATCTGAACATGAGTATGGACTCAGCAGTACTTAACTGACCAGTTTATAGCATTTTAGCTTCCCAAGAAATACAGATTGTTACAACTCATCATCGACGAGTACTCTTGGCCACCTGACAAAAGATGACTCCTTCCACAGCAAATTGGGATTTCTGCCTACAAATGAAGGCATGGGTTCCAAACGCATAGCTGAAAAGTACTTCTGGATGCATTTTGGCTAAGAAATTAGCTGCTTGTTCCTAAAATCTGATTCTGTAAAGACTAGTAGACGCCATAAGTGGGTTTTTAATGACCCCGACAAGCCCCTTCTGACCAAAGTCAGCGCGAGCCCTACCATCGAATTACTTTGTAAGTAGATGGTGATTGTGACATGCATGGAACAGAATGACAGCCAATCAAGAAGCCAACTGAAGCTCATACTGTTCCCGAAATGTAGAGGGACAAGCACTGGTGTTAACCCTAATATTAACATTAAAAGCTAAAATTATAAGTTGTTGTGGCCGAGTGGTTAAGGCGATGGACTTGAAATCCGTTGGACTCTCCCTGCGCATGTTCAAATCCTGCCGACAACGCAATTACTTTCTGGAATTTTGCTCTCTATATTCTCTTGGCTTCACCTGCGTCAAAATGAATAGTAATGTCAAGGTGTGACTGGGTCCTGAAATAGAATATTTCTTTCTATTTAATTATAACTGTTTTGATTTAGTTATGACTATTTAGAATTGGACAAAATTGCTTAAATTTACTCAGTATAGTTTTGATGTGATAATTCAAATGTTTAGGGTGAGTCTCTTACAGGACAGATGAGATGGGGGGAGGTGAATGTGTGTTAATTAGACCCTTTGTTCTGAAAGGCTGAAAACTGTGTTTTTCCATCGTGGGTCAGAGAGGGGGAAGCATGGTTGACCAAATGTATTGAGACAGTGCGACGAATGGGGGTGTAGTCATGTAACTTTGGGAGGTGACGTTTTGAAGGACAAAGGATATTAGCTGCGGACGGGGCAGGAAAACTTTACAGTTGAGAAATACAAGATGGCGCGGGTTGGCGACTATTTCTCCTATGTCGTGAATAAATGTGAAGAAAATGCCTGAATTCACTGATCTCATGTATGTTTATTAATCAACGGCATGAACACGCAAATGGTAAGAATCCTGCCATTTATAACAATTGGTGACGCCCGACGTTCGAGCTCTGCCGTTCTACGCGCCTCGTGGCAGGGTCCGGACGAACAGAATTCCATGGCGCTGAGTTAATATGGTAAGAGGACTTTTTATCCTTGTTGTTAGATGAATTCTGTTTGTCGTGGACTCTGCGCCGGGTTTCGTCGGCTAAATTTAGCTACGTTGTACGTGAGATCTGAGTGAACAGGTAATGTCTTTGATTGAATGTACATGTTTGTTAAGCTCCGTGGTGGTGGTGTTGGCCACGCGGTTTTTCATTGTTTGTCGTCTACAATGTGCGCGGCGTGTTTTTCGCAGCTCCCTAGGTTGAGTTTGGAACGTAACGTTACGATGGATTGTGCGCGAATAAGTCGACATTTGAACTATACGTACGTGGTGACGAGAGCATTGTCTACGGAAATGCCGTCACGTTCAGCAATCAAGAGATCCTTGAATGATTCGGTATTTAAAGATTCTTGGATAAGTTTGTTTAGCTGCAGGAAAACAGGTTGTTAAAAGCAATCGAGAGATCCTTGAATGATTCGGTATTTAAAGATTCTTGGATACGTTTGTTCAGCTGAAAGGAAAACAGGTTGTTAAAAGCAATCGAGAGATCCTTGAATGATTTGGTATTAAGAAATTCTTGGATAAGTTTGTTCAGCTGCAGGAAAACAGGTTGTTAAGGCAATCGAGAGATTCTTGGATGATTTGCTGTTAAAATCCTTGAACAAATTTGTTCAGCTGAAAGGAAAACACGCATCCGGATATTTATTGTTTTGTCACGGAAGCTATCTTTTATGTTATTTTGTTTTTTTGGAGGAGAAATGAGCAATGTTGCGGTGAGAATTTTGGCCTCTTGAATTGGTTCAACAAGTGAGACGTCACTGAATTAATTTGAGGAGTTTGTGTTGCGTTTGAGTGTATGCTGGGCCTATTTTGGTGAGATGAGACTGTGTGAGATGTGTGGAGCATGTGTGAATTGTGTGTTTAAAGGGGGGATTGGATTTTTCTTGTTTGTGTGACCCTGACAATGGAAAAAGTGGATTGCGTAATGTCCTGGCGGAGTGTTGAAGTAGAAGGGCAGTTTTTGTGTTTTTTCTCCTCAATGCCTTTATGAAAATGGAGGGGAACAGAATTTAAGTGAAAGGAGGACTGAGTTTGTTGGAGACAGGTATTTTGTGTCTCCAAAAATAAGGGAGATAAGATAGGATGTATATGGATGGCGTTTTGCAGGAAGTGGAAAAGAGTAGGTTTCAATGAAAAAGGGGTGGAAAGTAAAAAAAAATTTCCTCTCTCTCCAGTTTCTTTGTCCTCAAAAGTGGGGGTGAAATTGGTAGGTGGCAGGAGATCTGCATATTTTGTTGTGGAGGAGACTTCCTCCTTTGGCTGTGACAATTTTTAAAGCCCTTCCCCCCACGCTTGTTAAGAGACAGGTTTGTGGGGATGGGGGACTCTGCTATTGTTTTAGTAGGTAGAGGTGTAATTTTTTTTGGGGGGGACAAGCAACATCTGGTTGCAATCCTTTGTGTGTGTGTGTGTGTGTGTGTGTGTGTGTGTGTGTGTGTGTGTGTGTGTGTGTGTGTGTGTGTGTATGTGAATAGCAGGGGTCTTCTGATGCTAATCTGTTAGATCAAATTGTTCCTGTTAAGCGGGACGATATAGAGGTCTACATGATAACTACAGACCACTATCCATATATATATTTTTTTAATCAGGTCTGCTTTTTAGAGTTGAATGTGGAGTAATAATTTGTTTTGAAAAATAATTTTCATTTTTTATTTTTCCCCTGCATCTCTGATGACTCATTCGTAGGTGTGAAAATGATTTAACCTTTGTTCTGTCTCTGAGTCCCATTTCAGAATTTGAAGTCGGCCATTTTGCATGCAAGTCCTGAGGCTTGACAGAACTTCCCATGAGGGCGCCGACTGGGTGTTGTCACATTTTAAGCATGATTTGAGGTAATATGTAATGAAGAAGATGTCTATGGTAGACATATGTGTAAATATAGTAATACTACTTGCTATAGTGTAGTGAACAAATTTAAATAAAACTATAGAATAAATAAAGATAAATAAATTCAAAAACAAATGAATTACAACAAGCAGATAGTGCTCTCTTGCTACGATCTCATCTCCCTCTGTCTGTTGCGAGTGTATAAGTGTTTCAGGCAGGTTCAATCTTTGGCTAGAGGTGTTTCTCTTGGCTGACTCAACAAACGTGCTGGATTAACCTGGCTGTTGGGCCATGAATATGGACAGTGTTCTCCTGCTCTGCTTGGTGTAGAGAGGGAACGGCAAGCTTCAATGAAGGCCACTTTCGGGGGGGAAGTGGCCACACAGACTGCGACAAGGATCGTACACTGTATATCCGCTCGCCCTGTGACTGTTCAATGACTCTTATGCATTGTCTGAGCATAATGTCCATCAACATTTTGAGCAGACATCTCGAACTCTCATCACAGCCGTCTGGATGAAACTGTCAAGGGGTCTCCAGTGAAAGCCAAGGCCCGCTTTGAACTTTGCCCTGCACAGCTGCTGCCATTTGCTGGACAGGAAGGGATACGGACTCTAGTTGTTGACTCAAAGCTCTCGAATCATCTGAGATTAGCTCCTTGGGTCATATTTTGGTCTGTTTGTGTACATTTGCACTCTGTACTATGTCAGAACAGGAGATGTGATCTATAGCAACGCAGTTTCGGAGATTGAAAATGGCTTGTGTGAATAAGGGTAGGATAAAATTTATTTCAATCTTAATTACTATATTTTCCGTTATTTGATGCTTGTTGAATTTGGTCTTCTAATTTTTTGCCCATTTCTCTTTTATAACTTTGGCTTCTGAATTTGGACTCAGATGTGGAACACGTACGGCGAATTTGCTGGTTAGATTTTTAATTTTTGATTAAGCTCACAGATCTTTGGATCCCACGGAGGATGCTCTCTGCAAAGTTCCCTGCTGTTTTACAAGCCCCACTACTCTGTAGAAGAGGTGGGGTTAATTAGCATTTTCAGATTACGTTTTGGTTTGTTTAAAGTAGGAATTTTGTCCCTCTGATCTATTATCTTACTTTACAGTTTGTTTGATTTTCCTCACTTTGTGTTGCCTGGACAGGATTCAAATTTGCATCACAAACGCTTGCCTCAAAGGCTTTTGTTTTTATGACTTGTTGCAAGCTAAGCCGGATCTGCCCCTGTAGTTTTGGTGTTGGCCAAATTGCCCCAATTTGGTTTTTCTTATCAACAAGACACAAGGTGTCTGTTGTTTTCCCCTCTTTGAAGCAGCAATCTGTTTGCTGCTGCAGTTTTCACATTCAGGTCTGAAATGATCAAAGTTGATCTTTATCAGATGGGGGAGTCAGTTACTGGTCTGTCTGTGTGTGTCGTCACGAAGGAAGATATGCACACAAACAGTTCATGTTGAATTAAATAAATGTAGGACTATAAGTTAGTCTGAATGTGATAATTCTACAGTGTGTGAGAATGAATGAATTCACAGGAGGAGAATTGAGGTGATCGGATTTTGACCATGGAGGAAAGTAAGTTTTGGCAAAGACAACTCATGGCGAAAATAAGGTAAGTATATTCAATTTCAGAAACAATTGAAAAGTATAATTTCTAGAGTCCATGGAATATGCCATTTAGGTGTGGAAGGAACATTGAGACACACCTGGGTGACATTATTTCATGAGACAAGTTGTTAAAATGAACTGCAGGACTGCAGTGTTTATTAAAGGTATAAGCATATATGTGTATAGATAGATCTCTTCTCAGACTGTTCATGGCCCGGCCGAACATGACCGCTCTGGGTTAAGATGATGTTGTTTTTAAATGATTTACACTGCTATAATAAAAACCAGTGTCAAAAATACAGAAATTTGCTGGTTACGACTAAAAGCATATTTATGCTGAATCTACAACAGTAAATATCGTGGTAAAATATTTGATTAATCATTATCTACCATCATAAGGGTTTCCTAGGAATATTGGATCAGACGAACCCATTTCAAAAAGTAAACTTTATAATATAGAAAAGGCATTGAGATTAAAACATATTTGCTATCGCATATTATCTCTGATCTCAAGGACATTAAAGAAAAATAGAAATATTAAACAATTGGCTACAAGATTTTCATTGTTGTATCATTGAATGTGCAAATGTCATTAAACGGATTCTGTTTGAATGTTGGGGGGGGGGGGGGGTAACCAAGTTGCTGACCCAGATGCCCCGGCTGTCTATTCCAGGAGGATGATGTCAAGTGCCATCCGAGGCACTGTTCCATAAAAGACCTTCATCAGGAGATGACTTCGCTGCACAAACACATCTGCTATTGCGTCGTGACACATTTTTTTGAATATAACCACGTCACATCGGGTTATTTCTCATATATGATATGCCCCTTCCACTGAAACTTTCTTAATTAATCAAATTGTTCTTGAATGCCATATGACTGCTAAACTTCTCTCTCTCTCACTCTCCCTCTCTATCTCTCTCCTGCTGTTCTTATTTCTGAACTCCACACACAAACATTGCTTAATTTTGCAACGATCAAGATCTGCGCTGGACTTACTCTCTGAAGTGTTTTTTTTTTTTTATGTTTATCTTGTGTGTTGGACTCTTTTTTTGGTAAGAGCCCAAATTAGGGAATTGAAACAGAATATTTCTTTCTATTTAATTATAACTGTTTTGATTCAGTTATGACTATTTAGAATTGGACAAAATTGCTTAAATTTACTCAGTATAGTTTTGATGTGACAATTCAAATGTTTAGGGTGAGTCTCTTACAGGACAGATGAGATGGGGGGAGGTGAATGTGTGTTAATTAGACCCTTTGTTCTGAAAGGCTGAAAACTGTGTTTTTCCATCGTGGGTCAGAGAGGGGGAAGCATGGTTGACCAAATGTATTGAGACAGTGCGACGAATGGGGGTGTAGTCATGTAACTTTGGGAGGTGACGTTTTGAAGGACAAAGGATATTAGCTGCGGACGGGGCAGGAAAACTTTACAGTTGAGAAATACAAGATGGCGCGGGTTGGCGACTATTTCTCCTATGTCGTGAATAAATGTGAAGAAAATGCCTGAATTCACTGATCTCATGTATGTTTATTAATCAACGGCATGAACACACAAATGGTAAGAATCCTGCCATTTACAACAGATTGTATGGTCATCATGTTGTAAGCATTGAAATTAGCTGCTTGTTCCTAAATCCTGATTCTGTAAAGACTAGTAGACGCAATAAGTGGATTTATAATGACCCCGACAAGCTCCTTCTGACCAAAGTCAGCGCGAGCCCTACCATCGAATTACTTTGTAAATAGATGGTGATTGTGACATGCAGGGAACAGAATGACAGCTAATCAAGAAGCCAACTGAAGCTCATACTGTTCCCGAAATTTAGAGGGACAAGCACTGGTGTTAACCCTAATATTAGCATTAAAAGCTAAAACTATATGTTGTCGTGACGATGGACTTGAAATCCATTGGGGTTTCCCTGCGCAGATTCAAATCCTGCTGACTACTCAGTTACTTCCTGGAATTTTGCTCTCTATATTCTTTTGGCTTCACTTGCGTAAAAATGAATTGTGATGTCAAGGTGTTACTGTGTCCTTAGCAAATTGGGACTTCTGATCAAATTAAAGAGACGAGACTTAAAGGTCTGGGACCATCTGTGGTCTGCAAGAGGGGCTGTTTCCTTTTGAACTCTTCCCTATAACGAATCTATTCATGTAGCACTAGTCTTAATATTAAAGCTACATGCGCAAGTTTGTTGTGGCCGAGTGGTTAAGGCGATGGACTAGAAATCTGTTGGGGTCTCCACTCGTAGGTTTGAATCCTGCCGACAACGAGTGTGTCTTTTGTAATTTAGCTCTCTGTCTAGTATATTTTGTTAAAGGATGTGAGCATTGCTATGGGGTATACGCCACGGAGGAGACGGGACTTCCAACTTCTGTGTGTCTCAGAGGTGCTGTTTACGGTTGCTGTTTGCAACATATGGGCTGGCACTGGTGTTAACGCTAAGTTCTTAATTGTCAAACTGTTCAAGTGTTCTAAGGTACTTGACAACATGTACTTCCTTCCACTGTTTATTGGGAATGTTGGTCTCCCAAGAAAGGTATAGGTTCAAGCAAAAGTCTTGTCAAATAGTTTTGAACATGAGTATGGACTTTTGGCGCTGTTTCCGGTTGCTGTTTGCGACGTGGGCTGGCACTGGTGTTAATGCTAAGTTCTTAAGTGTCAGCCTGGTCAAGTGTTCTAAGGTACTAGACAAGGTGTACTTCCACTGTGTATTGGGATTTTTGGTCTCCCAAGAAAGGTATAGGTTCGAGTTAAAGTCTTGTCAATTCATTTGAACATGAGTATGAACTCAGCAGTACTTAACTGACCAGATTATTGCATTTTAGCTTCCCAAGAAATACAGATTGTTACAATTCAGCATAGACGAGTACTCTTGGGCACCTGACAAAAGATGACTCCTTCCACAGCAATTTGGGATTTTTGCCAAATGAAGGAATGGATTCAAAAACGCACAGCTGAAAGGTACTTTCGGACGCATTCTAGTTGAGATCAGACTGTTGTAGGTTTTGTTTCCCATGATTTAAATATTCTCGCGTGACAGGATGGCTGAGCGGTCTAAGGTGCCAGACTCAAGAAATGCATCTTTCCTCAGTGGTTTGGCTTTTCTGGTCTCTAAATGCAGGTGTGGCTTCAAATATTGTGACCCCGACTAGCCCTTCTGACCAAAGTCAACACGATTCCTAGCATCGGCTGTCTCTATATGTAGATAACATATAACAATATAACCACTGGTCAGCCTTTTTGGGTTTGGGACTGCTCTGGTTTGCTGTGCTGTAGTCTTCAGTAATTTGGATTATTTACTCACTTAAATGCTTGTTAACACTGTTTGTTATAACGATTATAAACGTGGCTTTGTATTCACGCTGAATTAATATTATTGTATAGCTTAGTGGTTTATGTCATCTCTTGTGTCATACTTATCAACAAAGTTAAAATTGGTTGATAATTTGGGCTAGTTGAGCAATCTACACCTATTTTAAGTTCCATGTTTCATTTACTAATGTTAACTTATGAGTGATGGAGCAGCCCTGTCCCAAGATGGCCGCCCTGTGATTATAGTTCTTCCCATTGGCTCACAGCGCAGACGGGCGATCTAGTGTTCATATCTATGCATGGAACTGAATGACAGCCAATCAAGAAGCCAAAGAAGCTCGTACTGTTGCTGAACTTCAGTGATGAAGGAGCGGTTGCTTGAATTTAGTGGTTACATAACAGGTCATTCATTACAGTGCAAACTTGGAAATGACAAGAAAAAGGGTTTGCAGATAAGCCAACAGGCAGTCCTGTTGTGAGTGATTCTGTGTGTGTGTGGCGTGCTGTAGTGTTGATCACAAGCACAGCACATACTATAAGAGCAATAAGAACACAAGGTGTTGAAAATCTTAATGCATGTTTCGGGTTAGTTTGACAATTTTGTGTTGGTTGTAATTCAAAATCAATTGCATTATTCATTAAAGCAGAACAAAGCAGCATTTGGCTTTCGTTGATTATGGGGCACCTTTGGACAAAAGTGGTATTGTTTTCCCTTGAATTTCCCTTGAAAGAACCACATTTCCCATGAGTCCAAGTATTTATCATCGTGAAATCCGGACGTCCAAAGCGTCCGCAGTTGGACTGAATTACATTGTTTCCAGTGGCTATTTTCTATTTTTTTCCCTTTATCCAGCACTGTAATGTTTCTCAAGTATGTTAACAGCAGACGGTGGTTGTGATCTCACCTTCTTTATTGTACACACAAACACGACTGCGCTCCCCCCACCCCTCCCTTCCAGCGATGCATTCACAAGCATTTGTAAACAAGAAAGAACACAATTTTTGAGTGTTACCTGGCTGGTCGGGTCAGTGTGGAAAGGCGAACTATCAAGCTAGTGGCTATTTATTGCTACCACACAATTTTCTAATAGCTAAAATTATAATTAGAATATGTATATATATATATATATATATATATATATATATATATATATATATATATATATATATATATATTTATTTATTTAGATATATATAGCATAGCATGGAAAGCAGGCTCCAGCGCCGCCCGCGCCCCTTGTGAGGACAAGCGGTTAAGAAAATGGATGGATGGATGGATGGATGGATGGATGGAAAGCTACCTTCTAAAAAGAGCTGAGTCCCCACAAAGGGAGCGTAGTTTGGACATCTGGCGCCTTGCCAGCGAGTGAAATCCTCCAGGTAGGCGTTTTATCATCATTATTATTGTCGCCTCAGACCAAAATCTTCGTTTCTTGGGGTGTTTTGTAGCTTCTGCATGATAACAGTAATCGCGCGTAGATGTTTGACTCGACTTCCTTCAGGAACGACTGGGAAAAGGACGTATGCCGTAAAGCAGTCTGCACGTTTGTAATTTTTTTTATGTGTGGCAGAGTTCACACCATCCACCTCAAAGTTGTTTAGTGCCAGTAAAAATGATACAGACCCCCTCAGGCCATGACAAAGGTTTCATTAATCTAGCTGTAAGTCAATGTTTCATCAGCAGATTTATGAAAATATGAATTGAAGGTTCAAATCCTATTTAGTGTTACTTTAAATTTAGGACATTGTGTCATGACATGGCAAGCCTAAAAAGGGAGAATATACTCACTTTAGCCAAACATACCTAATAGTGTCAAGTGAACGAAAGCATGCTTCAAATGACTTCAAATTAACTCATTCACTACCAGCCCAGTAAAAATAAATCTTTGACGTCTATAACCGTCTATAACCGTCTATGGCAGTGAATGTGTTAATTGACTGTCCATTAGTCTAGGGTGAACACCGCCTTTCTCACCAAGTCAGCTGTGATGGGCTCCAGCCCCTCAGTGATCTTCAACGGGGTAAGCAGTATAAAAAAAATAGAGAGTTGACAGGATGGACAAAATAGTAAAAAGTAGGCGGAGCTTGAAACCGGTGACATGGAGATTTAATAGATGGTGATTAGTTGGTCTAATTGACCAAAATCCAGGTTTGTTTGATGCTTCCTGTCTGTGGTCAACCACGGGTAGGAGTTATGATGCTGTGAAGTCAGCCTTCGGACCTCCTCTTAGTTCTACAGTATCTCGAGGCCTTCTACCATAAATAGCAAGGCAGAAGAGAGTGAGGAGATGGCTTTGTGGGTGGGAAGAGCAAGTTACTGAAACTACTTCTAATCCCCCTCTTTATCTCCTCTTCTTCCTCCATCCAGTAGTTTTAAATCCTTTCACCACGGTTTCAGTCCTTGCACCCTTTTGTTTGCAATCTCATTCATCCCGTGTTTAATCTGGAGCTCACCAACCATCTAAAGTGCCTTTTTGAAGGCGTTCAGCCACTGATGTATCTGTACAGTCTGAAATACTCTGTCTGGAATGTGCCATGCGAATGTGTTTTAATGCCAGTGGAAAGGAAAAACTGCAAGTTATCACAGAGTAATATAAACAGCTTTAGTGTTGCTTATGTTCATGCCTTCCAAATTAGGCTTTTGAAAAATACAGACTTGTAAACATCAGTGGCTAAGTAGCATAGTGTGATTACAAATATAACTGCCATTATCGTTTTACTTCATATACTCCAACTAATAAAGTAGCAAGACTTCTTTTCCTCAAACACGCTCTTATTACCCACCAGTCACGCTCTGTGATACTATTCAACACATTTAAAGTAGCTACAAGTAGCCAATTAGATGTGACGTCAGGTGGCGTCTGAGCCAACATCAACAATAAATCCCACTGCACAGTAAATATCAGACTGTAGTCTGTTATTTTTAGTGGGAGGGATTCCTTTTTCACAAGACATTACTTCTCAGTCGGCAGAGCCTTTCGCTTCTCCCATCATGCCCAAATAAAGGGTCCATTCCACAAGTGCGCTGCCTCTTCTCTTCTTGTTCTATCTGAAATGTTTATAGGACTCTCACTTAGTGTGTGTGTGTGTGTGTGTGTGTGTGTGTGTGTGTGTGTGTGTGTGTGTGCGTGTGTGTGTGTGTGTGTGTGTGTGTGTGTGTGTGTGCGTGTGTGCGTGGGTGTGTGCGTGTGTGTGCGTATTTGTGTCTATGAGTCATGAGCACATAAAGTACATGAGTGAATAACATATGATCCTCAACCTTTTTTATTCAGCCTATTTTTTACACATCTTATTCAAATCAACTGTGACGTGTGGTTCTGTCACATTTGACTCTGGAAGAGGGGGTTACATACTCGACAGACTCCCTTTCACTCAAAGGGCAGATTTTGACAGAAAAGACACCATTCCAATTCGCTTTACAGGTGCATTTGTGGTAATCTTCTGGTTCTCAATCTAAAAAAGTGTTACAAATTGACATTATTGTTAAAATATTCACAATCGCAAAAGTTTGACCCTTGAATGGATTATTTATATTTCTGACCAGTGCCTCACAATAGTTCGTGTTCCACCTAAGTGGCTCGATTGTAAATGTTTTTGGACTTCTGGAAGATGGTGTTACCGCAAGACATACCTGTTGGGAAATGAATGAATGAATATTATTATTCTCCACTTTGATCACTAGTATTAGCAAACAATTTATACTTTCTTAAGAGAGATTTGACAACATTAAAGCTTTTGGGTGTTGAATTTTGTTGTATCTTAATCTAATTATTAACTCAAAATTCTGTAGCACTCCACGAGTGCTCATGAGGCAAACCAGTTACTATTCATACTTCAAATCATTTATTTTTTGTCACTGTATTTCTGCTTCCTCACATGACTGGAGTAGAGAATCACTATTCTCCAAACATATAAATTTAACAATAGAAAGTCATGTCAAGTTTTGGAATTATGTTGCCTAAAAATGTATATACCTAAATATTGGTCTAATATAAAGTAGATATTAGTGTTGCTCTGACTCCGGCTTTCTCCAATATTAAAAGAAAAAAAAAACATGCATGCTTAGTTAAATGATGACATTTGCATCAGTATGAACATAAGTTGGTTGGTTGTTTCTTTCAATATGTGCCTGGTGATTGTCTGCCGACCTGTCCAAGGTGTAGTCCACCCCAAAGTCGACTGCTACAGGCTGCAGCTTATCCATGACATCATCTACAGTGGAAAAGTAGTGGAGAAAATATATATTTCATCTTCCTCATGATGCAAATGGTTAAATTTTTTTGTTTGTCCTGAAAAATCCGGGGGAAAAAATACTTATTTTGAGAAGATGTCGATATAAATATAAATATATTAATAACAAATATTAGCATTGAAAATGATGGAAATAATTTTGAAAATATTATTGAGCAACATTACAATTGAATTACATTGTTTTGTTTTAACTGTTTTTTTTTTTACCTTGTTCCTAGATACCCTTTCAGGCTCCGTCCACACGAAAGCCAGTTTCAATGTATCCTCACAAGTTTCTTACCGTTTAGGCCGTTCATCCATTCGATGGCGCGGTTTTGGAGCTTGAAATCGATCACTTTTCAAACCGGGCTCTAGAGTGGAAAGTTTTCAAAACGCGGCCCCTACGCGTCCGTCTGGACACCATATGCAGGATAATCCTCCAGTGATGACGTAATTGATGACGCATTGTCACGGATTGATGACGTATGCGCCAATTCTCGTGTGAATGCGCGCGAACGGTCAGTCTGTGAACAACAATGGCGGATAGCCATGTCGTAGTCGTTTTGCGCAACCTCCTTAGCTTGCTTATGTTTTTGCAGCAAAATATTTTGCTTCTTTATTCCCACATTCAACAAGCGGTGTTGTACTTGAATCATCTGCCATTGTCACTTCTCATGTGTCTTTTTCATGTTGTTTTGATACATGCAAAGCCATGTTTGTTCTGTAGATTGCAATAAAGTTAGGGGGAAAAAAAGTGTTCGTCTTCTTCGCTGATTCTTCTTCTACTCTTTCCTGTGGCTGCGCTACAGCGCCACTCCAGACATGGCATATACATTACAGCCGTTAAACGTCCTCAGCGTCTTCTTTTGGATACACGCAAGTCTTGAAATGCTTCTGTGTGTACGAGATTTGTTTGAGGAACGAAGCCGTCTTTGCTTCCGTCTGGACGGGGCCTAAAACATGCAGGATCGACCTATCTGCCTGCTTGCCTACACAAACCCAATTCCAATGAAGTTGGGACCTTGTGTTAAACTATCCATCCATCCTAGCATGAATAAAAACAGAATGCAAATCATGTTAAACCTATATTTAAATGAATACACTACAAAGACAAGATGTTTAATGCTCAAACTGATCAACTTTGTTTGCATATAATCATTAATTTAGAATTTGATGGCTGCAACATGTTCCAAAAAAGCTGGGACAGCTGGCAAAAAAGACTGAGAAAGTTGAGGAATGCTCATCAAACATCTGTTAGGAACATTCCACATGTGAACATGCTAATTGGGAACAGGTGGTGCCATGATTGGGCATAAAAGGAGCTTCCCAGAATTGTTCAGTCATTCAAAAGCAGAGACAGGGTGAGGTTCACCTCTTTGTGATTTTATCGTCTATGGTCTACAGTATAATATCATCAAAAGGTTCAGAGAATGAGGATAAATCACTGCACATAAGCGACAAGGCTGAAAACCAACATTGAATGCCTGTGACCTTCGATCCCTCATGCAGCACTGCATCAAAAATTGACATCAATGTGTAAAGAATATCACCACATAGAACCAATGTCAGAAAATAAAGTTTGGCGTTCTTGACATCAGTAAGTGCAATTTGAAACTTCTCTGAAAAAGTGTTGTGTGGTCTGATTTCAAATTGTTTTTGGAAATTGTGGACGTCATGTCCTCTGGGCCCAAAAGGAAAAGAACCATCCGGACTGTTATGGACGCAAAGTTCAAAAGCCAGCATCTTTGATGTCATGGGGCTAGTGCTAATAATGGCATGAGTAACTTACATTTCTGTGAAGGCACCATTAATGCTGAAAGGTACATACAGGTTTTGAAGAAACATATGCTACCATCCAAGCAACATATTTTTCATGGACGCCCCTGATTATTTCAGCAAGACAATGCAAAACCACAACAGCGTGGCGTCGTAGTAAAAGAGTGCAGACTAGACTGGCCTGCCTGCAGTCCAGATCTGTCTCCTATTGAAAATGTGTGGCGTATTATGAAACGTAAAGTACATCGACAACGGAGACCTTTGACTGTTGAACAGCTGAATCTGTATATCAAGCAAGAATGGGAAAAGCTAAACTTAGCTAAAGCTTCAATAATTTGTGTGCTCAGTTCCCAAATGTTTATTGAATGTTGCTACTGTAATTATCTGTTGTCATTCAGCATTACATGATTACATGCTGATCTATCAGCTGCTGGACATTGCTGCGAGAAATTGTTAATTGTCTTTCAGTGACAAGACAAATCTGTTTTAAGAGAACAGTGAAACTTAACAGGTTAGTGAAAGACTGCCACTGTACTGTATATCATCTGAGGACAATCTTTGTGTGCGCGTGCGTGTGTGTGTGTGTGCACTCTCATTTTTCTATGTACCATCTCTCCATTCTGTTCCTCCTTCTCTCCATTGGATTAGCATGTCGCCCATGTGTCTGCTTGCGACACAAACAAAAGCATGGGGGTGAATCATGTTCCCTCCGGGGAGCCACCTCCTCTGTCGCTCTGCTCCACAGACCCCCTGAATCTGCTGCATTCCTTCCCCTGTCATCCGCCTGCGTGTGCGTCTGTGTGCGTGTGACACAGCGAGCTAGAGAGAGAGAAAATTGGTGAGAGGGCTTACTCGGTGTAAAAGAGGAAACATAACGTAATTGAGTGATGTCAGCCTCTGCCTGGTCACTTCTACGTAAAATCATACGCATGAGGCATACCGCATTGCAGAGTGCAGAAATATGAAGACATTTGTCAGGACTGACATTTTTTTTATATTAAGTAATGGTAAGATTTTTTTTTATTAAAAAAAAAAACTTTTTTTGTTGACATTTATTATTTATTAAATATAGTCAAGTCACCATATGAAAAACTATTTACTGTACGCATTTCATTCTAATGTCTTGAGAAAGATAAGATCCTGGTCATGTCATGTGGTGTTTTTTTTTTTGTTTGTTAGTTTTTTAGATGGTGGAAATAGTTTGGTTAAATAACATTATATATGATGAAGAGGAAGATGTAGTTTTTCAAATTAAGCTATTCAATATTTTATATTAATTAGGGGTGTCAGGCGATTAAAATTGTTTAATCGTAATTAATCACATGACTTCAATATTTAGCTCATGATTAATCGCAAATTTTATCTCTGTTCTAAATGTTCGATTAAATGTACACGTTTTTTAAAGTTGTCATACTCTTATCATAAAAGTGGAAAACGTAAAATTGGCTGCATCTTTTAGTCATTGAGCTAGTAATTTCATAATAATTCATAAAATTGAGTTAAAATTAAAAAGATGTACTGTACTGTAAAAAACGAGTGTGAGATTGATTTGAGTTGAGGTTACTTTTCTGCCGCTAGATGGCATAATTGTATTTGTAAGACGTGACAGCGCAGTGCATTTTTCTTTTCATATTAAGAGCTCTCTAAACTCTAACATAAAGTAACTTGTGGAATTCTGCATTTTTTTTAAATTGTGGAATACAACTTGACCCCAGTCTCCACAAATCTATGCATTGTTATTTAAATTATTACTGCTGAATTTTGACGTATTTTTTATTTTGACAAATTAGTAGCATTAAAGGAACTTTAACACACAAATTTTGACACCCATATATATATACCCTATAATATTCTAACGTTCATTAGATTATCAAATAATAGTTAGAGTAATGGGCATGCATGTGAGTATTCAGATGATCATAATATAATACTGTTTAAAATCAACGGATTAAACAAAGATTTGGCAAAGGCAAAAATACATATTACTGCAACAGGCATCTCATCCAGATCTGGGAAAGGTTCCAAAACTAAACAAACAAACAAATGCACCTGTATGCTTCATTTTCTCAATATCATCGTGCCAACTATATATTTTTTTTACTGTTGAACTTTGGAACAACCAAGACACTTCCCAGATGTGATCATGGACAAAATAAGAGCCTCTGGGAGAACGGTGACCAAAAAATGGATGATCTTGTGTGTACAGAGAGAAAGAAAGTTCTAGAGGGAAATCTAGGACAGCATCCCTCTACTAATCTGGGCTTCATGGTGGGTGGACCCCAGGAGACTCTTAAGTGAGAGACATAAAACACCTCTAGGACTCCAAGACTGTGAGAATGAAGATTCTCTGTTCTGATGGGGCCAAGGTTGAACCTTTTTTTTTTTCTTTCACTTATTTGAAACAGTATAGGCTGCATGAGGAAGCCTAGGACCTCACATCATCTGCCTGTAATGCTTGTCATTGTGGAACCTTTGCCCATGTCCACAAATGATAATTCATTCTCATATACAGTAATCCTAATTTACAGTATATTGTACATTTTAGAAACTGTCCATTAGCTCCTATTTATTTTATTTTATTTTATTTACTGTATACAGATATAGGATCTTTGTATGTCATTATTAGTATATCAGTATTCTACAGTCCAACTATTGGTGTACTAATATAATATATGTCAAATGTTGGTCTATATTCAATATTTTGTGCTAAATAATGATACAATAAGGTATTGTAATGCACCCAGTACATATAGTATATGATTTCTGATGTGCGTATTACAGGGCAAATTATTTTCTTTCCTCTATTGTGCAAGAAATAATTAGTCAAGACCACGTTAGGCATTGTGGTTAGTGTTTTTGTTTTTTTGCTTTATTTAATGCCAAATGAAAGCACCACACACTATAGTTTGACTTCATGAACAATGCAAGAGCGGACTGGTCAGATACTGTGGATGGGCCGGATGTTACCCGCGGGCCGTACTTTGCCTAACTGTAGAGTCTTCAATAAACCTAACATGTTATTGAAATAATGGAGGAAACCATACTACCACGGGGGGAAAGGCAAGTAGCTATGAGGAGAACATGTAAATAACCCCCACCCAGGAAGGCTGGATTCCGGATTCGAACTCTCAACTTCAGAACTGTGAAACAGATACACAAATCCCTATTCCACTGTTTGTTTTCTCGTTTGTTTATTTATTTATGCTTGAAAAATAATCTGTTTTAAAAATATAAGAGTTTGCATAATGATTCACTACTAACTGAATAACATTTCATGTTACTGAATAGGCTACATTTGACCATACATTACTATACATTGACATGATTTATATTTCTATGTATTTTAAATCACGTAAGATAGTGCCATAACTTGACCAAAGTGTATCTGTACATCAGCGCAAAGCATCCCTGAGCTGCGTGGAGGTGGAAAAAGTGACTGATTGGATCTAATACCAAAGCGATGACATCACTGCCTTCGATGAGGAAGCTGCGTCGTGATTGGACCAGGGCCTCGGCCAATTGCAGTCGACGCAGTTGGGAAGCGTTTAAAACACATTCTGAAAAGTGTCGGAAAGTTGCTTCCACACTTTTAAGCACCAGGTCCAAACGCGACGGCTGCGAATAAAATAAGATATTTGCGGATTCTTTGGGGACTTTCCCGCCTGCTTCCTTTGTCCTGGACTCAGAACTCTGACCTGTTTGCTCATTTTTAAAGCTCGACCCTGCTCTCATTGTAAATAGACTCAGCAGCAGCACCGATCATGTCACAACATTTCAGGAGTGGACCAGCGTTCGGACTTTCAGCCGAGGTCAAGAGTAAGGTAAGCCGGGGTTTTCTTCCATTTTTTAAACTGGGTATACTGGGAAGTGTATTTGGACTTCGAGTGTTGGGGAACAGTTCGTCAAGGAGGATGAGTGGCCCAAAATGATGCTGCCATTGCACTTTGCCCCAAACGATGCGTGTGTTGTGGTACTGAGGACAGTATCTGTCAAAAGTTGGGATAGGTTTGCACATGCTGTTGAATAAGAAGTTGGCATACTACTTTTCTAACGTTTTTCCAGGTACATGGCAGGTAGTTGCAGGTTGGCACAGTCCTCCTGCCTTTTGATTGCATAATTACTACATGTGAGAACCATGATTGTGATGAAGTTGAAAGTATATTTTCATCAGTGGCTGTTTCCCAAATTAGCACAAAATTTAAAATGTGGTTCTCCCTGGGAATACAAAGGGAACTAATAAAACCATTCAACTCAACATAGGTGAATTTATTACCACAATCATGGACTAAAATGCACTTTGCCCCCCCAAAAAAAAAAGATGTACCTGCTTGATGATCAATAAACATCTATCTAATCTAATCTAAGATTGAGAAAGACTTTTTTAGTAGTACTTTCTCAACATAGGGTTATCCACTTTTCTAAATGTTGATTAGAAACCTTCTAGAATACCATATCCTAGAAATGACCAGGTTTGTTCAGAATGGCATGTAAGATTTATTCAAGATGGGGTATGGAGTATGATTCATTTTTAAAAAGTAAAAGACATTGACAACCGCAAAAAATAAAAAATAAATAAAAATCGTCACTTTGTTTTGCGACAAAAACAATTCACTTGTAAACTGTCCAGGATGTGAATCCTTTTGCACATAACATTTTGTCATTATAATTCTACTATTATCTTCCAGGGAAAATGTCAACAACATAACCACAAACATCATCTCTGCTGTGGACAGGACTAGAAATATAAACAAATTGCTAAATATTGCATATCCAGTATAGGTATAAAACAATTGAATGACCAGCCTTTTAACCTTAACACCAAACCTGCACAAGCCACGTTTGTGTAAATTGCAAAGAATATTCCAAGCATGTACTGTCGTCAACTTCCAATAAGCATGATTTGATGATACAGCAGGATGCTTTGTTTTCCCTCTCAGTTGGCTATTGTATGTTGTGATGAATCAGAGCAGCTCAAATTCACTGTGCAGAAGGTCAGACTGTAATTTATTCCAACAGTAATCCCATCATCATTATCCTCATGGAGTATGAAGATGTGCACATCAGATGGCCCAGGTTGTTGTTGTTCATTGTTGGTATTCACCTCCAGGATCACAGATAGTTTGTTGCCATGTCTTGAGTTATTTGTTGTGTTGACTGAGTCCTCTGACAGTTGGATGGTATGTTCCAGCATGGTGATGTCAGGGAGGAGCGCATAAGCAGCCGGGAGACTGACAGGTACATCAGTCATAAATAAATGGCCTTTTAAGGAGTGACCGGGATCCTCGCTCTGATCTTGAGAAAGTGTGTTTAGCCTAAACAGTTTACATGGAAGTCAAGAATGACAGAACACTGTCCTGACAGAACACAGCCAGCTTGTCTGGTCGAGACAAAGTAGTGCCAGCGGCTCATAAACGGAACTGTAAAAGAAATACAGCCGACCCTCGGAAATTGTGCACCTTATAATCCCTAATGGTGTTTGACTTGTTTAGATTTTGAATTGATTTTTTTGTGATGATAATTGATGCAAATAGAATGAATCAGTTCCAACTGTCACACTTTAAAACTTCAACTAAGGTGTAGTAATGTTTCCAAAGTAAATTTTCATATCTGTTATAAAAACTGTTGTTAATCATTGGGCTGGGGAAAAACAATGGCCTACTTCGGTTAAGTCGACCACAAAAATAGGTCGGCACAAAAATGTCTACCTCGAAACTATAATTAATTTTAAAATCATATTTGTTTGTGACAGCCCTAAAACAATTGTGTAGTGCATCATACATTGGAAGTTCTAACTTCTTTCATTGTTTTAAGTTTAACCCTATTTGTTCTTGAGCCTATTATCACGTTACCCTTGTAGAATGATAGACAGGTACACGCAAAAAGTGAACAAAGACAAGGCACATTCAAAGATGAAAGGGAAATCGGGTCGTGTTGTCTTATCACCCTGATTTCATTTGGATTCCCTGGTCTTGTTTGTTGTTGGATTTTTCCTATTGTTTGAATTTAATGAAGGGCTACTAGCTTGTTTACCTTATGCAGCGTTCCCCACTCTTCTCTAGGGATAGGGTGCGAGCCCTACCGTGAAAACCCAAAACCCGCAAGTAATTGACACGCCTCCAAAATGCTTGATAATTGCCTCAAGATGGTGGCAAATAATTACTTTAGTCTACCTAAAACTCCTCAACTTACTCAAAAATAAATCCTTAGCACCAAAATGCCACAAGTTGGTGCCAAAGCACTATTTTTTTCTCAAAATGAAACTCCTTTATTCATATCAATATTGTTTCTTGGCACCCATATGTCACCAAAGTAAATACATTTATTATTTTGACCAAAGCACAAAATCAGTTGAGTTTTTCAGCAAATAACTGAGGCTAGGTTATAAAAAATCTTCAGGTGCTCTTGAGTAAGTCATCACATGGCTAACTTATCGTCTTTCGAGTTACAGTTCCTTTACCTGGATGTTCTTGAATAATTTTGCCTTGAATTATCTGAAGCACAATGACAGGGCTGGGCTGTAACCAGTAAAGGTGCTGTTCATTCATACTTAACCAGTAGTTTATGATCATAAGAGGACTAGCAATACTGTATACCATCCACTGCGCATTGAGCTTATTTAATGAAAATGTCTGCTATGGCAACTCTTCCAGACAGCTGCTCAGTACAAAACTAGAATAATTTAAAACATTGAAAGACTCGTACTTAATAAATCAATTACTCTCTTTCAAAGGTGGGAGTAAGTCATTGCTTTGCAAGTCACAAGTCTCAAGAGTCAAGACTGACAAGTCCTGAGTCAAGTCCCAAATCAATACTGACAAGTCTCAAGCAATTCACAAGTCCTACACTTTGAGTTTCAAATCCTTTCGAGTCATTTTAACAAAATCATAGATGTTATTATTTGGGGTGAGCATCAAAGTAGGAATCAGGGACTCAGGGAGTGAACCCAGAATGGTGCAACAGATTTCTGTGTTTGCAATGTGTTACCAGTGAGTTGACAGTCCCATTAAGTACGCAGCTAGCAACGATAATTAGCCGATAAACAACTGACATTAGCTTACTTACCGTTCTTTATGCAACTTCAGATGTTGAACGAAGTTTGAATTTGTTGCCTCTTGGACATACTGCAATTCATTTTTTGTTGACCACCTCATAGTTTTTGTACCCAAACAACTAGTGGTGCAACTGATCACAAAAGTCACGGATCGGATTGTTTTAAAAAACAAAAAAAACGAAATGAAATCCTATAAATAGAACTTTGTCTTAATTTATTTTATAAAATGCTTTTGCCCATTAAATATTAAAAAATATATACAAACTCAAAATGTCTAATATGGCTGTTAGGATTTAGGAACACAACTTTAAATGCAATAAAAGGTTATATTGCACTTGTAATGCACTTGAAGTTGTGTTTCTAAAATCCAAATGGCCATAATGGACTTTTAGAGTTATTATTATAATTTTTTTAAGCTAGTGTTTTATAAAATGACTATAAATGAAGGCAAAGTTATATTTATTTATTTTTAATAAGGAAAAATACATCTAAGTTTAATTTAAGGCACATTCCTGTCGTATAAACAGGGAGAGTGGATTCCAAAGTAGCATAGATCCACAATAAGAAAAGCAAGCGAGCCAAGCAACAGCTGTCAAACTACTGTTGCTAGCCAGGCACTCGATGCTAACGCTAACAGTTAGCTTTTTTTGGCATTATGATAATGGTGGTAGAAAATATGTCATTTAAATAAAAACGTCGATAATGCGAGCCTAAATGTAAAAGGGAAGTAGTCAAGCTGGCGTTCATGCCACCATGCAGGCAGACTTCAAAGTAAAATCCACCAAGGCTGTTGCATTGGTGTCAAGTATTATTTGGTCAGCTTTATTTTGAAGTTTCCTTTAGCGTAGGCGGCATGTGTTTGCGCCTTTACGGCTTCCCTGACATGTCTAAATGACGGCGCTGTCAGCCCAGCTCGCACACACGCGCGCACACACCGAGAGGAACTTACTCATTAATATACATTTGAATCTTTTTGTTTTGGTGGAAGGAGCAAATCAAAGGGCTTACAAGTCATTTTTGGTCAAGTCCAAGTCGAGTTGCAAGTCTTTTAAAAAATTTTCAAGTCAAGTCTAAAGTCGTCAAATTGACTCGAGTCCACACCTCTGCTCTCTTTTGATGAAGTCGGTCAAGCAGGAAATGTTGTCAAATGCCAACTCTAATTAATACTAGTACCGACTCCTCTGGCATATGTATAAATCTAATTAGATTAGTCAACAGGCTGATACTTGATGAATGAAGGCTGATTCCAAATAGGAGGAAAATAATTTGAGACGGAGCTCTCGATGATGGTAAAATCTGATTTGGTGCTATTTGGCTTTGAAGGAAGTAGCTTGTGTTTCATGAACATGTCTAGAAAGCAACAGGGTAGGAATTTTGGTATAAAGTAAAGGATTCTAATTGATAAGATAATACTTATTTTTGGGGAAGATTGCATGGAAATTTTATCCACCTATACATTTTCTGTTGTGCTTGCCCTCATATATAGGGTCTCAGGTGAGCTAGAGCCTTTCCCAGGTGACTTTGGGTAAGAGGCTGGGTACACTCTGGACTGGTAGCCAGCCAATCGCAGGGCACATATAGACAAACAACCATTCACTCTCATCCTGTCTAGACAATTCCGAGTCTTTAATTAACCTAATGTGCATGTTTTTGGAAACTTAGAGGAATCTGGAGTACTTTGAGAAAACCTACACAATAGTAAGGGAGATTAACACAGGAAGGCTAGAGCTGAGGTTCAAACCCTAAACCTTAGAACTGTAAGGCACACTTGAAATCCACCTCCTGTATGAAATGTTTTTTGTGTATTTTTTTTCATGAAAGTTAATAGAGATAGAAATGTATGAACAACGAAGACCAAAATGACCATGGTTGATTACTAAATCTAAACAAAAAAATAATGTACAGATTTGTGCGCTTGAAATTCAATTGAATTTTGAATATGTCCCATGAAAATGCAAACCCTAAGAACTTCTCGCACATGAAAACTTGTAAAATGGAGCAATAAAATTACATTTTCATGCATGCAAGACCCTGTGAAATTTTCAGCAATGGAGATAGTGATTATGGAGATAATTTGACAAGTTGCCGCCTTCACAGAGACCTCTTCCTGTGTTGTTATTGTTTTCCATCTGCAGTATTTAAAAAAACGGTTCCACACTTCTTTTGCCCTAGTCATCTTTATAAGTAAACAAAAAAATTCACTTGGCTGACTTTTGCCATGTTTTAGTTCACCCCAACTTATGCACCTGACCATGTATTTTCCTTTTGTTTCTTCTTTGTGTTTGCTGTAGTGTTGTGCAACATGGGAGAAGCTGAAAGCTACAGTGTTAAAAAATAAATAAATACTGGAGTGTAGGCATCTGTTTTTGTTCTCTAATGTACAACTTCTGTGATGATTCCTACAGGGTGTGTACAATTGAAGCCTATGGTACAAATAAGTACTGATGGTTAGAAAAATTACATAAATGGTGCAAAGTGACCATGTCTGTAGTATAGTTTAATGCAAACAAGTACTAACACTGTTTAAAAAAAAAAAAATAAATCTTTCAGCCATTATGTAATTGTAACTTAAGTGCATAATACGTTTTCACGCATCAATACATGTTTTCAGTTGTTAACGTATGTTCAAAGGTGAATGACTCTTTGGGGTGAGTTGTTCTAACAAAAAGGTAACATTTGAATACGTGAACTGGAATTAATGTGCTAAGTTTAAAAGTGGAAGCCGGATAAACACATTCTATTTTAAATGTTGCCATTGTTGTTTTTTATGCTAGAGTATACAGAAGGCTTTGATGCAGCCTCTGACCTGAAGAGGTTGCTTAAAGCAATTGTATTACACAAACGGCCAGCAGGTGGCAGCAGAGTATAACAGCTCAAAGAGGGGCCAGTTTTTTCCCCAGTTTTTTCAACATGTTTGTGAATAATATTGCTAACTTAGCTATATTCTAATGCTAATTGCTGCAAAACGGAAACAGATACAAATATACTTTTTTTTCCTGATGAAAGAAGAGGCTCTAATCTTTCTTTTGGTAGTTTCAATGTTTTTATAGCAATATAACACAATATTCTGTGGGCCTCAGTCAAAATCCAGTAAAACAGCCAGAAGCAAAGGGGGTTGCTTCAGTCAAAATGGCTGCAAGTGAATTGAGTTAATGTGCCGTACATATACGGCCTGAAAGTTACATTCATCATATAGAATATTATAGGAGTAAATATATACCTTTTATAAACACTATATCATTCTACAAGTTAAAAAAAAAGGCTATTGAGAAATCTAAATCTCAAACATTGGCGGAAAACACACCAGAACAGTCTGCTATCTACTGCTAATTGTGGGTGGAACGGTCACCTGCGTGGCCAGAACTCATGCTGTTATGTTGGCACAATTTAGATTTATAAGTTGTGGACAATTTATAACTTTTTTTGCTTCATTTAATTAAACATACATTGGTGTATGCAATGAAGTCAGCGCATCGTGGTGTTTTTCACAGTTGTATGGCCTGCACTTTAAAGAACTAAACAGTTGTATCAAGATCAGGAGTGGGCAACTAATGCACTTTGTGCATTTTAAAACGACTGTCAACGGTTCTTGTGGACAATTTTTTTTTTTGCTGTTTGTGTACCTTTTCAGCCACTCTTCAGTTCCCAGGCTGGATTACGTCTGCTAAAAAATGCTAAAAAAATAAAATAAAAACATTTCTGTCATAAGGATGTTAATCATTATTTTAGTGTGTTTATCTTACCCGTAGTTCGTTGAATGTGTCTTGGCACATTGTTAACATAAAACTAAACCATGACTGTGACTTGCAGAGATGGGACGTTAAGTACAAGTATGTTATTGTACTTGAGTAGTTTTTTCAGTACTTTTTACTTTCTTGAGTATCTATTTTTAGACTACTTTTTACTTTCTTCCATTACATTTTAACATGAGTATCTGTACTTTTTACTCGAAACATTTTCAACAAAGTTGTTACTTTTGTTTTAAGTGCACGATAAAGATTAACATAATATAGACCTGGAAGAAAAAGCAGCCATCAATGTTTCCTGTCTCCGCCAATTATATGAAGCATACACCTGGTCCCCTACATCCCATCTTGTGATTGGCTCTACATCGAGTTATGACATGACGAGCAAATAGCTAGATTAGAACAATCCGGAAATATGAGGGCAATGCGCACTGCCACTACAGGCGATCATCTGAACTTGATAAGAAGAACGCTGCAGGCCAGGCAGCCAGTCAACAATTATGAAAGAAGGTTCAAGCATGTCCGCGAGGAGTGCACCAGCAGCATGAGTGATACTCAACACTGTGGACAGGGCAAGTCAGTTAGCCGAGCCATGCAAAAAAAAATGGCAAATTGATGTAGGAGGAAACCTCAGATAAAAAAACTTTTTACTTGTACTCTTTAAGTACATTCCAGAGCCTGTATTTTTTTACTTTTACTTGAGTAATCAATTGAGTGAGTACTTCTGTGTCTTGTGTGAGTACTCGAGTGACGTGTGTGAAACATTAACATCCCGATCAGTTCTGTTTACTTAAGCAACTCTAAGGCCAAATTCCAAAGACATGCATGGCAGGTTCATTCAACACTCCAAATTGTCCATAGGTGTGATTGTGAGTGTGGATGGTTGTTTGTCTCTGTGTGCCCTGCGATTGGCTGGCAACCAGTTCAGGGTGTACCCCCGCCTACTGCCCAAAGCCAGCTGGGATAGGCTCCAGCACCCCCCGCGACCCTTGTGAGGACAAGCGGTTAAGGAGATGGATGGATGAAATTTCATCACAATTTCAAGGTAACCTGTAAATTGTTTAATTCTTTGCCTGTAACATTCCCAAGCCTTTTTACACAGTTAAGGCAAAATATAGCGCATTTGTGGCCAAACGTTTCAACAATATGGCCACCATATTTTGAGGGTATTCTATGTTGTAAGAGCGGACATGCCAATTAGCTAAAATGTGTTATTGGAGGTAGGGCTCTAAATGAAGACCCGCCAACCCGCCTGCGGGTTAAAAATTATTTTGGTGGTCATACTTATATATTTACATATTTACTAGCAAATTTGGCTGGTAATGCGAGAGGAATAGATCTTTTTCAAAAAATTCGGAAGACCAAGGTCATAGCCTTATGTAAAAGAAAAAAAGGGCTTTTTTTACCATCTTGTAATAACATAAAATAATAGGTAATAACAAACCTTTTTAATTGGGTGGATTTCCCAATGCTGTGTTTTCCACACATAGGTTCTTATTAAATTATTGTGGGGGGGGGGGGGACTTGCGCTAGAGTTGGTAGCCAATCTACAATATTTGCAAGTTTAATACATAAGGCTCATTTACTATTTCTGAATGAGCTTTCGTGTGATGTGGCATTTTTATATAATAATAATAATAATAATAATATTGATCCAACCCATTTACTTTGAAATAAAATCAGTTCGGACTCCACAAGAAAGGAAAAGAATACAACGAAAGCACCTTGGCTGTAAGCAGGACCTTTGCGTGTTGGCTTGTCTTGATCAGGCTGAATGCCATTCACTGTAAAAGGGAATACTCTCAAAAAGGCAGACTGAGGGAGAGAGAGGGAGTGAGAAATATGAGCTTGGCCAGTCTCGGCGAGGGAGAATAGGTTAGTCAGAGGGAGGGGGAGGCTGCTGGAGTGTCTGGGAAAGCTGTTTCTCCCAAGTTTGGTGTGATCTAGTGGAAGCTACACCATCCCCATCCCTCCAGCTTGGAAATGTTGCTTGTGTTGGCTACTGATCTCAGACCGTCAGGACTTATCTATGACACAGTCAGGAAAAGGGGACAAAAGTGTTTCTTCTTGTCATGTCAACATACTTTAAACTGAGAGTGCTGTGCCATTTGCTGTGTTTCAAAGAAGAAGAATGGACAGATTGTTGTCTTTTATGTCTGTATGTACACTGATATTTCACGTTTTGTCTTTATTGTTTATTGTTGTAAACTCTATATGTTATACTCCAGTTCTTTATACCACCGCAGTATAGTCATTCCATGGACACTAGGACATTTGGAATTCTCTATTTTTTTCCCTTCAAATTGTTCTCCTGCTTGATCATAAATCATGCATACAAAAAAAAAAGAGCTTGTTGATTGCCAATTGTTTCTATGACATAATGCGGTAACTAGTGTTGTTCCGATACCGTTTTTTTGTGTCCGATACCGATTCCAATACGCAGCTTTGCAGTATCGGCCGATAAAATACCTAAGTTGTTTTTTTCCATCAACATGAAAAAGCTATCCTGCCATTGGTTCAGAGCATTCAAGCTCAGCATGTAGTAAACATGTCACACATCAGTGAATGTCGTGCATGAGCAAGACACAAGATGCTGCATCCAAAGTCCTCTATTAGAATTAATGGTATCGGCATGTTACTTGTTAGTACTCACCGATACCGATACCACTGTTTTAATGCAGTATCGGTATTGAAACAACACTAGCGGTAACACTGATTAACTACTGTCGGTTAAAAGGATTTTGAAAACACATTAAAATAAACATTGCAGTCATCTTAAATGGGGGTAATTACAGAAAAACAAAAGCAGATGCTGATCAAATAAGGGGACCTTGCTTGCCATTTACTATAAACCAGTGCATTCAGTACTTTCAGTTTCAAGTATTTTTGTCATGGGCCAAAAACTGTTCAAATTAAAATACATTATAATGAAGAAGAGCCAAATAGCTCCACCTTTAAAGACTAAGACTAATATTGTTTAATTCAAGCAACATGACTTCAGGACATTTGGATCCGCTGCATGAGATTTAGGTGGAGCTCGGATTTGTCAAGTCATGACGACGGACGGTTTAACCTCTGCTCTGTCCTCAGTTGGCAGGCAAGTATGACCCTCATATGGAAGAGGCGCTGAGGTTATGGATTCAGGATGTTACCAGCAAGAAGATTGGAGAAAACTTCATGGAGAGTCTGAAAGATGGAGTCCTACTCTGCGAGTAAGTGAGCTAAATATAACTATTGACTTTGCAGCATGACATAGTTGGGAATGAATACTTATGTTCATACTTAATGAACCATGATCAAATATTACAAATGTGGGGAAAATATAACATCAAAAACATTGAAAGCCGTTACAATAAAACTGCCTATCTAGAAAATGGCGACCTCCCTGATTGTGTCAATGAAAAATGAACATGATCATCTTTTTCGTGCCTGACAAACGACTCTGTTGTTTTTGTGATTTGAAGATGCACATTTTTGTGTACCTTTTTCATCTCTGTTTCTTTGTAGACTCATTAACATTCTCCAGCCAGGCTCAGTAAAAAAGATCAACAACTCCAGTCAAAACTGGCATCAGGTAATGTCAGACCGAGTTTTCACGTGCTCTCTCTTCTATGGCATGGGAACTAACGTCAGGCCAGGGAGTTAAAGTTGTTTTTTTTTTTTTACTTGTGACTGCATCCTCTGTGTCAGGCTTGTGCATGATGTGCATGCAAATACGTGCTCTCGAGCAAACTCTTTGTTTTTTTTAGTTAAAATTTTTTTTTTTTAGTCTTGAGTTATAGTTTGGGCTGTGCTCGAAGCCAGCTTCTTCTTTTTTTCACCAGTTTCCATCCCCTTTGTGTCTTTCGCCAACAATAAATGCCGCTTCACCATTTTTGCCTTGAACTCTGGGCTCCATTAATTGACCTGACCAAGTCTACAGACTTCAGAGCCCTACTGGGTTTATATTCATTTAGAATTTTAAAGCAAACCATTCAGTGATTTATAGCCCAGTCGCAAATGAATGAAACTTTCTAACTCATGTTTTACCTTATTTGAATGCATTATTCAGTAGGGGTGTGAAAAAAAACGAAACAATTCTCATAAGAATTGCGATTCTCGTTTAGTACGATTCAGAATCTATTTTAAATGTCCCAAAATCGATTTTATTTAAATTATTTTATACTGTCTTGCCTTTGTCTGTGTGCGCCTTTATTTGGAGCGCTGTTCATGTTGTACCCAATTTGGCCACTTAGGGGCAGTGTGGTTCCACGCGGTCTAATACACTGTTAAGTTGTAGCCACATTAGAGAGTAGAAGTCACGATCAAGTTATTCCAATAAAAGTTGTTTTGTTTGCAGTATGGAGCCGATCTTTTGAGTGATAAAGGTGCCGCGAGTAGCGCGCTAATTAGCATTAGCGAGTCAGACTGGAGTAGATCATTACAATTCCTTGCACATTTATAGATTGAAGCAAAAATCATTGTCAATCAAATCATTTTGAATCAAAAATCGCTCTTAATCGAAAATCGATTCTGAATCGAATCCCAGACCCAAAAATCGGAATCGAATCGTGAGACATTCAAAGATTCCCACCCCTATTATTCAGTATGTAAAGCGTAGATTCATTTCCCACCTATTCTATTCTGCTCTGCCTTCATCAGTTGGAAAACATTGGGAATTTTGTCCGCGCGATCACAGAGTACGGCCTGAAACTTCACGACATCTTTGAGGCCAACGATTTGTTTGAGAATGTCAACCACACTCAGGTCCAGTCCACTCTCATCGCTTTGGCAGGAATGGTGAGCACAAACGCTGCAAATACTGTACTGTACTTTTGATTTTGTTGTTGTTTTATTCTTCCTAAAACAAATAAACCGTTAGACTGCTACTTGTCTGTGTAGATTCACAGTTTTCTAGTTCATGATAATCACAGAAGGGTTAATTTGGTCCAATCATCTTCAACTTTCTCAGTTCTGCATAGATGTAGAGCCTCCTATTTTTGCCTCTGATGATGGGTGGAGAAGGGGGGGGGGGGTCCTAAATAGCGTGCTGTTGTTGTTATTGCCTAGCGTGGCTAGTGAACGACCACCCTGCACACCAACCACTAGTTTACTCGCCTGGTGGCAAAACAACTCATTAGGACCATTCTTCCTGTGGAATGAGACAATCTTTGGGGGAGGGATAGCAGGACATTGTTGTCATCAGACTGTAGTCCTATCTTCCTCTTTTTCAAAATGTTTTTTTCTAGTTTGACATACAGTAGAATACTTCATTTATAACTCATTTTAATTCAGAAGCTACGAGTGCCCAAATTTGATCTACAAGTGGTCCATGCCCTAATAAGTGTTCTGTGCAAATAATTACACATACAATTTATTATTATCTCATTGAAGAGTGATCTGAATTTTCTTAACAAAAGTGAGCACAAGTTTTTTTTTGCTTCAAATCAAACAGCCTAATTTCAGAATGTCATTTAAGTGGTTGTCAGTGCGCCTTCCAGTGGACAAAATTTTGTGAAAAACTGCATTAAGTGTTCCTGATGTGCAATTTCTGGCCCGCGGGCCTTATTTTTTGACACCCCTGACTTATACCTCTTTCAAACTAGCAGGCCTCACATGGCTGTCCTGAAAGAATTGTCCTTTCTTTTTCAAATGCAAATAAACTACCAACGCTGGACCCAAAGAGCTGCCATGTTGTTGCGCCATGTGCTTGTGCAAAGGTGACCTCTTCATGCCGAGGTCATTGCACTCCGCACTGCATGAACATGACCACGTTTGCTTCTCTAGATGTTGTCTTTTGGGTGAACTTGCTTTTGTCTGAGGGCGTTAGTGGGTTTCAAGTGCACTGTTTCATGTTTTGAGAAATATCCTTCAACAGAGCAGAAAAGATCCCTGCCACGGATTTGCAGTATCACAATAGAGTGACCAGCCATGCCAGGGAATAATATCCAATTGTGATCATCCCCAGGGGCACTAACAATAACAATAATACAAAAGATACCACATAATCCAGTAAACACACAAATAAAAATGACAAAGTAGAGCATGCATAAATGCTCACATTTTATGACTGTGATGTGTCCTCAGGCCAAGTCGAAAGGGTTCCACTCCAAATATGACATTGGGGTCAAGTATGCTGAGAAGCAGCAGCGTCGCTTTGCTCCAGAGAAGCTCAGGGAGGGCCGCAACATCATCGGCTTGCAGGTCAGCAGCCACAGCATCCTCCCTCTATCCCACATTTGGGCAGAATGATCAATTTTGCCCTTCATATTATGACAGGGGTGGCCAAGTGCGGTCCTCGAGAGCCCCTATCCAGCCTGTTTTCCATGTCTTCCTCCTTCAGCGCAGCTGATTCTAATGATCAGCTCATCAGCAAGCTTTGCAAAAGCCTGACAACGATCCTGATCATGAATCAGGTGTGTTAGTGGAGAGAAACATGGAAAACAGGCTGGATAGGGGCTCTCGAGGACCGCACTTGGCCACCCCTGTATTATGAGAAAGGAGTCTGAGGAGACAGGCTTGGTAAGACCTCGAACGCATTGGCCAGCGGTCCCCAACCTTCTTTGCGCCATGTAAAGAAAGGCATTGCAGATGATCAATACAATAACATATTTTTTGTTCAGTCCCTCTACTGTATGCCACCCAATAGTCGGAGACTCCTGATTTAGAAAAAACACAATATCATCAATAAAAATGATAGGGTTGCTGTGTTTAGGGATAACGATAGCGCCTGGTCACACCGATTTATAATCAAATAATATTCAAGGCGGTAGTCATAACACAACCTATTTTGTCTCATCTCTAGATGGGCACCAACAAGCTTGCCAGTCAAAAAGGTATGACTTCTTACGGCACAAGACGCCATCTCTATGACTCGAGGATGGGCATGGACAACCCAATGGACCAGTCGACCATCAGTCTACAGATGGGTACGAACAAAGGAGCCAACCAGGTGAGGAGACGCAATGTTAAATCTCTTTGTTGCGACATTCTAACAATTCGTCCAAATTTGTAAGTTGACAGGGGAAAAAAGGTAGATGAAAATGTTTTTTAAAATGCCTAAAAAGGTGACCATAAAATGTGCAAAATGAGCAGAAAATTACCCTATAAAGGCACACAAATTTCCCCCCAAAAAGTCATAAAATTTCTTTTAATAAAGGCAGAAAAGAAAATGTTCAAAAAGTAACTATAAAATGTCCAAAAACAAATGCAGAAAATGACCATGAATTGTCTTTAGAATTGCCAAAAAAAGTCAGAAAATTTATTATAAATAAAGGCAGAGAAAAAAACATTCAAAAAGTAGCTATTAAATGTCAAAAACAAGAAAGAAATCCCGAAAATACTCATCAAATGTACACAAAATTGCCCAAAAAAGTCAGAAATTTTATTTTTAAAAAGTCAGAAAAGAAAGTTTAAAAAGTAACTATAAAATGTCCACACAAAAAATAAATCCCAAACATTGCCATAAAATGTCCTCAAAATTGCCAAAAATGTCAGAAAATGTATAGCAAAAAAGGCACCAAAAAATGTTTTAAAAAAAAAATAGCCAGAAATGTCCAAAGAAGGAAGAAGAGAGGCAAAACATTACCATTTGTCCGTAGTGTTTTGCTCATCACAATGTGCAAAGGTTTTGCGGCTCCAAGCAGATTTTTTATTTTTTATTTGGCCTACAGTGGCTCTTTTGACAGTAATGGTTGCTGACCCCTGCACTAGCCTTTATCGTTAAACTAAGAGCACCATCTAGAGGAGACAAAAAATATCACAAGTGCTTCATTTGACCATCTCTGATTGGAACACTAAATGTTAACCAAGTTAGTTTAAAATAAAGAGATACAATAAATAATGAAAACACACAATTTATCACAATATATATTTGTTAATTAAAAGCCAAATATTATTTTGAAAAAACATGGGCAGGTGACAAAAGTGTAGAATAAACTTGTGTATATCTTTACTAGGGGTGTGCCAAAAAATCGATTCTCATAAGAATCGCGATTCTCATTTAGTATGATTCTGAATCGATTTTAAATGTCCCAAAATAGATCTTATACTGTCTTGCCTTTGTTTGTTTGTGCCTTTTATTGGGAGCGCTGTTCATTTTGTACTCGATTTTGCCACTTAGGGGCAGCAGTGTGGTTCCACGCGGTCTGATACAATGTTAAGTTGTAGCCACATTAGAGAGTCGAAGGAAAAAGTCACAATCAAGTTGTTCCAATAAAAGTTTATTTTTATAGCGTGGAGCCGTTCTTTTGAGTGATAAATGTGCTGCGAGTAGCTCGCTAATGACTGGAGTAGATCATTACGATTCCTTGCACATCTATAAATTGAAGCAAAAATCATTATCAATCAAATCATTTTGAATCAAAAATCGTTCATAATCGAAAATCGATTCTGGATCGAATCGCAGGCCCAAAAATCGAAAGGAATCGAATCGTGAGACATTCAAAGATTCCCACCCCTAATTTTTACCCTGGTAATTTCTGATTGCATTTTCTCTTTCCAGTCTGGTATGACGGCACCAGGAACAAGGAGGCACATCTTTGACAAGAAGCTGGAGCTGGAGAACTGTGACACCAGCACTATATCGCTGCAGATGGGCACCAACAAAGTGGCCTCCCAGCAGGGCATGACCACCTACGGCCTCCCCCGCCAGGTCTACGACAACAAGTACTGCGCCAACCCTGCCGAGACCTACTACAACAATGGGAGTGAGGCCGAATTTGATGGCTACAACCAGTACTGTGACTAAGGAAACCACAAGCAGCCTCAAATGCCTTCCCGGCCCCACTCCCACCTCTTTGCTAATTTTTAGACCACCAACCATGACTTTGTGATGAGCAACTCCTTCCCCCAGACCTTTATTTAAACGCCGATTTGACGTCATTGTCGCCTCCATTCCCGATCTATTTAACATTTTTAACTCTTTGGAAATGTTTGTCTTTCCATGAGTATAACAATAGTGTTTACTTGACGTCCTAACTTTCATATTGTGACCCACTGTATTTCATCCTAAACGTATTTAATCACTTCTAGAGTGGTCCAGACCCTCAAAAGGTCGATATTCAATACCTGTGCTATTTATAGATCATTTTTAACAACATTAGATTCCTATGTTGTAACTAGACAGCCAGACTAGACAGAATTTGTCATGGACAAGTTACCATGTTGGTGCTACTGTCTTTTTGGAGTGCAATCCGTGTCCACATAGACAAGACTGGAGGATTTCCAGTATGTGGACAATTTCTTGTAGGCACCTCCATTGATTTAAATAGTCATCCACCTATCAAATTACCCCTGATTCCTGATGTAGGCACATTGATGTGGACGATTACCTAAAATGTTGCTTATTGAGTATAATGAAAACGATACAGACAGTCAAGAAATTATCTTACAAGTAAAACTTGAACAGCATTCAAAATTTGAATATAGCCACCTAATTCATATAACTTCCTTTTGCCTGTGAACGTCCCAGCTTTACTTATGTGCAGAAAACAGATTGATAATGTATGTAAAGTATGCACGCTAATTTCTCTTTCTTTTCTTTTTTTAAAGATACCATAAGGTATTGCTGTAACTCACCAAATGTCTTGAATGTAATGTTGCTATTAGTGTCACAAGCTGCTGCCGGATACTTGTATGTTAAGAAAATATGTGCACAATCTATGGGCCGCCAGTGTTGAGTACATATTTCAAATGGAGTTCCACAGTGTGGTTCATATTGTTGAGATTTGCAGTCCCACTGTGCTAAAATTGGTTGCCTTCAAGCTTGGAGTAGAGCGCCATCTAGTGTTTCAAAAGTTTCACAGAAGACAAAAAGCATGTGAACAAAGTTGTCAGTCATATCTTTTAACATTCCTTTAATTGAATAAAATGAATTTTAGCAATGGAGATAAGCATTTTTACAGTGCATTTACTGATCTGTGTAAGGTAAAATATATCAAAATGTTGAGTAAGTGGTAAAATTGCGCCTGTCAAGAGTAGGCTGTGTTTCAACAATATTAAAATGTCTTTCTTTTTCTATTCTGGCTTTCACGAAACATGACATTTGTGCAATAAAAACACTTGAAAACTAAAATCCTGATTTTCTATAATGATCTTAAGATGCACACAAAAAATGGAAACGTTATGATTCTAAGAAGAAATCATTGATTGGATTGAAATCCACACCAGAAAATATCACATACTAATAAAAAATACCAGTGGCGAGCATAATAAGGTATTAATAACGCTGATGGAAACATTGTGTTACATGTTAATTTAACAATTTAATACAAATACATACTGAAAAAATAGCTGCATGGTACAGCATATAGGAATGTGAAATGCTGGGTTTTATACATACATGTATGAGGATAAATTAAACACTACGTTACATTTTTCAAGAAAATACCCAATTGTGCTAACCGACATATACTATATACATAGATGTCTCATTGAGCGGGTGGATGCAGTGCTGTCACGTCCACCATATTGGATGTGGCAGCTCTGCCCAGAAAACGTATTCATTCCTACCATTACCCATTCAGATATGTACTAATTTTGGGAAACGGATACAAATTTGGGAAACAAGTTGGCTTACACTTAAGCAATTTGTCCCACCCAATTCTGACATCATGGCTACACCAGTTAAAAAAGTCGTCGTTCAGTCTCACTTTTGAAAGGTAATTCCACAAGCTCTGGCTAATGAATAATCCTCAATAAATGCTCCACTTCCAATATGGTGGCAAAGTTGATCCATCATTCAAGGTGACATTTACGTAAATACTTGATATCTACGATGAGAAACAAGAACTTGTTGTAGTACCAGTAGAGGGGGTAAAGAAATGATCACTGATTGGCTGCTTCACACGCATCTATCCAGTCACTGTAAACATCCACTGGTTCCGACAGGTCTGTTGAAAAAATACTTAAGGAAATTGTAAAATGCCAGAGAGACACCGGTAAATTTTCATTTAATTTTATCAGAGATGTCACTGAGTCTGGGAACTCTCTCCACCTTCTGTTTTTATTTGAAATTAAAACAATATGTGAACATTTTACATTCCAGATATTTAGAAATTTTGGAAAACAAGTAGCAAACAAAAGGAAGGTATTTACTTGTATACGTTTTCATTTAACCTTTTAAGACATGCTGCTGTGCCTGGGAGCTCACTGAACTTTTATTAGAATTAAAAAAAAATATATATATATATATATATATATATATATATATATATATATATATATATATATATATATATATATATATATATCTGGTACGTAACTGTATGTAAAAAAATAAATAAATAATGAAGCCTGCCGACCTGAAATTAAACTTTTTTTTTTCTAAAAAACAACAAAAAAAAAAACAGCCTTTGGAGTTTCCAAATTGCATTCTACTACATTGCAATGTCGATTTTAATTTGATTAATTGTTCAGCTCTCCTGTACCCTACGTTGGTATGAATTTGATAAAATTACAGAAAGGAACTTGACATACATTTCACCTGAAAGTCTGGAAAACTCAGCATTTAAAAAAGGATACAGGTTATAGGAGTCTGGAACTCCTCCAAGCAAACACTGCATGAAATAATCCCCGTGTTTCGTGTCCGTTCCCTGGAAAGAAATAGTATTTGTCTACACATACACGTTGTGCATTTCAAGGCATTTTGAGCTGAACTCACATTTTCACGTCACAGGATTTCTCGTGGTTACAAAACGGGCATGTGAACTGGGTGTCCAGGTTGCCTGTCATTTTTTTCTTGGGGGGAGGCTTTCGCTTGGATTTTCTGCGCCCCATTTTTGTTGTCCTAAAGTTGAGAGGGGGGGGGGGGGGGTTGTCATAATATTTCACATTTACAACTTTTCCCAAAATAATAATAATAATAATGAACCTCAATGTTTAGTCCTATTGTCAGAAAGATATTAATGTGTTTATTATTGTGGTTGACGTTTGGTGGTGGTTAGTAAAAATATTGATGTGCTAGGAACTTGCAACGAAAATAAACAAGATCCGATCCACCTTTCATCAAACGTCATCCGTCACTCTTTTAGCTAGTTACTGCTATTTGGTTACTGGTAGTTAAGCTTAATTGCAGTTTTGTATTTAATTTTGTTGACATCCATCCATCCATTATCTGAACCGCTTATCATCAGAGGAGTACAAGTATAGGGAGTAATTAGCTTAAAATTTTTGTAGGAAATGGATTTGACTGATTTTTGCCACACGAACTGAGTTAAGACTTGATTGGAACTTGAAGTTTACTTGAGGCAGACTTCTTACATGCATACGTGACTTGGCTCCACATGGCGTTAGATTTGCTTTTGTGCTCAGTATTTCCCATTACGCTTGCGTAATTGTGGCACAAATCTAACGCCATACTGATGAACTCACTCAGGTAACATCGCGAGAGTATGACGACAATACTGTGTTTAATGTACTGTACATCCACTGTATATATATGTATATATGTTACTAAGAGAAATGAGAATTGATGCTTGCATGGTATATCATGTTAACTCACGGTCCGTGACCCGAATATGACGTCATATTACTGCAACATTTAGCGAGCTAACGAACACCAAATCTAACTGTCGACTACAAATAGGGACGCATCACTACGATGCTGATTATGTTTTTGATGTCTGGATCGCCCTTTCTGTAGCGCATTTTAAAGGCTGCGATTGAGTGTTTTTGGATGGTTCATACTGAATGGAAGACAATGCAACAGCGTTACGTTTAACTCACGTTCTATCGTGCGTGATCGTAATCACAACTCCTTGTTATGTAGGTATGAGCATTATAAGAGGCAAATGCTTCTAAGTCTGACTAGGAAAGCGCAGAATAGGAAATTCTATGCATAGGTTTATTAACACAATAACAGACTAGTTAACTCACAGTTGTGCGAGAGCTAGTTAGCAACATGGTTTACCAATTGAATTACGACGAGAAACACACGTACCTTCGAATATGTTTTTTTTTCCCGTTCAACGATGTTGATTTGTGAGTCTGATATTATTTTTTGTCACTTTATTATTTCGACAAAGCCACTAATTTCTTTGGAGCTTAGTTTTACCAACTACTAACTGGGTTGTAGGCTCATGTTGTGAATGACGTCATCAAGCCTCAAAATTCCAAGCATTGTAAATGTTTAATATCAAACATGAAAACATTACAAACACAAAGTGGCAATCGTTACATTAAAGTTCACACGGTTCATCTCTTAAATGCTACCATATGTACCAAAAAAAATAGAAAATAAAAATGAAGCTGATTACATAACGTGTTTTCATTTGAATTAGCCTATATATTTATATATATTATATTCATCTTATGACTAACGACTATACACGTCAAATAAGTGTTACGCTTGCAAATTGTGCTCAATTAATAGCATAAAAATATGTAAAAGGTTGTATAAAAAAAACTGTGGAGATGGGCGTCATTCAAAAAAAATTCACGAACACTATTGGTTAACGTCACTCCAGGAGGCGTGGTTGTGGAGTTAAGGAGAAGTCAGAAGCAGTGGTCGTACGGCTGCACTTTGGACTAATAATATCAGAAAATCAGTATTGAACTTCAGATAACGAAATAAAATAAGGTATGTCTTTACTTTTTCTTGCTATGAGTAACAATTACAATCATCCAAATTTGTGATATGCTTATGAAACAAATAAAACGACCTTGTGCCGGTCATGTACAATGTTAACTCTCCCTTACGAAACGATTATCATAGAGCTAAGATCAGATGTATTTTTGTGCAAGTTTGTTTTTTATCAAATCTTTACCTTGCCACCTAATAGATATGCGTTTCTGCTGTTAAAAAAAACATGCTTCTTGCGTAGTCTTTTATTTATTTATTTTTATAACCCATCGTTATCTGTTGCAAGCATAAGTAGCAGCCTGCAAGATAAATACTTTATCTCAAGAATTTAAAGTGTTATCAGCTTGGAACATCATTACTTCTAAAAACATGTACAGTATATGTTTGGTATTTTTCACATCTTTAATGTTAATGGCATGCCTGCATTGCTTGTGTTGTTTCATACCTTTTGGATGAATGAACTAGCAATCTATTCTGCTGTGTAGTGTCGCCATGGCAACCGAGGGGGATCCCTCAGATTTGGTCAAAGTGTTACACCTTCTAGTGCTTTCCTTTTCCTGGGGCATGCAGGTCTGGGTCTCCTTCATTGCAGGTAAGAAAAGTCGGAGGGCTTGAGAATTTGAGTCATCATCACTTGCCTTTTCCTGATATTTTACTTCTGGTGCCTGCAGGTTTTGCTTTGGTGTGCCAGGTGACTCGGCACACCTTCGGCCTAGTGCAGAGCAAGCTTTTCCCGGTTTACTTCTACTGTCTGCTGGGAAGCCATTTAGTCAGTTTGGCTATTTATGCAGTGTATCATCCGAGAGAGCTGCTGGACACGCATGAAACGGTGCAGGTAAGGCTTCTTTTTTTTTGTATAGCACTTGAATTGATTCCATTAAATGTGCAAGTGGTTGGCACACTGTTTTTGCTATTATGCTTGCAAATGCTCATCATGTTATCTTGCATTCTGTTCTTTTGCAGATGGTTCTGTATTTTGTTGCGTTGGTGATGGCGGGGCTAAATGCTCAGTGGTTTGGTCCGACAGCCACTGAGGTTATGTTCCTGATGAGGGAGGTGGAGAAGGAGCATGGTCTTGGTAACCAGGTTGGACTGTTCGCCCAAAAGGAAGGTTATGCAAAACTCAAGGAGCGAGACCCCAAGTATAGAGCCTTCAAAAGAAGGTTCGGCCACTACCATGGGTTGACCAACCTCTGTAACCTGATAGGAGTCATCTGCACCACAACTAATTTGATCTACATGGCTCTAAATCTACCTACATTTTAGACATGGTGAGGCGTCATGGTCTAATTGGGTCCAATTGGGTCCAATTAGCCCATACGGATTGTGTGGTTTGATTTATATATTGTGTCATTTTTGTGCTTACTTTTATTTTATTTTTTTGTTTAACGCCTTTAATTGTATCTGTTATAATGCAATCTAACAAGAGCTTCACATCTTTTATCATCATTGGAGTGACTGCTAATGTGCCCAAACCAGGCAGCATAGTGGAAACTCTAAATTGTCCTTAGCTGTGATTGTGAAAGATTGTCAGTTAATATACTGTACACAACAAAAATATAAACGCAACACTTTTGTTTGTGCTCACTTTTTTATGAGATGAACTCAAAGATCTATAAAAAAAATAAGAACTTCTTCCACTTACACAGTATCACCATTTCTCTCAAATATTGTTCACAAACCAGTTCAAATCTGTGACAGTGAGCACTTCTCCTTTGCCATTATCATTTACCCCAACTCAGAGGTGTGCCATATCAAGAAAAACAGTCAGCACTTACCCCACCCACCTGCCCCCAATAAAACAAAACTGCATCTTTCAGAGTGGCCTTTTATTGTGGGCAGTCTAAGGCACACCTGTGCACTAGTCATGGTGTCTAATCAGCATCTTGATATGGCACACATGTGAGGCGGGATGGATTATATCGATAAAGTTGAAGTGCTCACTATCACATGTTTAGACTGGTTTGTGAACAATATTTGAGAGAAATGTTGATATTGCGTATGAGGGAGAAGTTTTAGATCTTTGAGTTTATCTCGTTCAAAAATGGGAACAAAAACAACAGTGTTGCGTTGATATTTTTGTTGAGTGTATGTGCCCTAGCATTGACTGGTGACCAGTCCAGGGTGTACTCCACCTCTCACCCAAATCTGGGTGTGGAAAAGCAGTATCGAAAATGGATTAATGCAAGAACAAACTGTCTTTATGTCCATAGCTGCCTGAGCCATGCATCTCCAGTAGGGGGCGATAGTTAAACACATTTCAATGTTAGCAAACAATCTGCAGCAGAACATTTTTATTCTTTGAAAAGACGTGTTTAGTGTTTTAATTTTTAAATGACACTGGACACATTTTGTAGATAGATCAAACTTCTGGAAAGACCATATTGATTTTCAGGAACCATATTTTGAATAAATATCGATGCTAAGCAATTTTAGCTATTTATTTGCCCAAAATGAAAGCTTTTTTTTGTTTGTTTTTGTTACAGATGTCATGTGGATTTCAGGGTTCTGTTAGATGAGGCTTATTACATTTTAATGTGAGCAGATTACAGAACATAGCACCGTGTTGGCCAGCAAGCTTATGTCTGTGTTATAGTGCTGACATCAGTACTAATAAATGGATTAAGTGCATAAAGTACAATGATTGTATTACAGGTTTTTTGCTTCTAACAAATAAAACAAAATATATATATATATATATATATATATATATATATATATATATATATATATATATATATATATATATATATATATATATATTTGAATGTTTCATTCAGTTTAATTTAAATTTGACCCCAGTGAGGAAAAGCGGTACAAAAAATGAAAGCATGGTTGGACATTTCTTTAGAAGAAGATAAAAAGGTGCTATGACAAATATTGTTCCTTACGGGAAATATTGCAGGCGGTAATTAAACCTTTAAGCAAAGAAGAAGCTAGTCAAATAATTAAATCATGTTTACGGGAGCAGGGAGTGATGTGTTTATATCAAATTCTTTCACAGGGGCACAGTTGACTGCTCTATTGGTAATGATAACTCAAGAAAAGACAACTGTGAGTTAGAAGTGCGGGCAAAAAAAAAAGAAAATCTGTAAGTGTGGGTGTGTGAGCAAAAGGAAGTACAGAAACAAACGCTTTTGCCAGTAACATAATCCTCATTCCTAACACAAGGAAGTAGATTTTGGCATTTGAAAGACAAAAACTGGCATCAGTAATATTGTAAAATTGTAAGATCAATTATATAAAGCGATGCTGTGGAGCCCTAAAAAATAATTTGATGTATTGAATTAATTACGATATGTCTGGACCATAAAGTAGGGTGGCAAGATGGAAGCATTTCACAAGAAAACATCCAAGCCCAGCTATTGTACAATTTGCAAAAACACACCTGTGCAAAAATTTGCTGTGGTCAAATGACTTCAAGGTTGAACTTGTTGGCCATAATTCTAAAAAAATATGTTTGATGCGCATTGTGATGGCAGCCTCATGTTTTCTTCAGCATCTGGGCCCTTTGTCAAGGTGGAGAAAAAACAGTTCTAAATACAAGTTCTGTTACAGGCATTAGGTCACAATAATGGGATGTATTTTCAATGATTTATCTTTGTCCTATTTTGTTACATTACAAAAACTTGTGTCATTTGAACAGTGGTGTGTAGACTTTTTATATCCAATGTACAGTATGTAGTAGATATACTGTAAGCGCGCTACGTAAAGGATGCGACAAAGCCAAAAAGTCAAGTCTGAATGCCCTTGATCGATTCATTGTCTTCTTGTTTTGAATGATTTTTTTTTTTCATGGATTGAAAGAATGTGAACAATTGCTCGTTGAATGCTCTGAACCCCTCATTCAATTCTATTATCATATTGAGCAGAAATATGTAAAACTGTATTTTCCCCTCTGTATCACAATGAGATGGTTTGTCAACAAATTTCAATGCAAACAGTAAAAGTGAAATGTGCAGTCTTTTGCAATCAACCTTACACCTACACGAAAGTGTAACTTTCAATTAAAAATAATTGCCATCAAAACTTAAGCGTTTACACCAGAACTTTGTACCACTAGAGTACACTGTTATACTGACATGACTAAGCAATTTTGATAACTGTGTTATCCGTACACATTGACAGACATTCCTGTTTAATGAATTGCTGGTTTGTGTCACAGTTTTATTTCATCATCGTCCACCTTCCAGTGTAGTACGGGCTTACTCTTGTTTCTTGTCTCTTATTTGTCAGAGATGTTGAGTGCGGTTAAAAACCACAAAAATGCCACGCCCAATGCTCAAAGTTAGTGGAAATTTAGTTGTTTTTTTTGGGAAATTGAGTATTGATGAAGTAGTTTGCAGTCGTGTTAACCAGCTCCTTGGCAAAGGGAGCACAGTCAGTCAGCTTTTGGATCATGCGCTCACGTGCACACGCACGGTGGCCCAACCAGCCAGCCGAGCTTCGCACACGCGCTCAGGGCAGCACAGTAGCACACACAGCCTCAGGTGGCTGACGGTTGCTTCACTTTTTACAGTACACTGACTGTGACACACACGAACAAGGAGCTCCAGAAGCTGGGATCCGGGAGCAGAAGCAGACCGCCTCGTATTGCTGTGCTCTTGCCTGGACAGGGGACGACTTATTGGGGATTCACTCCTTTGCCACCTCACCCGGCATCTCGTCCAACGGTGGGGGGAAGATAGGAAGACGCCGAGTTTGTTTTACTTCCGTATGAAGGTGCGTTGTTTCCTTCCTTGTGTTATTTTCCTGCCTTCCTTTGTGTTCACTTCAAGTCACTTTTGCGCACATTTGAGTTAGTTCGAACTATTTTTTCACCGCAGTCTGCACGCAAAAGGTGAGCAGCTTGGCTTCGGAAATTAAGCTTTTTACGGCTCCTCCATGTTTGCTCGCCTTACGAGAGAGCAGATGTGACAGCTGCCACAAAATCATGGATGGACATTTCCTTCTTTTAGGGGGTCAGTCAGTGGCAGGCAGCTTGCTCACTTCCCCTGGCTCTGCAAACAAATAATCTGACGGGGGTGCACCACATTTTAAATAAATAACGTCGGCTCCTGTTTGTTGTCGTGGAGATGATGGACCAGTGCACCACTAAGAGCATAGCTACAGTTTGGTGTAGATCACAGCAGGTGTAAAACTCAAGGCCCAGGGGCCAGATCTGGCCCGCCACATAATTTTATGTGGCTGCAAAAGCAAATCAAGTGCACCTAAATTGCAGGATCCAAGTTGAATTTGATTCCTCCACCACTGCTTGACGACTTGTATGACACAGTATAGCAGTGTTTTGTAAACTTTATTTAGTCAATACAACCATTTTACACTAGAAAAGGCTCCCAAGCAAAAAAAAAAAAAAAAGTATGAATACTCAATTAGTGATGATCTCATCTGAATTTACTCATAAATTGACTGTGGGATGTGGGCCTGTTTAATTGAACACAAACATGCTTGTAGGAAGCTATGACTTTGTTATTTTGAATGAATAGCGACAGGTGGATGCACAGGTTTACTGTACCTTCTGCCATCTAACAGGAACATATTTAATTGTTCAGTGTCCCTGCATAGATAGATGAAGAATGAGATAATAAAATATAATTGTGTTTTTATTTTTATTTTTTAATTTAATTTTTTATTTTTTATATTTAATTTTATAATTAAGTGAAATTGGGTAATTTCCCACAGCACTCCCTTGAATCTCTCACTGTACACTATTGTGCTGTGGCATCCAGGTTGGGACTTACTGTTGTAGTAGGATGTAAGATATCGGATTTTGTTAATTTTGTTATTTCAGATGATGCTCAGTATTTACAGTAAATGCTTAGTATACTGTTTTGTTATTTTCAGTATCCTGCCACATATTACTCAATCCCAGTCTGCATTTTTTTTTAAGTTACACGTTTTACGTTATCCTGCTGTAATTACTATTACTGGCAGGAATAGAGAGCCCCAAAATCAAATTTGGTCAGTGCCCAATGTGGGCGTGGGCCAGTTCTGATTGTAATTCATTTCATAAATGTGCAAAAGGGGATAGAAATGTATTTGCCTGCAGGCAGTGTGAGCCCTCAGCCGTACACAGTAAACATGAAGACCATGTGACTGGGTAGATACTAGATACTGTACCTCAGGTTTAGGATGATCTGATGAGAACATGGGAGAAAGTTCAAGTGGGCGGATCAATGCTACATTGCCTTCGAGACCCTTACACATCATGTGACTTGGGGAATGTCTGTAGAGATTACAAAAACGTAACAACTGGAACTTGTATTTAATCCTTTTCTTTCAAAAGGGAGTATTTATAGGTTTTGTATTTATGGCCCAGATTGACATTGTGAAAGTGCTGTTAGTGTTTTGAGTGTATTTGTGCAAACTCATGCTTTTATTACAACATCACTCTGCACAGGTTTGCACAGGCTGGGTTGTTAGTAAAGTTGTTTAATGACGACACTTAATCCCTCACACAACATTAGGTGTGAGTGCCATTTAAAAAAATATGAAATAAATCTACATTTACATACAATATATAATAGTGTCCACTGCCCAGTTTTAAGATGTGATTGTAATATTTGCTCTTGTTTACATTTCACACTGTTGCCCACCGCAAACTAAAACCATCCCAATAAACACAATGCATCTGTCGGAACGATGGATATAGTATTTGATGAATCAATAAAATGGTTGTTAAGAATGATAGATTCTTAAGCGTGCTACTTTAGTCCAACTAGCTGGGGCATTAGAATCTGAATAGTTTGTCGTCTAAAGGAAACCCTCACATCCCTTAAAAATTGCTAAGTTTATTGCGGATGTGTACAAACTATGGCCACTGGGCTCACTCGGTTCTTTAAGCCGGCACACGTAGTGTTTACATTCTCAAGAGCCCTACATTTGTTGAATTAATTTAGCTGTTATTTTGTGTTTATGTCGTTTTATCTATTGCTGCAATAAACCAATGTCTTCTGGCTGCAATAAACAGCCACACACCAAAAACCAAGTACAAAAAAACATCCGCGCTCTTCATTGTTATCGTCTGTGTACGCAGTGCACGCTAGCTGCGGTCGCTTTAGCATGACGTCACAGGTGAGGTGAGGAGGGGCTCCCAGGTGGTGGCCGTTGCAGTGGAGACTTGCACGTGTGAAAAAGAGCTTTTTGGTGTAGAGTAGAGTAGAGCAGAGCAGAGCAAAGTAGAGTAGGGTAGGGTAGATATCGTCTGTGAAAATGAGGCTTAAGTGGAGAGAAATAAACTAGGGGTGTGGCAAAAAATCGATTCTCATAAGAATTGTGATTGTCATTTAGTACGATTCAGAATCGATTTTAAATGTCCCAAAATTGATTTTATTTAAATTATTTTATACTGTCTTGCCTTTGTCTGTGTGTGCCTTTATTTGGAGCGCTGTTCATGTTGTACCCGGTTTGGTCACTGAGGGAGTTTCAGCGTGGAGCCGTTCTTTTGAGTGATAAAAGTGCCGCGAGTAGCGCGCTAATTAGCATTAGCGAGTCAGACTGGAGTAGATCATTACACATCCTTGCACATCTATAGATTGAAGCAAAAATCATTGTCAATCAAATCATTTTGAATCAAAAATTGTTCTGAATCGAATCGCAGACCCAAAAATCTGAATCGAATCGTGAGACATTCAAAGATTCCCACCCCTAAAATAAACCCTTTTGGATCAGCATCATTATCCAGATCTGTATTAAAGTTTTTTTCGGTCCATGGCTGCCACCTCCGCAAAGTTGAAAGGAAATTGCTTGTTCTTGTGTGTTTGCACAATCAAACTTGGGGGGAGGAGGGGTTTGGGGGGGGGGGGGTGGACTCGGAACACCAAATGCCTGTTACTTGTGTTTCTTTCTTTCCTGTGTCAATTTGAGAGTTTCAGTAACGGGGGGGGGGGGGGGGGGGGTTGACACACTAAACATAGATTATATGTTATTATTACCTCAACGTTCAATTTTCAAATACAGAAGTTTCATTAATGGGTCAGTTTGCCCTGCATCATAACAGCAGCATTAAGCCAATCCATCATGTCATGCGTTTGTAATGTGGAATAAGTGAGTCTGACACACTAACTGCTTTTGGCAGCTCAATTTCTCACGTCTGTGCGATATAGACACCACTCTCATGCTGGATGTTTCCTTATAGCCAGTTAAAAGCTCAAACAACTCGCTGCTTTGACCGCTAATGGGTATTGCTTGCAGCTGAGTCCCAGTCTCGTCTCCACGGAGACGAGTCTCATCAGCGAGGCGAGGCAGGGCCGAGCCACCTGCAGCGATTGATCAGCACTGTTTGCGTACGGGATGGAAGCTCTGATAAGCAGTGCAGATACTCTCCCTTCTCACGATGCACACACAATAGGGCCTGTTGACGGACAAATGGTCTCAACCTCCTGTCATTTAAGAGCACATCTGCCAGTTTCATTTTGCAAACATGTGCACCTGCATGATAAGACTATAGCCAAATCCCAAATGTACTTTGATGTTTATACTGCAACGGTAGATTGAGTTTTGGAAATATGTCAGTCAAATTTTTTGTTTGGAATCGGTCTACCCGTTCATTCTCACAAGTTGCTTGTTAGGGATGTAAAATGAATATTGAGTTCATTATACCATAGACGCTAACTTGAGTTTTTGTCTTTATACTTAATATTTAATTGAGCTAGTTAATAATCCTTTTTTTTTGCCATAAAAAATAACTTTAGTCTCATCTTTATTTACAGTTATCCATAGGTTTGGCACATTTCTAGAAACTGAAATTACATTTACAAAACTGCAAGCTCATTTGGCCAAACAGACTTACATTTGTGCACAACCAGTCAGTTCATTAGCAAAAGCACATACAGTATCTATCCCAAAACTGGTCACACATGCTTCACTCCAAGTTCGTTTTCCAAACAAAGAGTCGGTACTGTCACAACTTTTCAATTGCTTTGGCTCATCTGCATTCACTTAGTGCTTTTGCCATTTTGGATTTCTTTGCACAACACCATGGATCATCTGCAAAAGCTCATATCTCTCCCAAAACAGCTCACCTATGTGTCAAAATCAAATTTTTATGTCATACAAATAGTCAGTGAACCCAAAATGTATCATCCCTTTGGCATTGTGTGAGCACTGAAAGTCAAAATGATTACGGTAGATGTTTTGTCACAACAGCAGGAATGTCGTTAACAAAATACAATTATATATAAAACTGACTCTAAAAGTAGCTCACCGGTGATGGGACATTGTGATTTCCTAAGAATGGCGTAGAAGTGATCATTTACAAGCTTTTATCACTTGCAGAGAATTTTAGAGACTTTTCCCGTTTCCTATCTTGTTAAATGATTGTTGATAATTATTGTGAGATGTCATTAACACTATCAGTGTTGTCACATAAATGTATATAATTCATAATTAAAATAATTAATAAATGTATATAATTAATTAATTATTAATAGTAACAATTAAAGCCAATATTAGAACTTTTTTTTTTTTTAAGTGTGTATGAAACTGGTAGCCCTCAGTAAGTACCTAAGAAGTGCGTATCAGAAGTAAATCATGGGGTTTGAATGGGCTATTAAGTGGGCGCTGTGTCATGATTTGGGTCAGCTGGTGGGCTCCACCCACCATACACACCTGCTGCCCATCATGCCATCAGACCTCAATAAAAGCCTGATGGACACAGCAAGGAGTGTCGGGTGATTACTCCGAGACGCCGCTCTCTTGACCCGACTGTACTCGTCTTACAAGTGTTTCTCCTGCTGCCCATGACTTACCTTTTTGCCGCCACTGTGCGTGCTTTTGAGTTTGTTTGTGATCCGCCTGTGTGCGTGAGTTTGTGTTTACTTTTGTCCGCCTGTGTGCGCGATTTTGTGTTTGCGTTTATCGCCACATTAAATCAAAGTTATCCGCATCCCTGCCGTGGCTCGCCTTCCTCACTGCATCTGGGTCCTCCCTTCTCAAGCCGTGACACGCTGATCTCAAGTCAGCTGCACAGAACTCAACTTTTTGCACCAATATGCCACCAATGCTCCCTGCAATATAACTGTTGTCATTCATTTTATTGATTTTATTCTCATCCCTCTGTAGATGGCGTCAAATGACTCACGCCTCCAACAGCCGCCGTCCCAGAAGGATGCGGCTGATCAGAACTTTGACTACATGTTCAAGCTGCTGATCATTGGCAACAGCAGTGTGGGGAAAACCTCTTTCCTGTTCCGCTACGCAGACGACTCTTTCACCTCAGCCTTCGTCAGCACCGTCGGCATCGACTTCAAAGTCAAGACAGTCTTCCGCAATGACAAAAGGATCAAACTGCAGATCTGGGTAGGGTGTTGCTTTGCAAGTTTTGTAATAATGCCAATAGAACACACAAACTGCTTTGAAGTTCAAAACTTGTCATCATAGCAATTTTTTTTTTTACTCTTGGGTCTAAAACTGCACTACTCACAAAAAGTTTGCGATATTTGGTTTTTGGATAACATTTCAGGATAATCGAATATGCACTACAATCTCATGTCCAATAAGCGTGGTGTGCATCTCGGCCACATGGTGCATCATGGGTAGGGCGGCTACTAAACTTTTATTCAAAACTAGTGGCAACCAATGAAGAAAGCTATGATTACTGGAAAGTTATTTATTTATTTATTTTTATTTAAACTATTTTAAACATGCATAGCGTGTCGTTACTGGCTGCCCTCTGCTGGGACACTACACTTAAGCTTAACTAAGTGCTTAATATTTGATGAATATGAATATTTGATGAGATTACCGTTTCTGTAAATCACTAGTTTGTGTTACGTATTGCTTTATGCAAACACTGCCCACATAACACAAATTGTTTTGGCCACATAATGCGAGTGAAGTGATCTGAAGGCAGCATAACACAATTACCAATGTCTCATATCGCAATAATATATAACGTCAACACAATGTGGAAAGGTTTCTCTATTTAAAAAGGGACAGTGACTGGAAAACAATTTCTGTCAGGTTGATGTTATGTTCTGTCTCTCCATTAGCTTCGCTGCACATGTCCGCTAGCTATAGCTTACCATGCTGCTGTTGTTTTTTTGCCTATAAACCCCATTAGGGCAGTTAAAAATGGCACAAAGTGCACCTGTCATTTTGTTACTTAAGGCTGAAAGCCGGCTGACAAAATTAAAGTGTGAACTCTACTAAAGATTAATTTAATTTCTTTAAAGCATTAAAAAAATGTAACTCAGTTAACTCAGTTTTATTTACATAGAGTAAAATAGCCTGCTCAAGTTCCATCCACTGGGCCTTGCAAATCAACCCTTCTGAAGTGTGCTGCTGAAGCCTGAAAGCAAGAAGTTTTGAGAATTTTTTCTATGAGAAAAAAAGATGGCCTGTAAAGCTGAGACCATTTTGATTTTTTTTTTTCCAAGTTTGTATTTTACACCATAAGAATTCTATTCAGAAAAGAGAACTTTGATTGTAAATATACTTTCTATTTAATGATTTTACATTCATTCAAAGATTTTTCTCGAGTAAATATCTGTTACAAGCTTTGTACTGTATTAGTTAACAACTAATTAGTTAGTTAGTTTGTTTTTTAAGATGTAATTGCTTGACAGCACTACTTTTAAACAATGCCTGCAAGCTTTAAGATGTAGTTAGGCATAGGCTTTCAGCACTCTAATCTCTACCATTCAAATGGCGGCCAAATATCTATTTTATTTTTTACTTGATTTTCACACGTGCAAATGCAATGCGCACTTTTGTAGTACTTTTTGTACAACTTGCTTTTCTCAAACATGGAGCTGAACAGCGACATTTACAACAGGTGTTGGATCTATGAACGGACCAATAAAATTCCTGATTTGTTTAGAATGTTTATTTGAACCATTATCTTCATCGGGCCGTTTTGCCACATTTCGGCACCATGTGACTGAGACGACCCCTAACAATTGATCAACAGTAATTCGGCATATCAAGGCTTCCAACCGGACGTTTGCAGAAGGGAACCTGTCCAAGACAACTTGAAAGGTCTAGAATTGTCTATATCAGCAGCATCAAATCAGAAATACATTTAGGCCTTTAAACCATTCAGCAACAGCAGTATTTTGAGTCAGACAACAACAGTGAAATCCAACATCCTGTTAAACAAAGCCTCTAAATTGCACAAGTACTTGAGGTTTCACACAGTCATTCTCACACTTATCGGGCATCTATACACGAAGATGAACCTGAGTCATGCTAAGTTTTCAAGCATCCCTCTCTTTTGCCACAGGGTGCATTTTAGTCCAACATTAATGTCACTTCTTGAAAGGAAAACAAGCATAAAGTTCACACCTTAGACACACTTAGTGATGAATTGCAACTTGGTGTTAATTTCAGGAGTGTTACGTCGTTCACAGCCTTGTTGATTTACATTGATAAGAGCGATCAAATAGATGATTCACTTAAACTAATAATGTTTGAGCCACTGAAATGAATTGATACCACTGAGCCAACACCAAAACACACACTCACTTCCTTGAACCTGAGCGTTTGTTAAATGATGTTACGCATGTGAAGAATTCTCCCAAAAATGGCTACATAATGTGTTCATCGGAAGGTTTTCCAGAATGTGGCCTTACTTGTCTGCCCGGTCTTGTTTCGACTGTTTAATGGCACACCGACCGGTATTTCCCAAGTTCAGGAAGCTGAGGAAGTTCAATATCAGCATGTGGTGGAGACATAACGAAAATGTACTGCAGTGCCAGAGTAGCATGTGTTTAAAGGGTGTGAAGTTGTTTTCTTACACATTTAGTGTTACTTATCAACCCATTGACCATCAAATTCATGATAGTTCCCATTGAACACCATCTGTAAGATATTTCACCTGTTTCATTTTTTGGTGCGTTGCTGATCCCTCCCTGCCAGCTGCTGGGCTGCCTTTTGTACATCACGGAAACAGGCGTGACTGATAATGCACCACATGGCCCTTGCACCGGCCGGGCATTCATCTACTGTACAAGCACATGTACACACTATCTGCACACAATTCATCTCTTTTCTTTGGCATGGAGATGATGTGTGTTCAGATCTCTGTGCAAATACACACCTTTCACACACACACACACACACACACACACACACACACACACACAGTGTAAACGGCATATATAGCTGCTGGCTAAAATAAAGCAGCACAGTTTAGATTTTCTTCATGTGGCCAAATGCATTTGAGAAAATAGTAGCCTAGTAATTACTGCAAACTTTAGGCGGTTGGTTTGACTTGGTTACTATCAAGTCATTCTGGTCAATCTTTACAGAAGGGAATTTGCTTTGAACGGTCGAAGAATGGGTGGATAGATAAACTGAAAGTGAAAGTTGCCATTTCAGTCAGGTTCAAATATAGCTTCAGTGAAATTGAAATACAATTCAGATTCAGTTTTTCAATGCAGTGATTCAAATTAAACAATACAAATTAAATTCAGTTAATTAAATTCTGCTTTTTAGTTTCATATTCAAATATAAATATTTCAGCCCATAACAGACACCCACATTAATACACATGCTGGCTTTAAAAAGTTTCCTTTTTTTCCCCTTCCAAATTCTCCTTCATTTTACAAAGTTACAAAATTAAAATGTGATCCAATTAAAATTGTGACTTGATACAATCCTGCTCTGTTTAGACTGAGTTTACTGCAATTTGTTGCAATTTATTATTTTTGCATTAATGGGATGTAAAAGTGTACTGAGCTGAAGGGTGAGGTTTCGTATTACCTTATTTAGCTGCACAGAATCGCCAGAATATTACAAACAACTCTCAGTGATCATCCTCTGACAGTATAAATCAAAACATTATTGTCAGACAAGTTTTATTAGCTCGTGTTCTCATTCAATTATTGTTGTACCCTGAGTGCATGGATGATCTCCTGTGGGTGCCTTGTTTTGGCATGATCCCATAAAAACATGCAAGTGACGCATGTTTCAAGATCAGGGTCCTGTTGACGTCAGGAGTCACCGAGGCTCATTTAAGCCGTTGCTTAGCTTCACACATTGCGGTACATATCAGAGGACAGCTTTTGTTTACGTGTGCGCTTTGACGAAAACACTGTTTCCTTTCAAGTTGACTGGTTTGAAATGGATTAAGAAAAACAAGGAAATACAAACAATATACATTAGCAGGGCACGACAATTTATCTGTGACTTATTGCAAAGTGATTGGGTTCATTTTTGGAAGAGCACCCGGTCATCCTCACTGTAATTGAACATTCATAACCCTGACTGCCCCCATGGTTACCTGGACAACACTCTCCTCTTCAACGTGTTACATAACGTCAGACAAACAAACACAAACACACACGACCCTCATGTAGATGAAAGACGTTACCAAGTAACCAACTTCCACTGGGTCTCTCTCGTTTATCTTCATTTCCCATGTGCACCCACCAAACCATTTACACATGTAATATTATGTCCAAATGTATTTATTATGATCGTTCTTCCATATTAGCAGCAGCAACTGGAAACTGTGCCTCTCGACCTCCAATAAGAACAAATCCATCTAAATTACAACTGTATGTTGTTTTAGACTGTGCTTGTATCGCAGGGAATCTAGGACAAGAGTAGAAAGGAAAACATCAATTCTCAATAAACGTAGTTATACTGTTATTGTGTTATACTTTTTAGGCGCTACACATTAAACATATTACTACATTAATAGTTGTAGTACTAGTATGTCAATAAATACTATCTTGATAGACAGTTGTGCTGATTTGATGGCATTTACATACAGTAGATGGTAATTATAATTTTGGCCATCGAGTGGATGAACATTATATTGTTCTGCCTGTTAATATATGTCAGAATTTTGAGATCTGACTTTCAAGTGAGAATTCTCACTTTGTTCTCAGAATTCTCACTTCTGAGATTAAAGTCAGAATTATGACTTTCAAGTGAGAATTCTTATTCTTATTAATGAGAATTCTGACTTGCAAGTGAGAATTGTGAATTTACTCTCAGAATTCTCACTTGCAAGTCAGAATTCTGACTTAAATCTCAGAATTCTGATTTAATTCTGAGAATTTTGACTTAATTGTTAAATTAAAGTCAGTGTTCTTACTTTAAAGTAGGGATGCCCGATAATGCTATTTTCAACCGATACCGATAAACAAATAATTTAGAAAGTGCCGATGCCGATAAAGTAAGCCGATAATTGTTTGCAAAATTAACTTGAATATAAATGTACTTTGGAATCCTACTATAAGTCTAACATGTACAAATACATTGAAAGATTGTTTAAAGCACCATGAAGCTGAATTGTATTGATATCTCTGCTTCAGACAACCATAACTCATTTTGAGTTTGACAAAACAAAACAGTCATGTTTTAAAAAATGCAACAAAAAAAACTGTGAGGGTAACATTTTGGAGAGACACAAGTAAAGAACGCTCACACTGGCAACTGCCATGTCGCCATGTTGCATCTTCTGTGGACACGAGGTTGCACACATTATGACGTCACAAACATGCAACACTGCCATAGGAGAGGGGAGGAGTTGAGGAGTTGAGTGTTTCACATTGCTTGGCAGAGAGCCAGCCGCCATTCTGCGTCACTACGCACTGAATGCGTTGCGACAAATAAAGTTTCTCCAAAATGTATTAAACTGGAAATTATTTTTGAAAAATGAATCTCATAGTTACGTTAGTAACAACCAAATAAATAATATATAGCAAACTTGTCATGGCAGTCGGGGTTCCTTTTAAAGTCAGAATTCTCACTTTTAAGCAACACTAAGCAACTTTCCGTTTATGTTGATTTTGGAGGCGCCATATGCAAAATAGCGGTAATGTAATGCCTGAAGAAGACCACATTTCCCATGAGGCAGTGTATTGCGTCGTTTTTTTTTTAGCTCATGCCAGTCAAATTGACTTCCGACGAATGGGGGAAAGGGGGAAGTGACATAAGCCATAAAGCAGTCAGCACATTTGTAGTTTTTTGTGTGGTAGTGTTCCTACCATTCTTCTCAAAGTTGTCTAGTGCCAGTAAAAATAATAGAGACCTCCTCAGGCCATGCCAAAGGTACCATTCAACTAGTTTTAAGTTGATAGTTCATTAGTGCAACTTTAACGTCACAAAGCTGAGAATAAAGTTAGAATCCTGCCAACCTTTTTTTTTTCTCTCTTCACTGGCCCTAATCCTCTTCCATACACTGAAATAGATAGGTGAATAAAGATATAGTTTACATATTATATTTACCCCAGAGCCACTGGTGGTCTCTCAAGATACACTTTGAGTGCCACTGCAGTACTGTACAGTAGGTTGACAGTGTGAACAATAGTGCTCCCTTGTGGTGAAAGAGTCTTGCTGTTTACAATTACTGTCATTCAAAGGTCCATTCGAATCAGCATCAATACTATTGTGAGGGACAAAAATATGCCTTTATAAATATTACACTGATTAGCATGAGTTGCACTAGCAAAAAAAATATTCATTGGCATGATTGGAACACAAACTTAATTAAATAATGTACAAACTACAAAAAAACAAACAAACACAAATCTAAAATAGGGTAGCTTGATTATTATTTTGGTAATAATTGAAATTAAAATTAAATTATAAAATCAACATTTTTGAAAAGTATAGGGAAAAAGAAGTGCTTTTCAATGAAAAGTAACATTGGTTGATGTTGTTATTATTATTATTATATTATCATTAGTATTGTTGCTATTGATAAGAAAAACATATATATGCATATGTAAAAGTATGACAATATATGCACAATGCACACTGTTCACTATTAATAGTTCACTATTAATAGTTACTATAAAAACCTTGATTAATAATAAGGCTATATTAGCTGTATACTAGTAGTTTTTTGTTTGTTTACTATACAAACCTACTATTTATTGTGTAACGGATGTTAAAGTGGGTGGGACCTGATAAGTTTATACTTCTTCCTACTCCTTTTCGTAAATGTATGTGTAAACGTGTAGCTCATGATTAGGTGAAACACTGTGAACTTTCTAATGTTGCTTTTGTTGCTTTTATGTTGTGTTTATATGTGTTGTATTTTGTCTTCACATATGTACATTTATAACCAGTTGTCTTTATTTATACATTATATATCCATGTTTGAAATAAAACTAAGAAGAAAAATCATGATTAGGACGATCATTTATTTTTTGTTTTTTAACAAGAAATGTAAAAAGAATTAAATAAAATAATAATAATATTAAGACAAATAAAATTATTTGAAACTGTAATTGAATTTTGAGTAATTGCATAGCCCTAATCTAAAATACAATCATATTAAATGCACACCTAAAAAACTTGACCTTTAAAATCTTTTACTTTGTACATTTTTAGACCGTTTGTATTGTCGAGTGAATGACATTTTTTGCATTGACATGAACTCTGAATGTGTGCTTAAATGCAGGACACAGCAGGACAAGAGCGCTATCGCACCATCACCACAGCCTACTACAGAGGCGCCATGGGCTTCCTGCTCATGTACGACATCTCCAACCAGGATTCCTTCAATGCAGTTCAGGACTGGTGTGTTCCGCATGTATTGAGTATTGCTACTATTTAGCGTAAATGGTCAAGTGCCGTGTATTTTTGAATGCTCCCCTAATTTGTTGTGTGTTCTACAGGGCTACACAGATTAAAACATACTCGTGGGACAATGCTCAGGTGATCCTAATCGGTAACAAGTGTGACTTAGAGGATGACAGGCTCATACCGACCGAAGATGGCCAGCGTCTGGCGGAGGATCTCGGTGCGAAAACTGTCCCATGGATCTGTCCAGCATGTTTGTGCATTGTACATCAACACTCTCTCATCTCTCGCTCCCAGGTTTCCAGTTCTTTGAGGCCAGCGCAAAGGACAACATCAACGTCAAGCAGGTGTTTGAGCGCCTGGTGGATGTCATCTGTGACAAGATGAACGAGAGCATCGAGGGAGACATAAGCTTAGTGGCCAACCACAGGAACCAGGGCTTGAAAGACTCCTCTTCCGACAGCCAAGGGAATTGCGCTTGCTAAACTACACGCATGAATACACACACACGCACACAATGCTGATAATCTACTTCTCTGTGCCTCAACTCTGGGAACCGCTGTTCCTCGTACTCTGTTCACAATAAAAGCTGAGATAGTCCTCATCACTAGTACTGTTAGACTTCCTCTTTCCTCCCCATATAAATGTCTCTCGGCTATTTTTCTTTTGAGACACCCTCACCCTCAACATGGCCTCTGTGTTATCTGTATGATATGCCACAACCACTATGCTTACAAATCTAAGTTCAGTGGCTCTCATGATATTATTACGCATACAATTTCATTGGAGACATCTGCACATAGTTTTGCTAATATTGCTCAGTTTTAATTGAACATTGTTTCTTGCATTTTGGAAGGTAGTTTGTAATTTTGAAAGTAAATAAAGTAAAAAAAAAAGTAAGGGAACCAATTTAATAGAAGGACCTCAGTGTGTTGCAGTGCAGTAACGGTTCAGTTCAAATTGAATCATTACTATAGCCAAAGTCTATTTTTATATGATGAACGAGTAACTTTTTGATGGAAATGACAGGAAAGTGGCAAAGATTAAGACTTGATGTTTACTAATCAATAATTCCCAGGTTTTTTTCCACATAATGAGAAAATGTCTGAAGTTATTCACACCCTTTCTCAAAGTGTGCATATTAAATATTTTAACTGGTAGATTAGAATTGATAAATTTCCAAATGTAAAAAATGTCAAATGATTTTGTCTCTAATATCCAAGATGTCTTTTGCCACTTTCTCATGCTATTTCCAGCCAGACGACAACCATCAAAAACAAACAAAAAAAAACATTAACTTTAGCACCAAGATATGAATCATTTTGTTCAATCAACACTGAACCGCGTTCTCTTTGTAAAGGCTGTTTTTTCCCTGATTATTTTTCTGTTGGATTTCATTAAATTGTGCAGATGTACCTAATGTAGTGTCCTGTTAGTGTGTTTGTGTGAGTTGCCTTTAGCTTATCTGTTTCATGCAGTTTAAATCATTGATCGTTTGATTGGGACGTTGTGACAAAATGAATCTTGTTCCTGAACAACGACATTCAATGAATGTTAATTTGAGCTCATTTGAGGTGAAGGTTTCCTCATGCCATTGCCGCTATGTTGACGCACCTCCTGTCAAATTAATTAATCTTTGCTTTGGTTCTTTTCTCCGGTTTACGTTGCATGAGAATGAGGCAACAAGGCTGTTGATCCCTGTGAGGAAGTCGTTATGCACTTTTAACACTGGCTTACCGCTAGCTGATGCATTGTAAATCAAGTGATAAATCAAATTGTGTGTGCGTGGGTTAAGCTATGCAACGATCACTGTTCAGGAAAGGAAATGTGGGTACTTATTATTATTAAAGGTTGAGACCATGAGTGTCTTTTATGACAACATTGATACAACTCTTGTATTTGGTCCTATTGGATTGTACAGTTGCAAAAGATCTTATTCTCTACAAGTAATCATTGAAAGGTTAAACCCCATTTGATTTTGACAAGTTGTATTTTCACACTCTGGTTTAGTCAGTAAAACTGATGACTTGTTCCTTGTGGCCAGTTACAGTTATCTCTCCGGTCATGGTCTGTGTGTGTCGCTGAAAATATCTTTCACACACATCAGGTTGCTGATGCTATCTATCACCAGCTTCCGTACCACACGATTGGCTTGGGCTAAAATGGCTGACTTACAACACTATTTTGGTATTACATCATATATGAACTGAACTGTTCATTTCTGAAATGTTTTTAAAGGAATGCAGTATATGACACTGATGTGTCACTTGTGTGTCTCATTTCTGATTATTAAAATGTGATATCACATCATAGAGTTTATTTGTGGTTGAGAGCATAATAGATGGCAGCAATGTATGTAAGCATGAATATAAATATTCCATCCATCCATCCATTTTCTTAACCGCTTGTCCTCACAAGGGTCGCTGGAGCCTATCCCAGCTGGCTTCAGGCAGTAGGCGGGGTACACCCTGAACTGGTTGCCAGCCAATCGCAGGGCACATATACACAATATAAATATTGTATGATAATAAAAAATAAAAAAGTTGAAATGATGGAATGATAAACAGTTGAAACATTCTGAAAGGTGTTCATAATCAACTAATCAAATTTAAATATTATTGACATGTCACACACAACACTTAAAGTGTGACTTATTCAGCCTGAAGTTACAATTTTCAAAGGTTAGCAAAAGTAATAATGGTCCAAAAGAAGTGGATCGCAGTCCACAATAAAATTATTCATTTGAATAAAAATAAATAAAATAAAAAACATTTAAAATTTTAGTTTTGAACCAGAGCTCAGACCTTCGACCAGAAGTTCGATCCACTTAAAAATATATATATGCAGTGACCAGAAGGAGATGGAGATCCTTATAGCAGATAGAATTGGACATTTTTTTAAAAGAAGAGTAGGAAAATAAAATAATAATTTCAAATGCACCATGCTAAGAGACAATTACAAAATGAATAAATGTTGTAATAAAATGTTAGAACAAGTCATTTAAGGTGTGCGCATCCACCTTAGCTGTTATCCTGTGTGGTTTGTACTGTACAACGCTTTTCTTGCATCCATTTTCTTACCCCAAAACAATACTCATTTTCCATGTTCTTGTTTTATCTGAAGAACCAGCAAAACCGCACTTGCCATTGTTCTTCTCTCAACAATACCGATTTCCACACCTTCCTTTTCCTGTCACCGTTTCCCTCTGCATGCCTTCGGTTTCAAGCACAGCTTGAATTTCATGTCCATTACTGAGAATTGCCATGCAAGTAAAAAACATCTTTCCTTGCATCAGTACAGATACTGTATCAATAATATGTAGTTGCCCTCCCTCTTTTAAATTATGTAAGGAAGAGCGGGGTTGCATTTAAAGAAATGAGGATTGGTTGAGAATTTGACTTCGGCTTCCTATCAGGGTTGAGAAACAGCCACGTCTGCTGCTTTGATAACGCTGGTCAAACCAAGACAACAAGGGTGCAGAATGATGATAAGAAACCGTTTATGTCTGCCTCTAAAGGTAAATAGTATGCTGCTTCTTTAAATTACTATGAGCACATCTACTGTATCTGTCTGTATGTCTATCCATGCAGCATCTAAAACTTGTGTTCTTTGGTCAAGGGTTTGCAAGTTCTTCCACACCAAACTAACCCAGTCATGCCTTTATTTTTTAATTGTGGTATTCCCATAATACAACTTGACTGAATTTGATTTATAGAGCAAATTAAAATCAACCACAGTTGAAATACAAAGTTGGAAGCATACAGTTGTCCAAAACATGTTGATTATATGAAGAAGAGTTACCATATTCAGGTCCTAAACAATTTCAAATGAATCAAGGGGTATTTCTTTACAGATAGTAAGAGGTCCGATCTTTTGACCTATTCAATGTATTTTTGTTCAAAGTACGAGAGCCAGAACAAATACACATCTAATTTATTTTAGCAAGGTAATTGATAATAATAAAACATGTTACTAATTTCAATTACAGTTCACATTTCCTGTCCAACTTAAAACAACAAATTCATTTAGCAAGAAAGATGACAAAATGTATGTTCATGACGTAAAATTAACTATTTCCTGAATTTGCGGACCATATAAAATGATGTAGGCCTTGTTGAGTATATATACATACATACACGCACACACACACATATACGTATATATATATATATATTATGATGCATCAAATTGGAACCATATTTCTATTACGTTAACAGTTCTCCCCACTTTTATGTTAAGAGTATGAGGAGAAGAGTATACAGAACACATATATATATATATATATATATATACATACTTTATGAAAATCAAATATGCATGAGGAATGAGGCTCACGTAGTCATAAAACCGTCAATGAGTCCAACTCCCGCGTACCAACAAGAGTAAAGTAAAAAACAAAAACAAAAGTCGTCATGTGCAATTACCCCTCCCTTTCGTCACCTTTGCTGATTTTAAGCGCAAGTAAACAGTTCTACACACTTCTTATCAGCGAGGAGCAGCCCTATAACCGTGTTGCGCTATCCATGGTATCTGAAGCCAAAACAGGACAAGCCCCCCTCGGGAGAGAAGTTGTGCAGATGCGCGCGTCTTTCTTTCAGTTTGGTCTCATGTTGTGCACAACAAGACAGCACGGGTCTTTTTGTTCAGCGAGAAGACAGGAGGATGACATGTGATCACCTGAGACGATTGTTGGCACTTTCCACCATTGCGTCCACCATGAGGGTGACCTCCAGCATCCCAGGCGCGCCAGATTTCGAGAAGAAAGGTAGGGACCTTAAATAACCTTTTGGGTCCGTCACTAGACTCTGCTATAGAAACAGATTGACCTAACTGAGAGGTACGAAACAATTTTTTTTCATGATGCAAACCCTCTTGTGGGGCACCAAAACATCACCTATACAGTCTCGATTATGCTGGAAGAGGAGCCAGAAAGCCCCAAATGCTTTGCAGAAAGCAGAAAGGACTTAACCTGCTTCTGGGAGGAAGATGAGGAGATGGCTGACTCTGTGGATCAATATTCATTCACATATGCATACGAGTAAGAACAACCATGTATGATCAATGGAGAAGTCACATTTACTGCTTATGTGCAATGCAGTGTGCTTCTTCACCAGTGCAAATGCTGCAAACTGCAATTGTTTTCTGAACGTTTGTCTGTCTTACTGACAGAAATGAAAACAGCAGCAAATGCCCACTGACAGCCCACCAAACAGAGGAGGGAAAGAAGCTGTACATCTGCCACTTTAATCACACTATCATGTTTGTCCAAATGGACATTGAAATACATCATGACAAAAAGATGATCCACAATCGGAGCCTTCTGATGGAACTTTTGTGTAAGTTTTTTCGTTTGTTTAAAAACATAAATATTATTGTGACACTGCAACCTAATATGTGCAAATCCCAATTCCAATGAAGTTAGAATGTTGTGTAAAATGCAAATAGAAACAGAATATAATGATTTGCAAAGCATTTTCAACCCCAACTCAAATGAAAACTCTGCAAAAACAAAATAATTATTATGATTAAACGGATATATATTTTTTGTTTTATTTTACTTTTTATTAAAAAAAAAAAAAGTATATTCACTCATTTTGAATTTGATGCCTGCACAGTAAATTTTGTAGAGTAAATTTTACTGTGAAATAGACTATATTCAGTCACAATCTAAACAGAGTAAACTTTACACTTGGAAGAGAGTAAAATATCAATAAAACAAAACAAAACCCTCAAGAGTTGAGGAACAATCAGAGAACCTTCAGGTTGGGAGACAGGCAACCTAACCACTAACCCATGTCACTCCTACTCGGTGTCAAAATATCGCAGGTGACAGGTGGAATCCTCCTATATCCATTTTTGGTCTCCTTTGGGACACATCAGCAATATGTTTGCTAACCATAAGTCTTGCATGGCTGAAGTGGTAGAGTAGCTGCCTTCCGTGCTGAAGGTTGTGGAATCTTTCCTCAACCCTTGCATGCTTTATTGAAAGTAAGTTTTTATTTTTTTTACTCTCTTTCAAGTGTAAAAGTTTACTCTGTATAGAGTGGAACCAAATATAGTCTTTTTAGAGTAAAATTCACTCTATGAAATGTACTGTATGCAAACAACAACACTCAATAAGCATTGAAGAACGGAGGATAGTAATTGTTGAAGCTTTGTAGGTGGAATTATTTCCCCTTCTTGCCCGATGTACAACTTCAGTTGCTCAAGAGTCCGCTCGCTGCGTTTTTGTGCTTCATATAGTGCAACACTTTTCCAGTGGGAGACAGATCTGGACTGCAGGCAGGCCAGTCTAGTACTCGCACTGTTTTAGTATGAAGCCACGCTGTTGTAGCTAGCACGTGCAGATTGTGTCTTGCTGAAATAAGCGAGGGCGTCCATGAAAAAGACGTTGTTTGAATAGCAGCATAATGTTGCTCTAAAACCTGTATGACCTTTCAGGATTCATTTTGCCTTCAAGGGGGGCCAAGTTTTTCATAAAAAACATTTGCAAATCCTTGTATTCCTTTTTGATTTAAGTTTTACACGGTGTCCCAACTTGATTGGAATTAGGTTTCATTGTAAATGAAATTTTGGCATGTTCTTGGCGATAATTCTAAGGGGAAAGAACTAGTCCAGTAGAATCTTTGAGGTTGAACAAAATCTATAACAGGAAACTGGTTGACTTCCAATTAGTTCAGGGTAACATTTTCATGTATACAAATACCATTGACATGGTAAATTGTCAAATTATAGGCAACAGTTGTTTCTTCGATTTCCAGGATATATTCTTCTTTTTCACCTTACAGAGTTGGTCCTGAACCGAGGTCTTGTAAAAATTGCACATTTTTTGCCTTTTATACACGATGGCGGTTTAAACTCTAATGCTTTAGGTAACTATAAAGATAACTTTGTTGTAATACATCAATAATAAATTATTTTGTGTGTCATGATCCTGCTCTCCTTAACTCATTGAACGTATAAAAACGTTCTATTTTAAATATCGCCAGTGTGCCAAAAACGTATTTATATGTTGTTGTTTTTTTTGTTGTTTTTTTTTACGATAGAGCATACAGAAGGTTTTGATGCATCTTCTGACCTGAAGAGGTCGTCTAAAGCAGAGGTGGGCATCGAGGGCCGCAGTCCTGCAGGTTTTGCGTGTTGCCCTTCTCCAACACAGCTGATATATGATCAGCAAGCTCTGCATAAGCCTGATAACGATCCTGTTGATTGGAATCAGCTTGTGTTGGAAGTGAGAAACCTACAAAACCTGCAGGACTCCGGCCCTCGAGGACCGAGATTGCCCACCTCTGGTCTAAAGCAATGGTAGTTATTACAAACGGCCAGCGGGTGGCAGCAGAGTATAAGAGATCAACCAGGGCCATGTTGCAAAAAGCTCTTTCCCCCACTGTTTTAAACAGATTTGTGAATAATGATGAAACTTAGCTATATTTCTTTGCTAATTGCGGGAAAACGGAAACCGATACAAATATACTTTTTTTTCCTGATGAAAGAAGAGACTCATTTTTTTTTTATTTTGGTAGGTTCTATGTTTTTATAGCAATAGAAAACAATATTTTGTGGGCCTTGCAAAATCTGTCAAAATCCAGTAAAACAGCCGAGAGCAAAGGGGGTGCTTCAGTGAAAATGGCTGGAAGTGAATGAGTTAATATGTGTGACGTGACAAGTAGTGAGAAAGACAGTCTGTTACATTAATCACTCTGCCTGTGGTTATCCAACAGTTCTGCTGGACCCTCCCGCTAAGGTGAGCGTGAGCACCACGGGGCAACAGGGTCAGCTAAATGTCAGCTGGACACCTCCCCCTCTCAGACACATGGATGACAGTTTGATGTACGAGGTCTCCTATGCAATGTCCAGCAGCCGTGTGGTGCAGGTACGGCTTCTTTAATTGCTTGCATTTTTCTTGTTGTTGAAGTGGAGGTTTAGTATTGATCTGATGGCTGTTTTTGCAGGTAGAGGTAGTACGAGCCAACTCCAGGATGATCTTAAGGGGCCTACAGCCAGGCACTAAGTACAAGGTGCAGGTTCGGGTAAAACTGGATGGAATTAGCTATAATGGCTACTGGAGTGTGTGGAGTGATCCAGTGTTCATGAAGACACCGCCTGCAGGTCTGCATTTATTAACACAACTAAATTGTGTCAGTTCAAGTATATAGCTCAGCGAGTTAAAAGCAGGGGTGGGAAACCATGCCATGCAATTGTAAAATAAATTAAAAAAATCACTGCAAAATACACATATGCACATTTTCCAAACCCAGATAAGTGTGTAGAAGTGTCGAAAAAGAAACTCAGATAAAATAACTAATTAGGAGGACCCAAAACAAACCCGTTTACTGTGAGTGCAGTACTGTATATTATGTGGAATTTTAATGTAAATAAAATTAAAGTCATTTCATACTGTTAGAGAGGTATTAATTTAACAATATGTTCATTATAGTGGTGTAGAATTGTACTACATGATACTGAGAGCTACTTGTGTGTTTGACTCTTGTACTTTATTGTAATTTAAAGAGGTAACCAGGTGTGATTTGAATACATATGGTATTTTGTATAAAGATCGCTTTTTGTATGAGCATTTCCTTTTGGAGTTACATAGGTACACTGTAAAAAAAAAATGAAACAACAGAATTTCGATGTTTATTTTAGTTGATGTTACAGATTTTTCCTATATTTTTAAAATAAAAAGTTTAATTTTCTAAAATAGATTGTGATCTTACATGTTGAATGTAAATTAACATGAAATCACTATAACTGTGAAAACACACACATTATTTTACCGAGAAAATGCATTAGAAATGCATACATTGTTAAAATAAATAAATCAGAATTTCACAATTTTCTTGTAATTAAAGGGATTAAACAATAAAATGCAACTTTAGAACTTTAAAGAAATGAGGAAAAAATGTAAAAATACTGAGGAAAATTTTTAAAAAGTGTAATTTTACAATAAATTATTTGTGTGTGTATATATATATATATATATATATATATATATGTAAATATATATATATATATATACACATATATACACACATATATATATATATTTTATTTTATTTATTTTTTTTGGAGGGGTGGGGATAACTACAATTCCTGTAATGTCCTGGTAACATTCATTGACATTGTATTAACATTTATTTATTTATTTATTTATCTCTAGAGACATCACTACTAACTAAGTATACATTTCATGTGATCAAAAATTACTATAAACACTGGTGGCGGGGCTCAGTGATGGAGTGGTTGTCTAGTTCCCTGAGGTTGTGGGTTCGATCCCCTTTGTGACCATGTCAAAGTCTACTTGAGCAAGATACTGAACTCCTGATGTTGCGTCATAAGAAGGTGAAAGAGTAGTCAAAATGTATAGCGGTTTAAAGGCCTTGTAAGGTGGAAAAGCGCTATATAATGAAAGTAATTGTTGCAATTTTAAACCCAATATCTACTTTTTTAACCTTTTTTTATACATGTTTTGAAAGCTGAATCACATTCTTTGTTTGTTTCATATACTGTTATATTACATCAAACACAAATTATTATACAACCTCTTTCCATAAAATCATGTCGTTTAAAAACAACTAATAACAGCACATTTCTGCAATTTTAAGCATTATTAATTGTTTACTTGCTATATTTCTAAGTAATTTAATTGTTATAAAATGTGATGATGTTCCTAATTAAACATTAAAAACAACCTGAAAATAAGGCAAATCTTGTTGATATTAACTACAAACTGTATCTTAATTGGGGGAGGGGGGTATTTTTATGAGAAGTTAGTAAGAACAACTCTTGTTATTTCACTGTATTTTGTTTGTGACCCAGGTAACATAAAATTACAGATTTGGTTTATTTATTTATGTATTTATTTATTTGATAGTGTACTGTATTAGTTTATAACTGCCAGTTTTCTTGCAGCATGTGATATTTTACAGTACTGTTTCTGGTGCTAAATATTGCAACGGTTGCATCAGGAGCTACACTTATTTCAACAATGCCACCTTTTGTTCTTTTTTATGCATAATTTGTGGTTTACTGTGACTCTTTACAGAATTCAACCTACTCATCGTCTTCCTAATCCTCACCATATCTTTCATCCTAATGATGCTGTCTTTCACTGTGCTCGTGTCTAATCGCAGGTCAGGATTTTGCTATCACAATAAAGTACGAACAGTATCAGTTGAAGTAGGAGGAGAACAATTAAACATTTGTGTTTTTTTCAGGTTTCTGAGAAAGAAGATTTGGCCAACTATTCCAACTCCGGATGGAAAGTTTCAAGGCCTTTTTACTGATTACGGTGGAGACTTTCAGGTAAAAACAAGGCAAGAGTCTGAAAAGAATAACAGTGTAAATACACTCTGCTTGATTTTATATAAATATTTTATTGTGTAATCATGTGCTGTTTAGCATGTGTTTATCTTATATCATATATTTTATTTATTACTTATATTATTTATCTAATGTATTATTTATTTATATTTTTATATTATTATTATTATTATATTTATAATCTTTTATATTTTTAATATTTTATTTTATATTATATATATATTTTTTTTTATTAATGTTATTTATTAATTGTATATTATATTAGATATTTTATCTTGGTTTATTATCTTATTTTTCTATATATTTATGATATGTTAGGACCCATAGCAAAAAATTCAGTGGAGTGTGTAATTTCTATCTCTTAAATGAGTCAACACAATCTTCCTTCAGTTGCTTTTCTGTTTGCGCAGGAGTGGTTAAAGCATACGAATGGGGGCTTGTGGTTGACCCCAGCAGTGTTTTACAACGAAGAATACCCCACTTCTCTGGAGGTTCTCTCAGAGCTAAGCCCGAACCCCCCTCCACCTCTACCACCAAAAATGTCTGGCGCTCCCACACTACCGTGCACAGAGGAGGATTTGCAAAGGGATCTGGATTTGGCACTGAGAAAGATGCCACATAATCACTGGCTGATGGAAAGGATGCAGAACCAGCGCCCTATTCCTTGCTCCCAGTTGTCTCTACTGGTGTCCCAGGATACTTATGTTACCCTCACCGGAAACAACCATAGCCAGGACAGTAACACTCTCGGGGAGTCTTTGCCCCTAGAAGCACCTTTGGCCTTTAAAAAGACAATGCTTTCTGAAATTCACTGATCTGAGTCTGTACTGCAAGTTGGACCCAGAGCATGACTGGATACCCTAAAGACATGGGCAGCCGACTCCGTCTTCTCAATGGAATACAGTCCATGAGCAGATCACATTATTTGTGCCTGCTCAAGGATGAATCTTCCTACCAATGCAGCCTCTTGTGCAGGATGACTGCTAAAAAGACTGAAACAGACACAAGACTGTTTAGATCAGGGGTGGCCAAGTTCGGTCCTCGAGAGCCACTATCCAGCCTGTTTTCCATGTTTCTCCCCACTAACACACCTGATTTCATGATCAGGATTGTTATCAGGCTTCTGCAAAGCGTGCTGATGAGCTGGACATTAGATTCAGCTGCGCTGAAGGAGCGATACATGGAAAACAGGCAGGATAGGGGCTCTCGAGGACCAAACTTGGCCACCCCTGGTTTAGATCATCAGCATCGTCAGAAGGATGAAGACAAACATCAAACGTCAATTATCAAAGTTTTCATAATCTGTTTGAAACATTAGTTTCCGTGTTGTTCTACTAGTATTCAGGTTGGCATATCATTCTGGCACAAGTCTTCCATAGTATTTGCATAACGTTTCTAAATTTCATTGGTCTTTCCTTATAGACTATTTTATAGTTAAGAAAGTGTCATGCTTGTTGCTAAACAATACACAGCTGTGAGCCTTGCAAAATCAGTCAAAATCCAGTAAATCACCCGGGAGCAAATGGTGTTGCTTCAGTGAAAAGTGATTTAAACAAGAATCAATTCCACACAATAAACCAATTAATTGATTATAACCATCCCCCTTCAGAATCTTGGTTGACACACCTGATTAGAAACACCCAATCTTAGTTGTGTATGTACTTATGGAGACATTCGCAAAGCAAAATGGAAAAATTCATATATATATTTTTTGTTCTTCTTAAATAAGGTTAAACTTAGCGCTTAAGTGTAGTAATCGTTCCATACAGTTGACAACATAACAGTACAGAATGGCATCTGAACATAGCTACAGTTTCTACCCAAACGTTTCCAAAAGTATTGAAACAATGACAACAAATCAAGTCATTATTTTTGCTGTATACTTAAAACATTTAGGTTGACTATGGGACCATTTCTGCCTTTATTTCCAGGTATTAGCAAGTAGGTCAGACACATAACTTAGAAGGCGGCACCATTGTTTGAATCAGCCCATTTTAATGACAGCAAAAGTATGGCAACATGTGACTCTTGTGGATGTGTTTTGCTGCCCACGTGTGTCCTATTAAATTGATGATTGATAGCATCTCTGATCAGTAACACGTTTGAAATTTGCATTGAATTTTGCAACCAACATGAAAACCAAAAGGCATCCTATAGACGATTGGGTAGATCATTTGAAAATCACTGGCTATAGTCAATACAACCAATTATAATGTTCTGGATATGTACAGAAACATTTGGCCTGGCAATCCAGGATTGTTGCAACCAAACTGATCCTAAACTAGGAGATCATTCATCATACAGCAAACTAATGAGACCAAAACACAATGCCAAAACAACTTTCAGCGGCAAGCGATGGATATTAATCTTTAAATGTAACCCCTTCAGACCCGCAGTTTTTCTGCTGGGCAATTTTATTTTATTTATTTTTTGCTGATTTTGACTCTTTTCCACATAACAACATGGGGGGAAATGGGGCCATCTGATGTTTTTTTTTTTTGTTATATTGGACGCCAGGATAATATGGCTGTAACATGTTGTAACATTTTTAACATGAATATCATGCAAATCCATGACATCATCCAAATGATCCGTTTTATTGGTTTAAACATGCAAATATGTCATGTCCACTGCAATCATCTATGGGTCTAGAGGGGTTAAATGTGGTGCTTCATAACAAATAATGCCATCTTCTAAGGTGTGTCTCAGATGCAGATGTAAATAACAAAAATGTTATTTCATCCTTTTTCAGTTTCCTAAAAAATAAAGGTATTGGTCTCAGTGTTCCAATGCTTTTGGAGGCTAGTGTCACTCATTTTTAATAATACCAGCATATGAACCATAAAGGTGGTGTGAGTAATTATTTTCACAAAGTCACATTTCTAGGAGGAAAATTATCTGGAAACTAGAAGGGGTTAAGAAAAGTGACACAGGGCTGTTCTTACAATGGAGCAATTCAAGACCCTTTGTTGGCCCTTTGAACAGATTTTTTTTCTTCTTTAATAAATACAAATATATAATGAACTGCCTCATTCTATAAGGCCTGCAATGATGTCTATGAAATGTAAATGAACCTATACATGATGATAATTCACGAAAACACACTGTATTTGTAAATAATGTTTTCATCTTTATGCAAATGTTGTCCCAAACTGAGCAGATACATTTTGTTGGCATTTCCCAAACTCAGACTCCTAGATTAAGACAAATATAAGACACTTCTACTGTAGGCTGTGCAGGATATGTTGTCGTGGGTAGAGCCTTTATGTTGTTTTTACTCACTGCTGCCATCTGAAGAGCAGAACAGGTAAGTCAGCCATTACGCTAATGATTTGTGTTTGTCTTTGCTTTTATATTTTCTCTTACAAAGGTATATCCTGAAAAATGTGCAGAACTAACAGAATAGTTAAATAATATTAACTGACACTTCAACCATCTCATATGTCATCTCAATATTGTTTTTATTGCATCTTAAAAAGTAAATAAAGGCTATAGTGGTGAAACAAATGGGAAATTGCATCAACTTCACATATTTGAAATACAAATTTGAAATGCCAATATCGACATATTGTCTAACTTAGGAGTATACAGTATACATTTGTTTTCAGAGATTAAAAACAACATTTTTCTAATGGCTTTGTCTTCTTTTTTAAGATTAGCTGCAACATTCTTCACACACACCTCCAAAATCGAAAATATATCGATATTTGGGTTTGACATTAAAAGATGAACAGTTGACAGTAGGCTATATCAACATTCCAGGTTTATTTCCTGATATTTACTCTACATGTGGAGGGGATAATCAACTTAAAAGATAGCATTATTTGGAACAAAAGACCACATTTTTAGGTTATCAACTGTAACTGATATTTACGGGGAGCCCAGCTGACTTTGGGTAAAAGACAGACTACACCTTGAACTGGTCGCCAGTCAGTCGCAGGCACATACAGAGACAAACAACCATTCACACTCACATTCATTCACTGAGTGGAAAGTGAATCCACGCTGCCTTCATGTCAGCGAAGTACCACTATCAGCGACACAAATAAGACTTATACATTATATTTTATTACTGTAGCTAATAAAACTAATAATAACAAATAAAAACTAGCTAAATATGATACCATATTTATCTCCATACATTACACTTTACATGTACATTCGTCATGGCAAAATGGATGTAGATTAACTTAACTGAATTTACAGATACATATTAAAATGAAATTTAATTGAAAACAAGTTTGAGTCATTATTTTCTAACAAGTGGACGGACGGTATGTGCTGCTTTGAAGACCCCTTTTTCTTTATCGCACAGTTCCTTATACCCCAATATTAGATTTGGCAGAGGCATCTTTTGTTGAATTACATTATTGTTTTTTTTTTGTTTTGTTTTCTCCTGTAAACATCAGCAGGCATATAATTAATAAATTATTTAAGGCAATTTGCAAAATGACTGAAGTCCTCTTGTTTAACCAATTAAAAAAAAAAAAAGTTTCTTGGGAGTGAAAATACGGCGGCCTCGCGGCTTCAAAAGTCGCCATCAGATATTGCACATGTTGCACATTGGCGCTCGTGTCGTTGTGGTCCGTGTGGCAACAACTGCTTCATAACACTTTCGTCTTCTTCTTTTTTTGACTGGCCTACATCTTTCGGGAATTCCGTTATATAAATTTAATAAATGAGATTTAAGAACATATTAGATTATGTAAAATTAGGTTTTAATCCAGAAATGTTTCAACAGAAACTGCAACTTTAAAAAAAAATAGTTCCGGTTAAAATACCGCACAACTTCCGGTTATTCACAGCATCGTCGGACACGGCCGAGGTTCAGCTTGTGTTTATGTGTAAACTTAAACCTACATCATCAAAATGTTGAAAGATTTGGTAAGGAAGCGATTGAATGCGGCCGCTGACGAAATCTTCGGACTGTTTGAAACGGCGATAGCGTCATACGACGAGCAACTTTGTCGAGCCAGAGAGGAGACCGAGCGACACCGACAACAAATGGAAGCTGTTTGCAAGGCTCAAATTGTCATACGCATTGAAGGTCTGTTCACTAAACTTCCACTTAACATTTACAGACGTGTATTAGCTAATGAGGGTTTAAGAAAAACGTACACCAATGGACTGTATGCACGCATCACTTTCCGAAAGTTACATTGTGGGGGAGACTTGCGGAGCGCATTGTTGATGTAATGTAAACTCCTAACCCAAAGTCCTTAACCCTCTCAAAAAGAACAAGGGCTGCTCCTTTGTTCAACACTATGAAAGGTAAAATATATTTAGTTTATTAAAATTCTAAACTTCTGAGTTATCTTTTAATGTAAGTTATCTAGTGTAGCTCCTCTCCTGGGACCACCAGTGTTCGATCACATTATCTGTACCCCACCCCCCAAAAAATTAATTAATTTATTTATTTATGGTGAGCCGAACAGGAACTCAGGCGTCAGATGAAAACAGGAACATAGCTTGACATGAGTCGGATACTTAAAAGACAAAAAATGAGCTAAAAAATAATCTAGAAATGTCAAAATAGAAGAAGGTAGAAGTCCCAGAAATAATGTCCAAAAAGCATATTGATGTGACGACAGGCAGGCGTGGCTATTGTTTACCAGTAGTGAACTCAACTGAGGTTTCCCTCTTCCAACACAAGCTGATTCCAATCAACAGGATGGTTATCAGACTTATGCAGAGCTTGCTGATGAGCTGATCATATATCAGCTGTGTTGGAGAAGGGAAACATCCAAAACCTGCTGGACTGCGGCCCTCCAGGACCGCAGTTTGACACCTGTGGATCAGAGCATCCCTAGTGTCCACAAATGCCGCTTTTCCATTAGCCCCATACGGCACGCTACCACACTGCACCTCACGAAACGACACTACACGACCGCCATTGCATTTCCATTACAACAGGCGCGTGGCGGGAAGGGGGCGGGATCATTTGAACTGTCCAAGCCAAGCTTGCACTCCCGCAGTGCGTGCGGCTCTGCCATAACATTTCACGTGTGACAAGTTGCGCCAACATTGAACTGTATTTACAATTTAATATGGACTACCATGGATGAAATATTGCGATCTTGATTTCACGACCGGCACGCAAAGCTCGCTGCCTGCGCTATTTCTCAACGAGAACTCAGCCTCATTCAGTTAACTGTGGATCGAGCTCTCATTCAAGTGAATGGGAACACACGACCAGGCAAGCAGTGTGCACTCGCGATTTTCTTTTTTTAACCACAATCATTACAAATCCAACCACAAGTACCTTGTAAACTGTAAATATAGTTCAGCGTTGCTGTAAAATATATTTATTCTATATACTGTATTTTTATTACTTTTCCAAAGACCGGCGGGCGCCTCTGCTACCGCGTAAAACCCGGAAATGGCCGTGTGCCACGGCATTACTTGCTGCGTTGCTGTTGGCCAATCAGATGACAGGTGACGACACGGCCCCAAAAAAATCCCATGGAGACCCAAACATCCGGGAACAAAAAACTACGCTTCGGTGTGGAACCAGTCTGGTAGATAAGCGCCAAAAGACACGTCCTTGTTACTGCAGGTGTTGGAGCTTCAGACAGAGCCTGCTATCTCCCGGCCAACTATCTGCCCTGTACAGACAAAAATGTGATGACTCTCACATCTAGCAGCCAATATTTTGCTATAGGCTAATAATACCTTGAACTTTGTTGCCCCTTTAAGTATAGAGGGCAACACGGCTCTTCTTCGCCAAGGGGAGGCTGCTCTTGCTTGGACTCGCTCATGGGAAATCAGGTCTTCCTTCAGGCATAACGTTACCGCCTTTGTCCATATGGTGCCGTCATAATCAACGTAAACTAAATGTTCCTTAGTGTTGCTTTAATGTAGTTATTCAAAATAACTTAATGTGCTCTATGTGATTTGTACTGACTGCATGAAAATATACCACCCTCTCCCTGCAATAAAATTATTCGGTGAAATGCTTAGAATTTAGGATAATCCTTTATTTATATAAATAAAGGACATTGTGATGGAAGGTTTGCTGGAGGTCAACATGTGTTGTGATGAACCAGAACAACAAAACAATTTATCGGAATCAGCCCTCTCAGAGCTCCAGACTTAACATTTTAGCACAATAGCTCCTAACCTGAAATTTTAGGGTCGCAAGTAGAAGATTTAGGGGCACGATATATTCAGCCCACTCATTTTCACTGTATTACTGATAAATGGGCTGACGTGGAGCACAAATGTAACTTAGTCCCACCTTTGTACCGCTTAGGTTGGCGACTAATACATTTGAACGTGACAGTATTTCTGTTTGAAAAACATAATTTTGACCAATCTGACTTCATACCACATATCATAATTGGCCCATGTGAGCTGACATGTTTGTTTTGCTCGCGTCCTGTAGATGTACAGAGGCTGATTGCTCATCATGCTCATCACACTCAGCTGCATAAGCATCCACAGCACACGCAAAAGGAAGAGGAGGCCAGTGTGATTATGTTGCCACTGGCTGGCGACTCTGTGCAGGAGTGTAAAGAGGAACCAGCCGAGCTTCCTCATCACAGTCCCAGTGGAGACCAGCGTGGACAACCAGCGCCAAAAGACCTCCAAGCTCCACTTGCACAAAGTGACGACAGAGAAGAAAAGGCGGCTTTGAGGAGCAACGTAGACCGTGAAGGTGACGGCAGAACATCGAAATGCTCTAAGAAAACATCTCAAAAAGGCAAGAAATGGCCAGCATGTAAATAATAATAATAATAATACAGATGTTCAATTTGTGGTTAAAAAAATGCTCAAAATGAGAATAGAACAAGGCACGTGAAGTTCTTTTAATTCCTGGTGCCATTTCTCGCAATTTAGAACCTCCATGCTCTTATTTGAATGCATTAAACAGATCATGTCTTTTTATAGGCAAGGAAAGGCAGCTGCTTTTAAATAGCACATTTTATCCACAAGTTAACTTGATGTGATTGACACAATTAAAAGTGAAACATTTAAAAGCATTTACAAACAAAATGATTGAAGACATTTAAACGCAAAGTAAAGAAGTTAAACCTAGCTTACTAAATGACTAAAAGAACATGCATAGGAAAAACAAGATATATATATTTTTTAAGTATGGTGAGAAAAAAAAAGCATAGTTTTTAACCTGCATTTACACTTTGTGGTGACTTCTCGGCATGTGATTCCATTTGTGTGCTGCATAACAGCTAAATTTTGCTTCACCATGTTATTTTTTTCTGAGTAAGAACATTTGTGAGTCAGTTTATGTGGCTCGTCAAAGCATACAGCAGTTCTGTTTGAAATTGTGTGCAAGTCAGGTAGCATGATAAACAAGTTTTACCTTTGCATTACGAGGTATATTGTCCCCCGGTGTGAGCGTAGCATCTCGTCCGAGAGACTCAGCCAGCAACAAGCTTTTGAATCATCCCCGGTGTAAGGAGAAGAGACGGCATTGACTACATAATGATATAGGTCGTGCGCTGTGTATTCCGGCAAAGTCGGCAATTTGAGTAACTTGGTAAAAACAGCAGGCAACAGAAGGTGAGGGCTGTTTTCAAACTAGCGATCTCCAACTAAAGTAAATATCGCGCTCTGAGTCCCGACTCAATGTCCAACTTCGACTGACATGCGACATTCGGTTGAAGTAATAGATTCCATGGCTCTATGGGCAATAATAACTTTTAATTCGTAAAATAGCAGTCGCTGAGTCGCTCCGGGTCACGTCCACTTCCATTCAACAATCATTTCCTTCCGCCGTCTGTCATAGGGCTGTCACGTGATCACGTGACGTCGGTGCAAATAGTCAATAGCCCCTAACAAGAGTGATTGAAGCCATGTGTGGCAGGCAGCTGTAAATCACACAAGGAATTTTATTCTGTTCACGCTTACAGCCTGGATATAATTCATTTGCAAGTGTCATAATTCATTGCACAGTTTCACATCTTTCATGTGGTAGCTTAGCATCTTAGCTTGGTGAAAGCGCTTTCTTGACTGTTGTCAGTTGTGATCATCACACTTAATCTCCTTTCAAGGAAATACATGTGGACATGCCACATCCATTTGTTGTTTCCTGATTGACGATTACAATGTGGTTCGTCTTGAAATATTGACGGATTGACGATGTCCTGACTTGACGAATAACGGACACTCGAAATTCATTGATGCGCCAACTTGTGTTGTTTCTTTTCAACAGTGTTTAACTCTTTCACTGCCACTGACGTTTAAAGACGTCAAGTAAAAACCTACGCTTCACTGCCAATGACGTCAAAAGACGTCATCCAATGATTTTTTATTTTTTTTTGAAACGGGTAGAGGAAACCCTTCCGCATGTCTGATGAAAGTTTCATGTCTGTCTGTTGTGCCTAATGACTATTTTTGGCCCCTAGAGGGCAGCGATGACTCTCTTTTGACAAGATCGGGTGGGCGTCAGTAGAGGCGGAGCTAGAGCGTCAAGCAAGAGATGAGAATGGAAGACAAAGGAAAAATGGCGGCCGGTCGCGAGGAGCTCACACCCGAGACGTTTTTTTCAAAGACCAAAAGCATCGCTGAAAAAGCACATTGTTGACGATGATCATCATAGATGATGAAGATGAGGGTGACTCCGTGGTTGGAAAGCATTGACGCGGCAGTAGAAGACGTTAGATGGAGCTAGATGGAGGAGGGAACGGGCAATGGCGAGCGTTTGCAAGCAGCTCTACACTTACAAGACGAAAGGCATCGACCAACGCTAAAATAGTACATTGATGACGACGGTGATCATCCTCGATGATGATGAAGGTGAATCCGAGCTTGACGGCGAAATTGGAACCGCTGACGCGGCGGCTATGACGGTGTTGTAACGCGGAACACAACCGAGCACGCACAGGCGGACGTTCGATCGGACGACGGAGAGTGCCCCGAGTCCAATGCATATTCATCGGAGGAAGTGTGTACAGTCTGCTACTTGCTTTTTATTCCCCGGAAAAAAAGGCTGTCAAGAAAGTGTAACGTTTGCACGCAAAACGGACCAATGTGAAAGTGAAAGTAAACTGTTGTGCGAGTCCTGGCGTCTCCTTGCACGCAGGAGAGCGTTTCAAAAGGAAAAACTGTATTTGAAACATCCACATAATTGTAAGTAGTACCACAGTTGCACACATTTGTAAATAGTTTGCGAAATTGTTTTGTCAAATTGTTACACTGTTGAATGGAAATAAACGTATTTTGCAATCAAAAAACACTTTTTCATTGTTGGTGAAAGCGTTTTACAGAAGTAAAGCACTATTTAGGTGTTTGTGGCATCATTCATGGACAAAAAGAAGTGTACAATTCACTAGAGTGCATGAAATAACATCGTTTCACAAAAGCTCTTTTTCTCCGTTTTTTGTTTCAAAAGAGAGAATTTCGGTGAAAGTAACCATTTTCTATTGTTGATTACTGAAGAACGGAATAAGGTAGAAGCTTTTCTGATGAAAGCTGAGAGTCCAATCTTTCATTTGGTAGTATGTGTGTTTCCATAGTCCAAACACAACATTTTCTGTGGACCTTGAAAGATCACTCAAAATGCTTAAATCGGCTGGCAGTGGGGACAACCCGTTTCTGAAAATGTCTGGCAGTGAAAGAGTTAAGATGACAAGTTTATACCCAATATGGATTTTTGTTAAGTTTCTTTGTATGCGGTTTCAATAAGACCAAGAAAAGTTGAGCTTTGCCATTTTTTGTTACTGTAACCATATTGTTAGCTAACTGAGCTGCAAGGACAGTGTACTATCAAGAAAAAGGATAAACTACAGCAAATATAGAAATAAAATATCATAGATGTATGGAATGGTGTCTTTTATAACATTTTTGTTTGTTTAAAATGTTCCCAAGTTCTTTGTGACTCAAGTAAATAATTTATACTGAACAAACTGTCTGATTGTGTGCTTTGACTGTCCACCAATATGTCTGAAAGATTACCACTCCATCACGCAATAATGATGTTTTTGTTGGAAAATATGTTTGAATGTCAGCATAGTAACTAAATAGACTTGTGTCCTGCAGGCGTCCAGCTTGGTCTAGAACTTCTCCCTGAACCGCATGGGGAAAGCTCCATTTTGGGGCAAAAGGATCCACAGTCCATCTACGTTAAAGAGGAAGAGGTTGAAGTGGGCACATTTCCACTAACTGTTGTTTCTGTGGACAACCAAGACAAACCACCCGAGTGGTCCCAGCTTCATCATGATAGCTCAAGTAGAGACCACTTCGGAGGACCACCACCAGATGGCCTCTTTGCTCCACTGTCTGACATTGATGACATGGAAGAACATTTGAGGAGCGACACAGACTGTGAAGGTGACAACAAGCAGTTGAAATGCTCTGAAAAGGAGAAAACTGGCAATGAGATAATGACACAAATGTGGAAAAAGGGTTTTCCATGCTCAGTGTGTGGGAAAATCTGGACAAAGAAATCGAAATTGCGTGAACACATGAGAACACACACAGGAGAAAAACCCTATAGATGCTCAGTTTGTGGTAAGAAACTCTCTCGAAAGGACCATCTGGTCACACACATGCGAACACACACAGGAGAGAAACCCTTTAGTTGCTCAACTTGTGGGAGGAAATTCTCTCAAAACAAAGGTCTGGTAAGGCACATGAGAACGCACACTGGCGAGAAACCCTTTAGTTGCTCAGTTTGTGGTAAGAAATTCTCTCGAAAGGAATATCTGGCCATGCACATGAGTACACACATAGACGAGAAACCCTTTTAGTTGTTCAATTTGTGCTGGTGAATATATATATATATATATACACAGACGCTCCCCTACTTACGAACATTCGAGTTACGAACAACGGTACATACGAACATGTCTGCGCGCATGTCAAAAAATGTTCGGAAAGAGATGCTGTAAGTTAGATTTTTTATTGCGCACCTTTTTCCGAGTACTGTAGTGCTTCTTTCCGCCGCTAATAGCGACGCTTGGCGCTGTGAGAGCTCACCCAGCATTGGAGGCTCAGCAACGTGTCGAGGAGGAGGAAGAAGAAGAAACGCCTGTCGCTCATAGATAAAGCCATCGCACTCTTCGAGCAGCAAGACCCAAATATTGAACGTTGCACAAAGGTTGCAAATCAATTGAATGATGCCATACAGTGCTACCGCATCATTTATGATGAAAAAAGAAGAAAACTGTGCAATCGTAGTTAGATCGCTTCTTTCGGCCAGTTTCTAGTAAATCCTCCAAGGAAGATACTCATCAACCCTCATCTTTTTCTCCGCGACCCTCAACTTCTTCCTACATTGAAGTTACGGAGGAGGAAGTAACTTTTGAAGCCCATTCCAGCGACGACGAAGAACCTCTCATGATATAAAATCTTCCTCTTCCTCCTCCTCCTCCTCCATCAAATTCTTAAGCATTGAGTACATCTTCCAAAAGTAAGTTAAACTTCATTTTATTTATCTTATTACGTACATGTACATACTGTGTGTATCTCTCGCTCTCTCTCTCTAACATACGTAGTACAGTACTGTACGTATTCTCTTTAAACATAAATTATAATACAAAATATAGCACTGAAGCAACTTACGAACAAATTCACCTTACGAACGATCGCTCGGAACGTAACTCGTTCGTAAGTTGGGGAGCGTATATATATATATATATATATATATATATATATATAACTGGTTGCCAGCCAATCACAGGGCACACATAGACGAACAACCATCCACACTCACAATCACACCTAGGGACAATTTACCTGCCAAGAGAAACCACCCGAGTGGTCACAGCGTCATAACAGCCCAAGTGGAGACCATTTTGGAGGACCACCACCAGATGGCCTCTTAGCTCCACTGTCTGACAGTGATGACATGGTAGACAATCTGAGGATCGACAAAGACTGTGAAGGTAACAACAAGCAGCAGTTGAAATGCTCTGAAAAGGAGAAATCTGGCAACAAGAAAATGACACGAATGTGGAAAAAGGATTTTCCATGCTCAGTGTGCGGTGAAAGTTGGACAAACAAATCAAAATTGCGTGAACACTTGAGAACACACACAGGACAAAAACCCTTTAGTTGCTCAGTTTGTGGTAAGAAATTATCTACTAAGCGAAATATGGTCAGGCACATGAAAACACACACAGGAGGAAAACCCCGTTAGTTTCTAAAGTTTGTGGTAATAAATTCTTTCAAAAGCAAAATATGGTCAGGCACATAACACACACAGGAGCGAAACCCTTTAGTTGCTCATCTTGTAAGAAATTCCCTCAAAAGCATGCTATGATCAGGCACATGAGGACACACAGGAGAGAAGCCGTTTAGTTGCACAGTTTGTGGTAGGAAATTCTCTGGAAAGCAAGATATGGTCGAGCACATGAGAAAACACGCACAAGAGAAACCCTTCTTTGTTGTTCGGTTTGTGCTGGGTCCACTTTGAATACACACATGAAGACACACAAGGGATATTAAATGTTTTATAGTATTCCCCATAGAGATGGAAAGTAGTGAAGTACAAATACTTCATTACTTTACTTGATATGTTTTTTTCAGTACTTTGTATTTTCCTGAGTATTTATTTTTCAGACTACTTTTTCCTTGTATCCGTTACATTTTAACATGACTACTTTTTACTTGATACATTTTCAAAACAAGGTCGTTACTTTAGTTTTTAATTGCATTAAAACAAATAAAATACTTGAACTGGAAGAAAAATCAGCCGTCTATGTATCCTGGCTCCCGTACATCCCAGCCTGTGATTGCCTCTACAACACCCGATCACATGATGTGCAATTGGCTAGATTATGAGATTAAATTTAATTATTATGAGATTAAACATGAGGGTAATCTGAACTCAGAGAGTCAGTTGGCCGAGGTAATGTCAGGTTTATTCAACCTAGAACATTTAATAAACAGACACGGAAGGAAGGCAAGAGATACAGACTCGCGAGGAGAATGAACAGAGATGTGCAGGTCACAACCTCCTGCCCATTCTGACACATTCTGTCGTTCTTCCTCTTTTTATTGGGTTGACCTACCACATAGACAAGACTGTTCTGAGGGGTTTGGGGAAATACGTAGCAGCAATGCGACAATCTTTTACAAAAAGTCGTTACACAAGCAACAATGCAGACATCCTTTAACACTAAAAGCTTCTCAACCATCCAGCCATTTGTCTTTCCTGCACATTTTTCTGTCTTGTGTTGAAGCTTCGAGACTGCAGTGTGACTGCAGTGGCTCCAACTCACACAGTTCAAACAGAGGTCACAATGTTGAATAAATTCACAAGGTTGAATAGATGCTTTACAATTAATAAAAGACTAAATATGTGATAATTAAAATACATTAATCTAACAGTATACCAATTTATATATATTTTTTGGTGTGTGTGTTGGGGGGCTTTGTAACCTTTAATTGATAGGACAGCTGAAGAGTTGATAGAAAATGGGAGAGAGAGAGGGAATGACCTGCAGGAAAAGACCATACAGCCCGGGAATCAAACCGGGGTCGCCTGCTTTGAGGACGAGCCCCTACACATGGTGCGGGTGCTAAATGCAGTGAGCTAACCATCACCTGGTATACCAATTTTTTGCTCCATTTGCTAATATCTTTCAAATTGACATGTAGCGATAATTGATGTTGTCTTTTCGACGAATTAGTAATTTGACCAGCGCTTGAGGAAGTCGTAATTTCCCCAATCGCTTATAGGGGCACCACGTTCTGTTTATTTTCAGTTTGGAGAAACACAACGAATAAAATTCTCGTTTATTTATTCATAATCTGAAGTCGCCACATTCAAAGTTTGTGGTTCTTTGTATTACTAAAAGAATTACTAATCCACTCGGACACAAGCACGATTTGAGACTGAACTAGATATATATATATTTTTTTAAACATGCATTTATTCACTACGGTCACACATACAGAATCGCAATACTGTCTACCTAACTATCATACGGTGGAGAAAATAAAAGTAAACTAATAGAAATAAGAAAGGAACAATTTAACGAGGTAGAAAGGAAAGGTTTGACTTGCCAAATCTTGTGGGATTTTTGAAATGGAAGTTGCACCAGCGATATGTCAAATTGGTCATGAGACGTGCAACTTACTGGAGTGAGTTGGATCGAGCGGGTGGAGGGAAGATCGGTTGAAGAAAGAAGAAAAGGAAAAAAGCTGCTCCAAAAAAAAAAAAGAGGCAAAAATACAAAATTATGAAAAAATGTTCCGCAGTTGGACGAAGGTGACACAGCTCGACTCAGGTGCGGTCGGGACTTCAGCCGGAGTTGTCCTCTCGGCGCGCGGGGAGATCCGCATATCAGCTGGCCAACAACCTGAAGCCGAGATTCGCTGCGTGTCTGCGTCCTGAGGGAGATCAGCCGTTGAACCCGCTCTCGCCGCAATGGGACTCGGAGAGCAGGTGCGGAGTGACGCACTGGACTTGCGTGTGTCCGTTCAACTGTGATGGCTGGGTCCCAACGGGGTCACGGAAAAGTTTGTGTTGCCGAGGTGGCAAGAGCACACCAAAAAGAAAATATGAAAAATGAAAACAACAAAACAAAAAGGATGTGTCCATCTGACAGTGCGGACGCGTGCCGGCTTCGTTGCACTGCAACTCCAGTGCGATCGCCAAGTCCGAGACACTTTGTCATTTCTTGGAACAAAGGTGCCACGTGGGTGAGAACGTGGCACGGTACCGGCAAGTCCTTTTGTCAGTTCTGGGCCAGACGGACGGGAAAAAAAAGGTGGAAGATAACAGGAACAGCGGCAGAAGACGAAAGAGAGAACAATAGCCCGCGCCCGCTGTTTTTAAGTTGTGGGGCGTGTTCAAGAAAGGAGGACCGACCCCTCCCTCTTTGACTCGACTCAACTCCAAGACTTTTTAAACTCCAAATTATTTAAAGAATTAATAACTAATAATTCAAATTTGGTCAGCATAATGTATGCATATGACATTCTTTTCCAAACAAAACATACATGGTGTGAAACATTCAGTTGTGCGTACGTTCACTTGTATGTGATTAATTTTTTTAGATGAAATGTGTAAGATTGCTTTGTGGGTCATAGGTGTTCCAAGTGAGGGCAGTTCCGATCGTCCCCACTTGAAGGTGCTGTGGTCAAACGTAACTTTCAAGAACGCTGGAATGTGATGATCCGGGGTTCAACTAGGCCATCTGGTGTGGGGTTTATCTGTGGTGTTAATCCACAACTCAACAGGGGAGAGGATGGAGTTCCCGATTAGACACTTTGGTACCATAAACTTGTGGTTCTGGTGGGTGAAAAGCAAACATTAACATCCTGGTGACATGGGTGATGGTTGACTTCAAAAGGGTGGAAGGCCTTTTGGCCGTCTCTGGCGAGGGTGAAAAAAAGAGTGGGGGTGTTGCTATCTCTCACCCCAACCCCAGGTTGACCTCGCGCATATTTCCAAGAGTGAAATGTTTGAGGAAAGGAGAACAAAATTTTTTGGGAGGGTGACTGGCAATAATCGCTACAGACATAAATAAAATAAATACTTTTTACTTCTACTCGTCAAGTACATTTCAGAGTGTACTTTTTTACTTGAGTAAATATTTGAGTGAGTACTTTTACCAAAGTTGTTTTTTACACAAGTAACTGTATTTTTACTCAAGTAGAGGATGTCAGTCACCTGCAGGTCCACACAGAAAGTTCTCCAGTCTGTCCACGATCATCAGTGATGGATGGATGGGAAACGTGTTGGTGGACTCATGAATGCCTGCCACTTGCTGGAGCAACTCTTCCAATGTCCTCGTATAGCAGAATTGGATTTTCTTACAAAAAAAGGAGAAGAAATTAGCACAGTTGAACAGCTGACAAGAAATTCCAAGGTCATTAACAAAATAAATTATTGTCCCAAAACCTGCCATTTGAACAGAGTTGCATAGACTTATTTTTTTGTCTCTACTGTATATGGGAGTCAAAATATTAGACAGCATATAATGCAGTGTAAACAACCACCACTATAATAGGCATACTGGATTGTTGTTATATTAATATGTAAATGAACATTATCATCTGTGTAAGAAATATTTTTTTTATTGGATTGTACAAGGGGCTAGAAAAATGTGTGGCTTGTTCGGTATCAAATTAAAAAAGTAGGCCTAACTTGTGCTTTTTTCCATTTAAAGCTTGACACTCACTTTTGTCATTTATCAATGCAATCAGGACCAAAGATGTGACAATTAATAAATGTTTTCATGTCATCTCAACTCTCACAGCACATTAGGTATAATAAATATTTAGAATCATTGTTGCTATCATAGGCTATGATTACGTATTTTGGCCTTTTTGTTAAATTTTTTGACTCGCTTGCAATTTCCAGTGTAGCGGTCCATCGTTTACTGGATTTAGTTCCGTTCCTGCAGCGGTTAAGTAACCCAAATTTGACAAGACTTTTAGGATTTGCAAAGTGACAAGCGCTTGTGACATGGGGTAATGTGCACCAGGAGCTTTATGTCAAAGGCAAAAGATTAAGAGAAGCAAGATATTCCCCACTCATGGCCTTATTTTAAAGAACTACTGTTGTAAAAACGTATTGGAAGTTCTCAGGCTTACTTTATTAAAATAAACACACACAAAAAACAGTGGGCTTCTCGGCGCCACCACGTGTCACAATAATCGTACACGTCCACTGCGTAACCATTGGTAGCCAAAATGAAAACGTGCTGCATATTGAAGAGGGTCTTCTGCCCAGATTTAGTCATAACTCTTTTAATTTCCTTATTTCCTCAGTATAACTTTTATCTGTGGATGTGTCTTTTGTGAGTGTTGTCGCGATTTCTGCCAGCATGTCTGGGGGGCCTCCTCTATTTCCACAACAATAGACCATTTGTCTGTAGTTGAAGTCAATGTGTTAGTATTATGTCTTTAAAGTATCTCATGTCCGGTGAACTCCGGGTAGGCTGTTTGCTGGGGGCTTTGTGGTACCGCCCTTCAAGATAGTATAAGAATGTTGTAAGTCCTCTGAAATCTTCGCATTTTTGAGAGGCTGCAGCCATTGTCTGGAACTCACTTGTGCTCAGAATATTCTGTAGAAATAAAAGCTTCGAAGCAACTGTTCATCGATCTCCAGCCTGCATTCGGATAACCAACATTCTCACTACCCGAAAGAAAACGAACACGCGGAGGAAAAGATCATTTTCTTCAACAATATGCCCAACAAAAACAAGGAGGCGCCACCCTGTGGTGCAGTGCCACACTGCGGATGGTTACACTGCCAGGAATTACTGGTGTAAATACAAATTTATATTTAATCTGGAAAAAAAAAAAGATTTTGACATTTGAGCCAAGGCCAGGTAGTCCTTAAAACATTTTACTTTCTTTGTTTTTGTTGGACCTTTTATTCTAAATTAAATTTGGGAATTCCATCTTTTTTTTCTAAGGTTTGGTTTTGGGAAGGGTTGCAGGAGCTCACCATTACTGTTTATAATGGTTGCTGACATGTTGTCTATTTTAATAAAAACCAGTAGGGTTAGAGGCATGAAGGTAATGGAGCATAAAATTGTGAAAAGTCAATTAGCGGACGATGCAACTTTATTTTGGGAGAATGTGGATCAAGTTCCACTGGCTCTACAAATTATTGATGTTTTCTCAAAAGCGTCTTGAAAAAAATTGAGATTTGGTCATTACATTAGTGCCAATTACAATCTGTGTGTGATATAGAGGTAAAAAAAAGAAAGTCAAATTTTTGGGGATTGTTATCTCTAAGGACAAAATTATGACATAAAAATGAACATTTGTGTAACTGTGGACAAATGTAAATTTGTTTTAAATAGATGGCTTGAAAGAGATGTTTCCATTTTTGGAAGGGTTTTATCAACAAAGATGGAGAGCCTGTCAAGAGTCATCTATCCTGCATTTTCTTTACCAATTTCGACTAAAATGATTAAGATGATAAACACTATAAATTTTAGATTCATATGGAGAAATAGATGCCAGTACATAAGGAAAAATGACATGGTTAAAGGGTATGAAGAAGGCAGTATAAATGCCATTGATTTTGATGTTATGAATGGAGTTTTGAAGTTAAAATGGCTGAAATCTTTTGTTACGAATCAGGATTCATTTTGGTTTATTGTTCCTAATGTAATTTTCAAAAAAGTGGTGGGTATAGAATTTCTGTTGCGATGTGACTTTTGAGTGTAGATCACTACATGTTAAACCAGGGGTGGGCAAACTTTTTGACTTGCGGGCCACAATAGGTTTGAAATTTTGACAGATGGGACGGACCAGGAGCATTTGGACCTCATAGCACAGTAAAAACACACAGATAAATGTACAACCCAATTTACTTATAGTGTGGACTTAGAACTGCGTTTTTCAAATGTGCAAAATCCACATATTTAAAACAGCTTTTCCAATAGCTTAATTTTTATTGTTTTAGCTCAACTTTTGCTGTGTTTTTATGCTTTGCAAAGTGACCTTGGGTGTTCTGAAAGGTGCTGTTTTTAAATGAAATGTATTATTATTATTATTATTATTATTATAAAATAGCCCTAATCCAGGTAGTACGTTTGCCTCAATGAATATGCAAGATGCGGCATTTACACACTATTTGGCAAAGTGGGAGGAGAAATGTAAATAGATTATAATAGCACATACACTGTGATCTGTCAAACCTGGTGACTGCATCTATTATTAATAGATTTCAATTCAAGGCGTAAAGTTAAAGAATTTTTTTCCATTGGCCCACCCATTTTTAACCCGGGCCCACAGTACGTGTGACACATGCGGCTGCATGATAGCCGCTGCTGCCTGTCACGCACTGAGGACAAAGCGCGTACATCCAATCCATCTCTGACCACTTTTCCATCTCCGTGGGGGACGCATACCACACGGTGTTTGTGCAGCAGCTCAAAAAGAAGCCAAAAGCCAACGAGGAAACGCTCATAGAAGTGCTCGACGCACGCCCCGGGGATGTCTTCATTAATATCAACAGTCTCCTGCATGCGCGCTCCTCACCTCACCCATGACAACATGTAGAAAGACTATCTTCAGCTGTCAAAAGGATCAAAACACGCAACAGTGCCACAATGTTGACTGATAGACTGAACTCTTTGTCCCTGCTTTCTTTCAAAAAAGAATTGACCGATTCTCTAGACTATCGGGACATTATTACTGTGTTCAACACAAAACCGTGCCGTCTCCTGCTGTAAATGTCCAAATCCAGGAAGAATTGTATTTTTGTAATCAGTTATCTTGAGTTAAGCTTACTGTCATTCTCCCGTTTATTTTAATAAATTGCAAACGTTGTTATGAATGTGCCCTGCGTATCTTTCTGTCCCCTTTCTGTGCGTAAACGATCTTATCAGTGAGACCCCGACCCAGTGATCATATTTTCCGGGTGTGTAGAAGTTACACAGCAGTGACTCTGGTGTAAAACATAATCTGCACAGGAGTCTGAGGGAAGTGGATCCCAACACCAGTCATCCACTGCTCGTACTGCTGCAGCTGGAGAGCGCGTTCTCCAGCTGCACCCGTCACTCACAGCAGTCCTTCACTTTACGTGAGACCGCGCCAGCGATTTTATTTTCTGCGCCCTCGTAATTAGAGAAGCGAAATAACGCCATAAAACCTTACCTAAATCTAACCTCCCAATTACAACCCTTAATGCTGAGTGCCAAGCAGAGTGGCAATTGGTCCCATTTTTATAGTCTTTGGTATGACCCGGCCGGGAATTGAACCCACGACCTCCCAGTCTCAGGGCGGACACTCTAACCACTCGGTCCACTGAGCTGAACAAAAAAAAAAAAAAAAGATTTTTTTTTTCTAGCCTTATTGGATAAATTCGGCGGGCCGGATTGAAACGCATAACGGGCGGTATTTGGCCCGCGGGCCGGGGTCTGCCCATGCCTGGGTTAAACTGCCTGATTTTCATCGACAAGCCCTTTTCTATTGGAAATTACTGTACTGCTATAATTTTACTCCTCACAATAGCCCAATGTGGAATAATCAATACATAATGCTTAATAGGAAATCAGTTTTTAAGGCAGAGTGGAATTCAAAAGGAATATGGGCTGTAGCGCACTTGTTAGATAAAAATGGGAACCTGTTGTTACATGAAGACTTTTGTCAAAAATACCATGATATAAAATGTAGTTTAATGGAATACACAAAGATAACAAATGCAATTCCAATCTCTTTAAGGGCGATGGTGAAAGAAGATATTCGATATTCTGAAGTTAATCAAAGTTTGAGACAATTGTGCATTGGGGGACTGGATTTTTGTGGTTAGAATGTGCGATTCAGACGTGTTCACTTCGGTTTGGTTTCTTTTTTAGCAGTTCACAAATCACAATACATCACAAAAATAGTCTTAATTATAATAGGACCACATTAGCAATCTAAACTGATAATATTTGTCATATCCCAGGCAATTAATTTGTGTATTTATCATTTATTCAATATATCTTGCTTTAATATTTGTAGGTTTATTTACATTTTTACAATTTCAGACCGTACATTTTATTCAAATTACAGCTTTAATATTTTCTTTCCAATGTTTGTCGTCAGTTGGATAATTTCTAGCCAATCCTGTTGCGTGACGTTTTCGTTCGGCGACCCCGATACGATCTAGCAGGCCGAGCACATCTGGCTTCATAACATAGCCGTCATTTATTGTGTAGTGACTGGGATGCAATTTCCGCTAATTTCGTCTATATTATTTTAATAAATGATATTTAATAGTGTTATATGAAGATAAATTGGGTTTAAATCCGGACACCTTGCAAAAGAAACAGCAAGGTTTTTACTTAAATACTTCCGGTTAAGAACCCGCACAACTTCCGGATGTGAAGTTTGTGAACAGCTTCTTCGGACTTCAGCTTGTTTGAATGTGTGAGCGTTCACCTACATCAAAATGTTGAACGATTTTAAAAGGGAGCGACTGATTGCGGTCGCCGACGAAATCCTCTGACGGTTTGAAACGGCGATAGCGTCCTAACGAGGAGCAACTTAATCCAGCGAGAGAGGAGACCGGTGCGACAAGTGGAAGCTGTTTGCAAGACTCAAGTTGTCATACACATGGATGGTTTGTTCACTAAACTTCTACTTAACATTTGCATACGTTGTTGATGTGTTGTAAATCCAAACCTAAAGTCCTTAACGGTTAAACCACTCAAAAAGAACAGGGTTCGATCCTTTGTTAACACTATGACTACCAGAATTGTAAATCTACGACCTAAAATGACGGCTTTAGGTCTGGCAATGAGGTATTTAATTTATTAAAATTCTATGGTAAGGTATCTTTTAATGCAAGTTATCTAATGTAGCTCCTCTCCCGGGACCACCAGAGCCCATAAAGAAGCCTTGTTCTTGGAGGTGAGGCGTTTCAGATAGAGCCTGTTATCTGGTCTGTACAGCCAAAAATGTGATTATTCTCACATCCAGCAGCCAATATTTTGCTATAGGCCAGGGGTGGGCAAACTCGGTCCTCGAGGGCCTGCAGGTTTTGGATGTTTCCCCTTCCCCAACACAGCTGATATATGATCAGCTCATCAGCAAGCTCTACATAAGCCTGATAACTATTCTTTTGATTGGAATCAGCTTGTGTTTTAAGAGGGAAACCTCCAAAACAACCTTGCTTGAACTGTGTGGCCCCTTCCAGTGTAGCGGGCAAGACGGTTCTTCTTCGCTGAGGGGGTCATTTCCCTGTCAATTCACACACCCTCCCCAATGACAACTCTTCTGGGCCAGAAGCCAGAACACATTAATATAGCAATTTACAGGTCTGTACCTCCTTCAAAACAAAAGATGCGGGCCTGCTAATATGGTCCACAATTTAGTGCACAATTCCTTTATCCTGAAAGTGGGCGTGGCACCCAAACAATAAAGGACTATAAATCAAAAAACGTTTGAGCTAGGAGGCTCAAACTTGAGCTTCTTTCTGTCGAGACTCGAGATCATAAGGCACAAATGGAATAAAAATCTGGCAATTGAAGATGTGTGATGGTGGAGGTTCTGAGGATTAGTGTGACACATTTTAGAGGCAAAATGCCACCATTTAGGGGCAGTGTGGAGCTCTGCATCTTATTTGTTGTTTACATTTGACTGGAACACTTTGAGGTCACAGCTGGTACATACAACCTCAGTGGGATAAATCTTCCTGGAATGCAGCATAAAAATCACAAGAGTATATATGCATTATGTATGCATAAGGACATTCAACATTAATTTCACATTCAACAAGTACTAAATGAAGGGGAATCTGAAGGTAATTAAATATGGATTAACGATTAATGTGTTTGTATTTGAAGCTGACATTTTTTCGGGATTGCCTCATGATGGGAGTGAACTTTACCTTTAAACACAGGATTAGGACGGGACAGGATAAAAACTTCACAGGAGCAGATGGGAGCGGGATTAATTCAATATCCGTTTGGGGAAAATCCTTGTGTAGCAGGATGAGATGAATCTCCCCCTAGTGGAAACATGCTGTATTGCCTTAATTGCTTAGCCAATCAGCATCAGTGCCCTTCTTCAGACCCATAGATGAATGCAGAGGACATGACATATTTGCGTTTCTAAACTAATAAAAACGCATAATTTGGATGATGTCAACATTTCTGGTTTATGATTGGATCTTAACTAACCAATCACAATCGCAGGTTGATTTGCAAGATGTTCATGTTAAAAATGTTACATGTACGCTTGGTAAGTTTACACGTGACACTTGTTACAGCCATACTATCCTGGCGTCCACTATAACAAGATAACCCCCAAACATTTTCCGATGTTCTTATGTGGGGAAAATAGTCAAAATCAGTAAAAAAAATCAAATTGCCCAGCAGAAAAAAAATGCGTATCTGAAGGGGTTAATTAGGCAGCATAGCAATTTTCCTCCATTTGCTCCTTGGCTGATATTAATAAATTAATCAATCATATTAACAAAGATTGATTTAAATATTTTTCTTGCATATTTTGTTTAGCGAAGACGGACTACAGTGAGCCATGGAACCGTCTGTTTGAGACATTGCTGCTTTGCTTTATTTTTTGTTTTATTTTATTTTGGACAACTTGTGACAGCGTTGTTTTGATGCCGCTGTGATTTTTGTTATCTGATTTTTATTTAAATATTTTATCAATTGATAAATAAATGTATTCTCTGTTTGCAGGACTTGAAGCTCTCAGTTGTGGTTCTGTGTGCTGAAATGTTTGTTTTGCTCGAATCCTGTAGATGTCCAGAGGCTGATTGCTCATCATGCTCATCATGCTCATCACCCTCAGCTGCATGAGCATCCACAGCGCCCGCTAAAGGAAGAGGAGGAGGACAGTGCGATTATGATGCCACTGGCTGGCGAATCTGTGCAGGAGTGTAAAGAGGAACCAGCCGAGCTTCCTCCTCACAGTCCCAGTGGAGACCAGCGTGGACAACCAGCGGCAGAAGGCCTCCAAGCTCCACTTGCACAAAGTGACAACAAAGAAAAAGACCAACCTTTGAGGAGCAGCGCAGACCGTGAAGGTGACCAGATGTTAGTTTTATCTGAGTAATAACATTTGTGTGAGTGAACAAGGCCCAAGCCATCGCCGTCAGTTTATGTGGCTTGTCAAAGCATGTGGCAGTTCCTTGAATTTTGTTGCCCTCTTATAATAGTGTAATTATTTCAATGGAATTGTGAGAAATAAGCGGTTTGGAAAATATGTAGTATAGCCGCCTGGGCCCGGTTGTTCAAAACTCGTTTTTTTCTTTAACCACTGGTTAAGTAGATTTAAATGGCTGTTAACTTTTTTTTTCTCTCTCTCTGGAGAGCTCAGTGTTGTTCATTCGGTAATTTTACCGATTTGACATGTCATCATCATTGCTCTTTTTTTTTTTTTGTATGTGTATGTGCATGTGTATTCATTAGTTCACCTAAAACCTATTAAAAAATCCCATACCGTTCACCTAAACCGAACATTTCCAGCCAGAGTCATGAGACCGTCAGGAGTCCCGAGGAAGGACCAAAGAAAAGAAAGGAAAGTGAAATCCAGCACCGACCAGACACCACCCACCAGGCCACCAACCAGAGTCCTTCACCAACCCCAGAGACATCTAAATTCCAACAAATCAGGGAGACCTCAAGAGACCAAAAGAGAGACTGAGGAAAGGAAGGAAGGACAGACGAAGCAGAGTGAGATCCACAGACACCAGCCTGCACCGATTCAATGACCTGAGGAAGAAGCAGATTGTGTCTGAGTTTCGGTAGATGCTGGTGTGGTGGATCTGGCATGCATGAAAATCTCCACCAAAGAGGGGAGCCGTGGACCCCTGCCAGGACAGCGCAAGCGCAACACCTCAGGGCCCCCCAGGCCGCGGCAGCGCCAAAGGACGACCCCCGGGCCCCGCAGGGGCCACCGGCCGGAGAGCAAACCCAGGAGCAGGAGCGCCCCCCATCACAACACGGCCCGCGCTCCCAACCCAACGCAGCAGGACGGGGCACTGCAGGCCCGCCGGGCACCCCACCTGTCCACAGCCCCCGCTGCCCCCCATCCACTCCCGCCATCCACCCCAAACCCCCAGACACCCTCAGTCAAATCAGTCAAAAATACAAACATGTTAGACAAAAAATAACATTTGACAAAAATATGAGAAACAAAACCATACAAAAACATGCAATATTACATGCTACAAAAATATTGGTAAAAATATTACACAAAATACACGCAGTAGAAAAAAGTAAATTATAATGAATTTAAAAAATAAATTATTCCACAAAAACTCCTGAATTGCTTCAACCGTTGATTGAATAACGTTTTCTTCGTCAGCATAAAAGTTCCTGCTTCTTTTTTTTCCCCGGCAAATGCCAGGGGTTGTTTGGATAGTATTTCTTTCGCCGACCCAGAAGTAAACAAAAAGAGATATTGTGTGATATATCAGTGTTATACAGTGACATAAATGGCACAGTTAACTTTGATGGTGCCGTTAATTAACAGCCTGACTAACCATGTTTTGAACAACACATATTTAACGGTCGGGTAGTTAATGGCGGGATAGGAATTTAACCGCCGAGTAGGGGTTAAACAGTGGTTAAAATAACCTAGAATCGAACAACCGGGCCCAGGTTGTCAATTGTTATGGAGCATGTAGTAGCAGTCTGCCAGTAAATGGTTATCAGCAGGCAACGGTGTGGGAGGATTGCCTCCCACTGGATTGAAGTTGCCTCTTACTCTGCCCCAGTCTATTGTGAGGGCTGTCTGCAAAGCTTGTTGGATTTCTAATCCATTTCTATGGTATGTGTTAACCATTTGTTGAACATCACGACACCACTCTTCTACATCACTTTTATATGGTGTAAAACTTTCCACCTGCCTTTACACGGTCCTCCTTTGACCATGGCTGGTAAACAAGAATGGTTCTGCTCTCTCTGCCCCCATCTCCGTCATAGGCAGAATTTGAGACTTCAATTATAGGGTACAATTCACTTTCTGATCAATTTTGTACTTTCGGAGTGGAGTCTGGACTCAACGTTCCACCTATGTGTTTACTCCAGTTCCCCACTTTTCCAATTTTACTCCTTGTTGCTCCTTGAAGGATACACATTTTCTTCATTCCTGGCCTCTCAAGGGCAGATAAGGGAGGTGCGGAGGTGTTTATTTCTTGTTGGTAAGACCCTTAACTAAAAGTGCTAAAAGTTCTCCGCTTGAATCCTTGCATTTTTTTTTTGAAATAGCTATTACCAGCCTAAACAGCATGATAGGGTAAAAATGATAAAAATAGTAGATTTTGGTGTCTGTAGGCATGTTTAGACCCCTTTATCTCCTAATCAGGTGGTCACTCATCCTTGAAATTTGGTGAAATGATAAACAGTGATATTTTGTACAAAATTATGTAATGTGAGCTTTGTCCTATAACAGGTTACATGGCACCGCTAAAGTAAAAAACGTACTTTGTTCAATAACTGTTCATGCAATGTACAATGGAATTTCAGGTTAGGGTTCAAGATTGAGACAACAATAAACACACATAAGTCAATATATTATAGTACAATATGACTAGACTTTATTCTAAACTCAGATTACAGACAGATAATGTTAAAACATAATTTTGAGGGTACATAGACTTGAACTGTAATCTGAAATGATCAAGTGAGCAAAAGGTTTTTCTGATTTACAGTATATGTAGGTGTCATCATCATCAACATCGGACTCAACAGATAAGTGTCCTTTGGTGCCATTAAAACAGTCTGTACATTTACACAGATATGTGCAATAAACGTAAATGCATGAAGAGTTAGATGTTGTAACTAGTACAGTAGAGGCCAAAATTTTGGACGCACATTCTCGTTCAATACACGTGCTTTATTTCCTGACTGTGTACATTTTAGATTCTCACTGAAGGCATCAAATCTATGACAACTAACGAACACATGTGGACCTATGTACTTAACAAAAAAAGGTGAAAATAATAAAATAAATGCATAAATAGATAGCCACCCTTTTCTCTGATGACTTTTTTGCACATTCTTGGCATTCTCTCAATGAGCTTTAAAGGGTAGTCACCTGAAAGGATTTCCCAACACTCTTTAAGGAGTTCCCAGAGGTAAGAATGACAAGAGTATACAAAGAAGTAACGACAGCAAAAGATGGCTATTTTGACGTTCATACATAGTTTTGAGGCCTTCAGTGAGAATCTACAAAGTATTCAGTCATGAGAACAAATCAAATGCATTGAATAAGAAAGTGTGTCCAAACTTTTGGCCTGTACTGTATATTTTGATACTTAACAGGCAGAGTGCGTCATTGTCAGGAGAACGTCTGGCGCTGGATTCAGGGACATCCATGTGATGATTATTTGCCCTTCAACAATATCCTACCCACTCAATCCATATTCATTGACATCCCAAAGTGCAGGCTCCCCACACAGGTGGCACACAAAGAATTCCAACGTTTCAATTATTGAAGGTGTCAAATAAAAATTATGTCCAAGAGCATGAAGGAACTTTTAAAGACATAATTTTACAGCATGAGCGTCAGTGCCTTCTTTTCCATAAAACACACTTTTGGAATGGCATCGCTTGATGGACGAGTGATGCAGCGCTGTCGAGAATCCTCATGCTTTCTTGAACTTGAGAAACCGCAACGAGAATCCTCATGCTTTCTTGAGCTTGAGAAACCGCAACGTTACCTTCAGTTTCTCAATATGTGTCTGTTTCAGTTGATGTGGATGCAATATTTCCCTTGATGTCTGGGGCTTCCAGATGAGCACAAAACACCATTTGGCATTTGTAGCAGCGGGAAGTTGTGTAGAACTGCAATGGGATAATCACGTTGTAGTCTCCTCTGAGTTGGTCTGGGCTGTGGAGAAGTAAGAAGTATTTAAGAGTTGGCATGGCATGAAGTAGACCAGGGGTGCCCAAGTTTGGTCCTCAGGAGCCACTGTTTCTCTCCACCAACACACCTGATTCATAATCAGAATCGTTGGCAGGGTTATTTCAAGCTTGCTGATGAGCTGATCATTAGATTCTGCTGCGTTCAAGGAGGGAGAGATGGAAAACAGGCTGGATAGGGGCTCTCGAGGACCGGACTTGGGCACCACTGAGGTAGACTATCTTGAAACTGGCAATATGGTATAGTGTCATATCAGCAATTTATCACCATGTTAACTCATTTAGTTTACATATTGCCAGTGCGTGGCAGAATCCTCATAGAATACGTTCAAAATCTTTTCAGGAGATAAAAAACCCCCGCAATAACCTTTGTGCAGCCATTACCATTGCATTGGCAGATAGTACATTTTCAGCACTTTTGATTGTTAATAATTTGTAATAAATAAATTAGTAGTATGAATATTCAGGTTTTAAATACAAATAGATCCTCACCGATAACCAGAAGGCTCTATCGCTTCATTCAGCACAAAGTGGACAAAGAGTTTGAGCAACTTTGTCCTATGCAAGATCTGTCCAATGATGACTCGCTGCTCATTCACATCCGAGCACAAGGCACAGTAGGATGCCTCATAGAGCGCTGGCTTTCTTTTGCTGAAAAACAAAATATAGGTAATTGTTGTGAGGAATGACCTGTAATTTTGGTGACCTATGTTTTAACCTTTGAATAAATCTGCAGTAAAACACATCTCTCTGTAAATGTACTCACAGTTAGAAGACGATTTTTATGAAGTGGGAAAAGAAGCGATGAGATATCCCTGGTATTCAAGCAGGTTAATAGAAATTACAAACATAATCCCAAAATTTACAGTTTGCAGCAGGTATATACATACAATCACAACTTCATATGATGTGGACATAGTTGGTTTTAAAACTACAGTTATGCCTACTACAATTATAGGCTACTGTACGGTTAAGCAAATGTATAATCTGATTATGAGTATTATTACTGTGGGTAAATCAAAATAGTTGGATACTATAACACTAAGACGGCGCATCATTAAATCAGCAAATTTTGTTGGGAAAAAAATTGTTTAAACCATTTTGAAAAATGCGTGTGGGCGAAGTCAACGTTTAAGTCTACCTGAAGTGAAGGCACGCCTCGAACTGCACTCTGCATCCAGGGCTACTTGGGTAAAATAGCCGTCTTTAATGTCAAATTACACAAAAACTACAGGATTACGTGTGGAGAACTTTTGGCAGTAGAGTGCAATTGTAATGTACTTTCGAACAGTGCAAAATGTGGTTGGCGCCCCGATGTGTAGAACGAAGGTAAACGATGAGTGGCCTTGGCTGATGGCCTCTGTGGTCTATATCAACCCAGTTGAGTGAGCATCAATGTTCGCTACTTTTCAGAGTACATTGTGGGTCATTTTGAGTGCGCTACAAGTTTGCTCCCTGGACATTCAGGCACCCCAACAAAATGGCGTGACCCCTCAGTAGGACACTATACAGGGACATTCAGACACAGCCACGGTGTGGGGGAGACTTTAGCAGAGCACACTGTTTATGTAATGTAAACTCCTATCTTTTGGTTAATACTATGAAAGGTAAAAGGTATTTAATTTATTAAAATTATTTTCTGAGTTATCTTTTAATGCAAGTTATCTAATCTAGCTGCTCTTCCGGGACCACCAGTGTCCACAAAGAAACGTCCTTGTTACTGCAGGTGTTGGAGCTTTCAACTATCTGCCCTGTACAGACAACAATGTGATTACTCGCTCACATCTATCAGCCAGTATTTTACTATTGGCTAATAATACCTTGGACTGTGTCGCCCCTTGCAGTGTAGAGGTCAACATGGCTCTTCTTTGCCGAGGGGAGACTGCTTTTGCTTGAACTTGCTTTCTCAGTCATCCTCTGACTCTGACTCAGCCTTGTCAATATTTTGAAGCAGCATATTACGTTATCAATTGCATCCCTTCATGGTAACGGTACAATATTAAAACGTAAAATTAAAGGTGAAAGTCATTTTAATTGATGATAATTTAATAAATGAATAATTTCTGAATAGGTTTATTATATACTACATTACAGAAGCAACATACATCCAATAGTGATAAAACAGTACACAATTACGATAATTTTTTATTGTGCAAAGGATAACATTTATTGTGCAAATATCAAGACTGGCACTCCCTCATGCAAAACACAATTTACAAGATTGTAAACATTTATCTTTTATCTACATTTATTATTACATTAATGTAGTTCTTCTTAATAACTTTGTGCTCTATGTGATTTGTACTGACTGCATGAAGATATACCACCATCTCTCTGCAATGGCATTATTCGGTGAAATGTTTAGAAGTTAAGATAATCCTTTATTTATATAAATAAAGGACATTGTGAAGGAAGGTAGCACGATAAATTGTCTTGCAAAGTAAATAGTCATCCCACTCATTTTCACTTTTCACTTATTACTGATTAATGGGCTGACATGTGGAGCAGAAGTTTGACACCAATTAAAAATATTCAAACAGTAATTGCAAAAGAAAAAAATTAAAGTGACAACTCATCTGGGCCAGAATACATTAATATAGCAATTTTGTTGTTGTTGTTGAGAGAGCTCAGTATTGTTCATTCGGTAATTTTACTGATTCGACATGTCATCATCATTGCTCTCTTTTTTATTTTTTATTTTGTATTTGCATGAGTGTGTACTCATTAGTTCACCTCAAACCTATTAAAAATCCCATACCGTTCACCTAAACCGAATACTTCAGAATCCAGCTAGAGTTGTGAGGTTGTCAGGAGACCCGAGGAAAGATCAAAGAAAAGAAAGGAAAGTGAAATCCAGCACCGACCAGACATTACCTACTACCCACCGGGTTACCAACCAGTCTTTCACCAACCCCAGAAAATTCCAACCAATTAGGGAGACCTCAAGAGACCAAAGGAGAGACTGAGGAAAGGAAGGAAGGATAGATGAAGCTACATTAATATAGTAATTTACAGGTCTGTACCTCCCTTAAAACAAAAGTGGCGCCTCCAAATATGGTTCGCAATTTAGTGTGCAATTCCCTGATCGTAAAAGTGGGCGTGGCACCCAAACTTTGTAAGACCATAACTCAAAAAAAACGTTTGAGCTCGGAAGCTCAAATTTGGGATTCTTTCTCTCAACATTATAATAATGGAATACAAATCAGGCAATTAAAGAGGTGTGACTGGGGAGCTTCTGAGGATTTGTGTGAAGTTGCACTGTCTCACATTATAGAGGCAAAATGCCACCATTTTGGGGGAGTTATTTGTTGTTTACATTTGCCTTTGTCACAACTGGTATAATCTCAGATTGGATAATTCCCATTTTCCTGGATTGCAGCATAAAAATCACAAGAGTGTATAAATAAATTACATGCATACATTAATACCTTAGTTTGCTTTATATATATGTATGTATTTTCACATTCGACAAGTACTATGTGGAGGGCAATCTGAAGGTAGTTACATTTGGATTAAAAATTCACATGTTTTTATAATAACAGGTGTTTTTATAATAACAGGTGTGACTTTTCATACACAACTACAGTCTACACAAAGCGGCTCAGGTGCAAATATAGGCTGTGATTGCGCAAGATTGTCTGACTTGCATAACACAATGACTTGACGAGCTTGAAATTCACTCAATTTGACTTATTTGCGACAATAGCTTGGGACTAGGGATGCACGATAATATCGGTGGCTGATAATTATCGACCATTTTGACGTCATACAGATAAACCAGATCATAAAGAAATCCGCCGATAATAATAGTCATGCCACGTTGGTCAATCTGTTGTGTTTGTGGCTCAAGTTGTGCCAAACTCCTCAAGCCCTCCCTTCTATGGTAGTGTCGCATATTTGTGACGTCATAATGCATGCGACCTCGTGTTCACAGACGATGCATCATGGCGACATGGCAGTCTCCAGTGTGGGCTTTCTTTACTGTGTCTTCCCAAAATGTTACCCTCTCAGTTTTTTGTTACATGACTTTTTTTTTGGTAAGCTCAAAATGAGTTACTGGTCGTCTTTGAAGCAGAGATATCAATAAAATTTAGCTTCATAATGCTTTACACAATCTTTCAATGTATTTGGACATGTTAGACTTATAGTAGGACTCCAAAATATATTTGTATTTAGGTTAATTCTGCAAACAATTATCGACATCAGCACTTTCTGTTGGGACACCTCCACTGTCAGGGCAAGAAATGCACGGTGCTCATTTCCTCCAAAAATTGCATAGGAACTTCCGTTTTTTTCGTGCTAATGCTGTTTCTATACTCTTTGCTGCCACTTCACTATCACTTGCTGTAACTTTGACTCGTACTCTGTGCGGCCAACTTTTTCGCACTACTAAAATTTACTCAGTGCGGCAAACTTCACATTACTAAAATTTACTTACGTTTCCTGTTTATACATATTGAGTTTCACGGTTTATATAGGATCATTTTATTTGTCTATATTTGTCTTACATGATAATGTTCACGTTTTTGCACAAGATTCACACTTTTAACTGATAATTTTCACGTTTTTACATGTTAAGTTTCATGATTTAACGTAATAATTAATTGTTTAAACGTGACAGCTTTCATGTAATAATGTGAGCTCTTTTCCTAAATACTAAAAAAAAAAAAAACCTTGTATTGTTTTGTATTTTAAATTCTTAACTGCCATAAATGTTGTTATTTTCATGACAAAATAAAATCGTGTAGGCACTAGCAATGGAAATTTTTATTATTATTTTGTAATTGTATTATTTACTGCCATAAATTTCAATGTCTATGCCAAGTACTGTGCGGCTGGAACACCTAGATACATACTAAGTAATACCTCTCCTACCTACACTCTTGAGATTGACACTGTATCCAAATGAATTAAGGGCTCAATGAGAAAACAACATGATCAAAGACTTACTTTTATTTATTAATCTGCATAACACTCACAATATACCAAAAAATTATTTTCATCAACTATAGTCTCATAGAAGATCAATAGGTCCTGAATGTTGTGGAAATTTTATTTGAAGACCTCCAGGATTTCTTCTTTTTCTTGCTCATCTATGTGCCTTTTATATTGCTCAGTGGCCTTGGTCTGTCACTCCTCCCCCATTCACAGAACTTTGGGCAGGTCCACTCTGGCAGCAAAGAGTTTATGATTGGCCTCATCCCACTCTGCAGAGAGAGGGTGAGAGTGAGAGAGAACAAAAAAACATTCATTCATCCATTATCTGAACCACTTTTGCATTTGATACAAATTTCCCTCATTTTACTGTAGCCATCACTTACAGAGAGCAGGAAATGCCCAGGTTTCCACACAGGAATGACAATGGCATCTCTGATTGAAGCATCATTCTAACAACAACAAAATTCAAAAGCAAACTGTTAAAATACACAAGAACTATAATTTGAATAAAATCAATAGGGCATGTTGCACATACAGGTAAGCTTGCAAGTGGGTGGCATGATGCTAGTGGTCACCAGCCTGCTACAGCATAGCGGTCAGTCACAAAAATGGATTTCCCCAGTGGATTAAGTGGATTGCAAATGTCCATATACAGGGTGTCCATAAAGTCTCTTTACCATTTAAAAAAAATATTTAAAATGCAATCGATTAGATATTTTATTCAGATTTGTTCTATTGTATTCAGTGTTTAAAAAAACACACAGTGTTTATCATTACTGACCTTAAGCAAATGATTACTGATGCCATTGCCACAATTGATGAGGCTATGCTACAGCGAACATGGCAAGAAATCGAGTACCGTCTTGATGTGCTTCGTGCAAGTACAGTAATGGTGCCCATGTAGAAGTGTGTTAAAAGAGGTAAAAAAAACTTTAATAAACGCCAAATACAATAGAACAAATCTAAATAAAATATCTAATCAATTGCATTTTTAATAAATGTTTGAAATGGTAAAGAGACTTTATGGACACCCTGTATTACAAACAGGAAAAGTATAGTCCAAAAAACAATGTTTCATACCTGTAAATTATAGAAATTATTTAAAAAAAAAAAAAAGTATGCATGTGTATCTTTAATCTGAAATGTATTACCTTCAAATGTAATGGCATTTTTCACTGGACGTCTAAATGCCGTTGAAGCCTCGAAGGCAGGCTTGGTTTATAAATATCCTTAGGGCAAAGGGGCAACAAATGCCAAAAAACAAACGGCAGCATGCTGTGCGGCGTTCTACTGCAGGCTTTCCAACAGAGGGGAAAATTGAATGCTGCATCTGAAAAAAATGTATACATTTTGGGTTATGTGTTTCAATTAAGAGTACATGAACTTTTTACTAATTAATTTATGCAACGTACATCATCACCATCACTTTTTACTGATGAGGGGTTAAAAGTGACCTATATGCAATAATTATATCATTAAACAATTTGGTGCTGTATGTTTTTTTAAGTACTTATCTACAGAGCTAGATAAGTAAGCCACATTTTCTGTTATAACAAAGATAACTCCATAAAGTCTCATATCTACTGCTGACTACAGCTAGGAGTGCTACGCTAGACTGACCAGCCCCTTGGGACTGGCGAGAGACTCAACTGAAGAACATCAAAAAAGTCTCCAATAACGGCAGAAAATGTTGCTAGATTTTTCGCTAGTAGCCTCTGACAAAAGGTCACCAAGAAAATGTTGGCGAGAGTCACTGGTTATCTGTCGCCATCAGTGCACTTAGTTGACTGTAGTCGCCGAAAAGATTCTATCCGAGTTTACAGCAGTTATACTGGCAACCAACAAAAGAAACCATGCAGTCACAGTTTCTGTGCATACCAAAAAATAATAATAATAATAATAACTTATTTACTATTTAAAGCAGCAAGATACACAGTAAATGCTTGAGCTGTTTCCTTTCTTTGTAAGCACTGGGCTCCTTTTGGGGTACTCTGAATAACAGAAGGACACATTTGAACAACGCTCACACAAGGTTTTGAACAAGTACGTGCTTGCCTCGGGCACATTCATTTACCGGGAAAAAGTATTAAAAGTATCAATACTTGGTTTTATGAATCATCAATGTATTTTATGTATCAATATTTTAAACCCAGCCCTACAGTAGAGGTCTGCAGCCAGGTGCCTCTCCACTTTCTAAATGATTGGTCTATCAGTAGCGGTTGAAAATAGCATTACCGTGCATCCCTACTTGGGACTTACTTGAAACTTTCAGGTTAAGATTTGAGGTTTACTTAGGACTTGCACACCACCCACATGGATTTTCAATCTCAAAGCATATTCTTTCTTTCTTTTTTGTTTCTTTTTTTCTTTCTTTTTTCTTTCTTGTTACGGTGGGTAATCCAAAATCAAAAGTCATTGCGCAACAGAAAGTCCGTGCTTGCGCTGTTTACTCTCCTATAAACAACGCATTTTCCTTTTTGTCGCTTTTTTTCTGTTAAAACCAAACCAGTAAGTATCGTGACTGGTCCTTCATGTTTGTTTACTCTTAAGTCATGTTTAATCTCGAGAGGTTTTGCGAGATTTCCCGTCTAACCAGGAAACATTTAGGAATGAAATTGGTTCGTGTGTGATGTATTGATTGTGCCGTGTGGCTGCACACCACATACTGTTCAAAACTTTTACTCCCGTGATTTTTTTCCTCATCACAATTTGGAAGTTGGCCGACAATTTTAAAATCTTGCCGTGTGAACCAGGCTTAAGTCTCAATGTGAAACTGCTCGCTGCTTATGCTGCTGCCATGTCATTCTGGCCGCAAGTTTACATTTTTTTTTCTCCAAAGTTGAGGTGATGCTGAGCTAGAGCGCTAAACTTCCCTGCCTCACTCCATTCACTTTCATCCACTATGTTTTTCAGAAATGTATGAAATGGTGTCTTTTCCAACCTTTTTTTTTTAATGGTCCCACGTTCTTTGCGGCTCAAGTAACTATTAGCTCATGAGCGAACTGTCTGTGCTTGTGCTGTCCACCAATATGTCCACTGACTTATGTCCTGCAGGAATCCAGCAGCTGGTTGGTCGTCAAATTCTTCCCCCTGAGCCGCAGGGGGAGAGCTCCATTTTGGGGCAAAAAAATTCACAGCCCATCCACATTAAAGAGGAAGCTGCAGCTCTGCAGTTCCCCCATGTTGAAGAGGAAGAGGAAGAAGTGCGCACATTTCCACTGACTGGTGTTTCTGTGGAGAGTGAAGACGACCAAGACAAACCACCCAAGTGGTCACAGCTTCATCATGATAGCCCAAGTGGAAACCACTTTGGAGGACCACCACCAGATGGCCTCTTTGCTCCACTGACTGACAGTGATGACATGGAAGATCATTTGAGGAGCGACACAGACTGTGAAAGTGACAACAAGCAGTTGAAATGCTCTGAAAAGGAGAAAACTGGCAATGAGAAAATGACACATATGTGGAAAAAGTGTTTTCCCTGCTCGGTGTGTGGTAAAAGTTGGACAAACAAATCAAAATTGTGTGAACACATGAGAACACACACAGGAGAAAAACCCTTCAGATGCTCAGTTTGTGGTAAGAAATTCTCTCAAAAGCAAGATATGATCAGACACATGAGAACACACACAGGAGAGAAACCCTTTAGTTGCTCAGTTTGTTGTAAGACATTCTCTCAAAAGTCAAATCTGGTCACACATATGAGAACACACACAGGTGAAAAACCCTTTAGTTGCTCAGTTTGTAGTAAGAAATTCTCTCGAAAGGAACATCTGGTCACACACAGGAAAACACACACAGGAGAGAAACCCTTTAGTTGCTCAGTTTGTGGTAAGAAAATCTCTGACAAGCCACATATGGTCAGGCACATGAGAACACACACAGGTGAGAAACTGTTTAGTTGCTCAGTTTGTGGTAAGAAATTCTCTCAAAAGCATGTTATGGTCACACACATGAGAACACATACAGGGGAGAAACCATTTATTTGCTCAGTTTGTGGTGAGAAATTAACTAGAAATACATATTTGGTTACACACATGAGAACACACACAGGCGAAAAACCCTTAAGTTGCTCAGTTTGTGGTAAGAAATTCTCTCAAAAGTCTGTTATGGTCAGGCACATGAAAACACACACAGGTGAGAAACCATTTAGTTGCTCAGTTTGTGGTGAGAAATTTTCTAGAAAGACATATCTGGTCACACACATGCGGACCCACACAGGTGAAAAACCCTTTAGTTGCTCAGTTTGTAGTAAGAAATTTTCTCGAAAGGAACATCTAGTCACACACAGGAAAACACACACAGGAGAGAAACCCTTTAGTTGCTCAGTTTGTGGTTGGAAATTTTCTCAAAAGCAAAATCTGGTCAGACACATGAGAACACACACATAGAAAAAAACCCTTTAAGTTGTTCAGTTTGTGCTGGTGTATCATGTGCCAACTAAAAAACAACAACAGCTACTGCATGGTATTAAGAACATTTTTATTTAATGTGAAAAAAAAACTTCAAAAAACTATTATGAAATTCGCACCAAATCAGTACTTAAAATATTGTTCTTCTTTGTCTGTAACTTGTTTTTGTTGTACTTTTTGTGAAAGTAAATTTTGGAATTTCAGTTTATGTTTTTTTTTTACGGAAGGACGGGGATTGAATCAGTAGGCCTACTACTGTTTTTTGGTTTGTATGTTTTCACACAAGACAAATATCTGTACTTGTTGAGGACATAGCGTGGGTGGTACTGGGTAGTGGGCACATTTTTACTTTAGACTCCGAACACGTTCCTGCAAAGTCACCCGCAAGGGCTTAGATTTGCGTTTGGGCAGAGAACACCACCCTGATGCTCATCTGACAGCTGGTAGCTGTGACAGCTACGAGGAGCAACAAGAAGCGTCCAAGATTTGCTCTCCAACTATTAGGATGCTGCATTGTGCCGGTGTCGGAGGAGTAACACGCTGTCATTCGTTGAGTCCGCCTGTGACATAAAGTCTGTGAAGAAAAACGTCTGCCATGACCTAAGTTGAACGTAAAAAAAAAAGCTGGACTGACTTTCCCACATCTCTACATGTTGCACATTAGCGCTCGTGTCATTGTGGTCTGAGTGGCAACACCTGCTTCATAACATTTGCGTAATTTATTGTGTGTTGACTGGGCTGCAATATTCACTAATTTCTTCTATATTGATTTAATAAATGGAATTTAAGAACGTGTTATATGATGATAAATTAGGTTTCAAAAGAAACCAAGGGGATCTGGCCGGAAGATCTAGCACTTCCGCATTCCAGTAACAATGTTTACAAACGTGCAGGTTCTGAAAGTAAGTGTCACACAGGAAATGGTGGGATACACTTCAAAATAAGAGTATTGCACTCTGATAATCAGGAAGTGGTGGTACAGCTTTGAAAGTAAAAGCTATTGCACTTGGACCACATTGCAAACGCGCATTAACTACGCTTGCTAAGGGCACTTTCCCCCAACTTCATATCACTGTTAATTCCGTAAAGCGGTGATTAGAACGGAAAGTAACGTGATCATGTTTAAAACCCACGTTTAATCAGTTATTGCATTGGACGGTATGTATGCACCTGCTCCTGAGATCACGAGTGTTACTCGTTTAAATATATATGTCAGGTATTGCTGGACCCATAAAATTATAACATTTGTCTACTTCTATCTATATTGGCTGCTACATAAATGATTAAAAAACACGTCATGTAAAATAGCTATGTATTAAATCAACCAGCAGTCTGCTAAATGCATTTTGCACGGCACTGTTTCTAATATATTCATATTCATTCATTCATTGGTATATTCATTATACTTGAGCATTAATTAAATGGTTGAATGTGAAAGGTGAGCTGCTGTATACAGGCCTACTGTATATAGGTAATAGATTCCCCATGTTTAATGATGATAAAAACTGTATTGTTTGTTCTCAACTTTGTGTACTACTATTGTTCATTCAAAAAGTGTAATGGTTCCAATTTTTATTTGCCATATTTATTTGACTGTACTTGTACACCATGTACCTCCCAATGTCAACAACCCTTCATACAATCTGTTGATGTCATCAACTTAAGAAATAGTGGAAACATTTAAGTCCTCTACAGTATGTTCAAGTCAAGTTTATTTATAGAGCACATTTAGGGAGAGAGCAGTCGGTCAAAGTGCTTTACACAGGTTAAAAACAATTGAAGCTCATAAAACAAGGTTGAAATACATAAAATGACAGTGATAACTTTAAAACAAACATCGGTACAATAAGGTTAAAAAGAACTATAGTGCCATGTTCCGGGTGTGCTTTAAAGAGGATTTGAAAGCCTCTAGGGCAGCGGTGGGCAAACTTTTTGACTTGCAGGACACAATGGGTTTGAAGTTTTGACAGGTGGGCCGGACCAGGAGCATTTGGACCTCATTGCACAGTAAAAACACACAGATAAGTGTACAACCCAATTTACTTATAGTGTGCACTAAGGACTGCGTTTTTCAAATGTGCAAAATCCACTTATTTAAAACAGCTTTTCCAATAGCTTATTTTTTATTGTTTTAGCTCAACTTTTGCTGTGTTTTTATGCTTTGTAAAGTGACCTTGGGTGTTCTGAAAGGTGCTGTTTTTAAATGAAATGTATTATTATTATTATTATTATTATTATTATAAAATAGCCCTAATCCAGGTAGTACGTTTGCCTCAATGAATATGCAAGATGCGGCATTTACACACTATTTGGCAAAGTGGAAGGAGAAATGTAAATAGATTATAATAGCACATACACTGTGATCTGTCAAACCTGGTGACTGCATCTATTATTAATAGATTTCAATTCAAGGCGTAAAGTTAAAGAATTTTTTTCCATTGGCCCACCCATTTTTAACCCAGGCCCACAGTACGTGTGACACATGCGGCTGCATGATAGCCGCTGCTGCCTGTCACGCGCTGAGGACAAAGCGCGTACATCCAATCCGTCTTTGACCACTTTTCCATCTCCGTAGGGGACGCATAGCACACGGTGTTTGTGCAGCAGCTCAAAAAGAAGCCAAAAGCCAACGAGGAAACGCTCATAGAAGTGCTCGACGCACGCCCCGGGGATGTATTCACCAATATCAACAGTCTCCTGCATGCGCGCTCCTCACCTCACCCATGACAACATGTAGAAAGACTATCTTCAGCTGTCAAAAGGATCAAAACACGCAACAGTGCCACAATGTTGACTGATAGACTGAACTCTCTGTCCCTGCTTTCTTTCAAAAAAAGAATTGACCGATTCTCTGGACTATCAGGACATTATTGCTGTGTTCAACACAAAACCGTGCCGTCTCCTGCTGTAAATGTCCAAATCCAATAAGATAAGATAAGATCCACTGATTGTCACACCCATCTAAGTGGGGCGAAATTTGTTCTCTGCATTTGACCCATCCCCCGAGGGAGCGGTGAGCAGCAACAGCGCCGCGCTCGGGAATCATGTGGTGATCTAACCGCCCAATTCCAACCCTTAATGCTGAGTGTCAAGCAGAGTGACAATCGGTCCCATTTTTATAGTCTTTGGTATGACCCGGCCGGGAATTGAACCCACGACCTCCCAGTCTCAGGGCGGGCACTCTAACCACTCGGCTACTGAGCTGGAAAAAAAAAAAAATTGAATTTTTTTCTAGCCTTATTGGATAAGTTCGGCGGGCCGGATTGAAACACATAATGGGCCGTATTTGGCCCGCGGCCCGGGGTTTGCTCATGTCTGCTCTAGGGCATTGGTGGCCAAGTTTGGTCCTCAAGAGCCCCTAACCAGCACGTTTTCTATGTGTCCTCCTTCAGCACAGCTGAATCTAATGATCAGCTCATCAGCAAGCTTTGCAGAAGCTTCATAACAATCCTGATCATGAATCAGGTGTGTTAGTGGAGAGAAACATGCAAGGGCGGGAATTACATGGTGAGACAGAAGGAGGGTCTAGCGTCCGTTCTGCAGTGATGAGTTGAACCAAGGCGCAGTCGGCTTCTTCAGGACCTTAGGTTAGACTGTCTGGTCCCAGGATGAGTCACCGGGATTATTCTGCCCGTATACCGTGAACTCAACCTTTAATAGAACGATATCAGTGGGAGCCGTTTTGCTTCTCGGTTGTTATTGGGTGATTGCCTGGTGCAGGGACAATGGCGCCAGCCGGTGTCCTTGCCAGTCGGGTGGAGGAGATGTGATACCATGTATCACCTTTTCCGTGCAGGCGAACTGCAGAAGATGTCCTCTCCGTCACCTTGTGGGGTCCTGTCCACCTGGGCTCAGACCATTTTCGTTTAATCACTTTTAACTCTTTCACTGCCAGACGTTTTCAGAAACGGGTTGTCCCCACTGCCAGCCGATTTAAGCATTTTGAGTGATCTTTCAAGGTCCACAGAAAATGTTGTGTTTGGACTATGGAAACACACATACTACCAAATGAAAGATTGGACTCTCAGCTTTCATCAGAAAAAAAAGTTTGTTTCTACCTTATTCCGTTCTTCAGTAATCAACAATAGAAAATGGTTACTTTCACCGAAATTCTCTCTTTTGAAACAAAAAACGGAGAAAAAGAGCTTTTTGTGAAACGATGTTATTTCATGCACTCTAGTGAATTGTACACTTCTTTTTGTCCATGAATGATGCCACAAACACCTAAATAGTGCTTTACTTCTGTAAAACGCTTTCACCAACAATGAAAAAGTGTTTTTTGATTGCAAAATCCGTTTATTTCCATTCAAGAATGTGTAACAATTTGACAAAACAATTTCGCAAACTATTTACAAATGTGTGCAACTGTGGTACTACTTACAATTATGTGGATGTTTCAAATACAGTTTTTCCTTTTGTAACGCTCTCCTGCGTGCAAGGAGACGCCAGGACTCGCACAACAGTTTACTTGCACTTTCACATTGGTCCGTTTTGCGTGCAAACGTTACACTTTCTTGACGGCCTTTTTTTCCGGGGAATAAAAAGCAAGTAGCAGACTGTACACACTTCCTCCGATGAATATGCATTGGACTCGGGGCACTCTCCGTCGTCCGATCGAACGTCCGCCTGTGCGTGCTCGGTTGTGTTCCGCGTTACGACACCGTCATACCCGCCGCGTCAGCGGTTCCAATTTCGCCGTCAAGCTCGGATTCACCTTCATCATCATCGAGGATGATCATCGTCGTCATCAATGTACTATTTTAGCGTTGGTCGATGCCTTTCGTCTTGTAAGTGTAGAGCTGCTTGCAAACGCTCGCCATTGCCCGTTCCCTCCTCCATCTAGCTCCATCTAACGTCTTCTACTGCCGCGTCAATGCTTCTCAACCACGGAGTCACCACCCTCATCTTCATCATCGATGATGATCATCGTCATCAACAATGTGCTCTTTCAGCGATGCTTTTGGTATTTGAAAAAAAACGTCTCGGGCGTGAGCTCCTCGCGACCGGCCGCCATTTTTCCTTTGTCTTCCATTCTCATCTCCTGCTCGACGCTCTAGCTCCGCCTCTACTGACGCCCACCCGATCTTGTCAAAAGAGAGTCATCGCTGCCCTCTAGGGGCCAAAAATAGTCATTAGGCACAACAGACAGACTGGAATCTTTCACCAGACATGCGGAAGGGTTTCCTCTACCCGTTTCAAAAAAAACAAAAAAACATTGGATGACGTCTTTTGACGTCATTGGCAGTGATCCGTAGGTTTTTACTTGACGTCTTTAAACGTCAGTGGCAGTGAAAGAGTTAACCATACATATTCACAATCATTTATTTCTGAAGGAGCATCTGGTTGTTTTTTTTTGTTAGCTGGGAGAAAGTAAATGTTAGTTGTTTAAATTCTGGAGGTCCTGGAACGTGCGCCTCTTCCAATAGAGCTGTTGGAGCCGGAAATGGTCTGTTGGTATGACATTCAAACGGAGTCCAGCCTTTGGCTGAGTTTAGTGACATTCACACATTCATTAATGCAACAGGAAGAGCTTGGAGCCAATTCAAATTTGATGAGGCCAGTGCTTTAGCCAATTTTTCTTTAATATTTCTATTCATTCGCTCAACCTGTCCTTGGGATTGGGGATGTGAAGGGAAAATAACCATGGTTTGATATGTCCTCATGTAACCTCTTATATAAGGATATGTTGTTGTCCTGAACTGTTGTACGAATCCAGGTGCCCAACAATTTGTGAATAAAGGGCGGAATCAACCTGGGAACTCTTCCTTGTTCATACTATAGTCCTCCCTGCTTCGGAGACATGTTTTCGAGGGTGCCTGGGAGTAAATGCCTTGTTTATACTACAGTCCTTCCTGCTTCGGAAACATGTTTTCGAGGGTGCCTGGGAGAGGGCTTGGCCAGCCCGGTTTCTCGCGCTCACAACTTTTTGTTAACGAATAAAAGACGGAGCGGCACACGGTGTGGGTAGAGTCAGCTGTGGGATACGTACGATTGCCCAGCCGTTTTGCAGCTCGTTCTACCCGGACCGTCGGCTCTCCGGTCTAGTGTCAAGGTAAGCGCTGATGATGATCATATTATACTGCTTAGCGTTGAAGTGTGTTGATTGCTATTTGCGGGGAATAAAAGGCACATTTGTTCTAGCACAGTATATCAGTCTCTGTGTATTCATTGTTACCGCCGATCACTCACGATCCTGCATAAAAATATAAAAGTGAAGTAGTGTTTTCCACAAAACAGGATGATACACTGAACCAAATGTGTGTTTTAATCCCAATGCCTTTTCTACTGCTTGTAGATGTTTGTTTTTGAAATGGGTTCCATTGTCTGATCAAATTTTTCTAGGGAACCCCTGTGATTGGATGTAATGATTAATCAGATGTCTTACCACGATATTTGCTGTTTCTGTTTTACAGGGATATGCCTCTGGCCATCCTGAAAAGGAATCCACTATTACTAGCAAATATCTGTATCTTGACACTGGTTTGATCATGTCAGTGAAATCCATCGAAACCACCTGACCAGGAGCAGTCACGTCCGGATCATGAGTGCCCTGGGGAGGTTTAGATGTAGGCATACTGTTATACCCGCTGCAAACACTGCAGTCCTGCAGTTCACTTTCAACAATTTGTAGAAATTTGTTTTGATTTGATTTGTTAAAAGGATGCCACCAGGAATGGAGTCGTCTCAGTGTTTCTCCCACACCTACATGGCATGTTCCATGGGCTTCAGAAATTAGATTTTTCAATTGTTTCTGAGATGGAATGCATTTACCTTCTTATCGCCATATACTGTACCTGCTTCATCTTTTTGTCCCCCTTTGGACATCCACACACTCTTTTCTTCTGGACTTGCTTTTTCCTGCCACAACTTAACTGTTTCTACTATCACCTCCTGTGGATTGTGAAGAGGAATAAAAGAAATTTTGTCCTCTTTGCGTGTTCCAAAAATGAGGATAGGTTTGATGCAAGAAAAATACACCTTTTGCAAAAATGATTTAATAAAAACAGAGAGTCTCTGGACATACAACAGCTTCTGATTCTGCTTCTGCGTGCGTGCGTGCGTGCGTGCGTGCGTGCGTGCGTGCGTGCGAGCGTGTGTGTATTCATCAGTTCACCTAAAGCCTATTAAAAAAAAATCCCATACTAATAATATAATATAATAATAAATTTCCAAATGCAGAAACATCAATGTAAGTTATCACGATGTGGTGGCTCTCGCTAACAGACAGAATTAAGTAACCAGAATTAGGTTAAAAAATTCTATATACGTAGACCATGTTTCTATAAATTTTGATATTTGGTTTTTATTTGAGGCCGATATTTTTTCCATTAAAATGTGATTTATGAGGAGGTTAGACCATTGGTCGATATTCAGAGTTTGTTATTTTTCCAGTTAACAAGAATTGTTTTTTTTGCGATAGTAAGGGCTACAAGTGTAGATTGAAATTGTTTATGTGGTAAGTCAATTGTTGTTAGGTCACCTAGCAAACACAAGTTTGGAGATAAAGGTATCCTACAGTCCAAAATAGCGGAAAGTTTTTCTAAGACTTTAGTCCAGAAATATATAACCGGAGTACATAACCATAAAGCATGAACATAAGTGTCTGTAGTGTTTTGTAAACATTGGAGACAAATGTCGGAGTCTGAGAGTCCCATTTTCTTCATCATATATTGAGTAATGTATGTTCTGTGAATAATTTTATATTGGATAAGTTGTAAATTTGTATGTTTTGTCATTTTAAATGCATTTTCATAAACTTGAATCCAAAAGTCAGATTCCGCTGCTATAGACAAGTCTGTCTCCCATTTCGAGATGGGTAAAGACATTTTATCAGTATATGAAAGTAACATATATATTTTTGAAAGTTTTTTTGTTGTTGTCGGAGAAAGCTTGTTAATATCTTTAGCTAAAACAGGCGGTCGGAGCGTACCCCGAAGTGTTGGAATTTTTTTCTTTATCATATTTTTAACTTGTAGATAATGTAAAAAAATTCAGTTTTTTATTTTGTATTTTTAGAGCAAGGATGTATATGATATAAACATATTATCTGAGAAGAGATGGTGGAGATGTGTAATTCCTTTCTGCTCCCACACACCTAAATGAAACGGTTGGTTGTTAAGTTGAAAGTCGGGGTTATGCCATAGGGGAGAAAGCCCACAGGGCTCCACTTGGGCTTTTGTAATTTCTAGTGCCTTCCACCAGGCAGTCAGTGTGGCGGAAATCATTGGGTTTTTAAAACAATTATGTCGCTTAATCGATGTTGTAATAAAGAGTAAATCTAGAAGTCGGAGGTTATTACAATCCTTCTGTTCTAGTTCCAGCCAACAGTTAGTGTCTCTGTTGGGTTGTGCCCATAGAACGATATAATGTAGCTGGTTAGCTATATAGTAGTACATAAAATTTGGTGCCTCTAGACCACCTTTGGATTTACTTTTCTGAAGAGTAGATAGACTAATCTTTGCTTTTTTTTTATTCCAGTAAAATTTTGTAACGGCTGAGTCCAACAACTGGAACCATTTAGCCGTAGGTTTAAATGGAATCATTGAGAAAAAATAGTTTATTTTGGGTAAAACTTTCATTTTAATGGTGGCTATTCGTCCTATTAGAGAAATAGGAAGATTATTCCAGCGCTCCAAGTCACTATAAATGTTATCCGGAAGTGGAGAACAGTTTAAATGAATTAAATCAGTTAATTTAGGTGAGATTTTTATGCCTAAGTATTTTAAATTACCTATAGGAAATGAGTAGTGTGGGTCCTGGCTTGCAGGGTTCCATGAATTTTCTGTAATAGGTAGAAGTGTTGATTTTGTCCAGTTAATAGAATAATCTGATAACTGTGAGAATTTAGTTATTAAGTTAAATACTTCCCCTAACGAAGTAGCCGGCTTTTCTAAATAAAGTAAGATATCATCGGCATATACGTAGATTAATTTTATGTTCTGTTACCCCAGAGTGAATTCCTTGAATCCTTCTTTCCTGGCGTATGGCTAATTCAAGTGGCTCAATAAATATGGCAAATAATAAAGGGGATAGTGGGCATCCCTGTCTTGTGCCTCTCTGTAAAGTAAAGCTCTGAGATATAATCCCATTTGTAGTAACTGTAGCTTTAGGAGAATCATATAATACTGATACCCAGTGGATAAATGATTTCCCAAAGCCAAATTTATTTAAAACAGCAAAGAGGAAGGACCAGTTAACTTTGTCGAAAGCTTTTTCTGATCCAATGATATAATAACTGCCTTTTTATCATGCCGCTGTGACATTCTAATAAGGTTAAAGAGTCTCCTAATATTATTAGTAGAGTGACGATCTTTAATAAAGCCTGTTTGGTCGCTATGAATGATTGTCGAGATTACTGTTTCTAGTCTAGATGTCAAAGCCTTAGTGATAATTTTAATATCAGTGTTAATTAGTGAAATCGGATGGTAACTTGATGGAAGGGTGGGGTCTTTTTCTGGCTTTAATAAAAGTTGAATTGCTGCTGTATTCATGTGTGGGCGTATGTAACCATTAGTTTTGATTTCTGTTACTACTCTTAAGAATAGTGGAGCAAGCATTAACCAGAAGTGCTTAAAAAATATAGCCGGATAACCATCCGGGCCAGGTGCTTTGCCATTAGGTATACTATCTAGAGCACTGTACAACTCGTTTATATTAAGTGGCGCATCTAACATGTCTTTATATTCAGTAGTTAACTGAGGTATATTTAAGCTACTGAGGAATGCCTCAATATGCTCAGGGTTAGGCTTATTAGTTTCTGAGTATAGGTTGCGATAATAGTTATAAAAAAATTGATTAATTTCTTCTGGTGATTGTGTGCATTCACCAGTTGTCCCTTTAATAGCCGTTATAAGAGATTTTTCCCGATTGCGTTGAAGTTGGTTTGCAAGAAATTTACCTGATTTGTTATTATATTCAAAGTTGTTGTATCTCAATTGTTGTATTATAAATTCTGTCTTTTTAGTTAGCATATCGTCTAATTGTATTTTTGTATTTTGTAAGTCAGTCCATATTTGGTTATTTGGGTTTATTGCGTACTCATCCATCAGTTGTTTAATTTTATCTTCCAAGTCTTTTTCAAATTTTTGCTCCTGTTTCTTTTTATAAGATGAATATGATATAATTTTACCTCTAATTACTGCTTTCCCAGCTTCCCAGAGAAGAGATGGGGATAGGTCTGGAGAATCATTTATTTCCAAAAAGTCTGCCCATTCTTTTCTTATAATTTTATCAAACTCTGCGTCGTTTAGCAGTGAGATGTTAAAACGCCATGTCGGTGGTGGTTTAAAGGTATAATCAACTTGGAGGGAAAGGGAGACTGGTGCATGGTCGCTAATAATAATAGGATGTATTTTTGTAACAGTTTTATCAGCAATAGAGTTATTTGTAAGAAAATAATCAATTCTTGAAAAAGACCGGTGCACAGCGGAAAAGAATGTAAATTCCTTCTTATTTGGATTTTTAAGTCTCCAGCTGTCGACGAGGCCAAAATCATTCATATATTCCCCTATTACTTTAGTAGATTGTAATCGCCTTATACATGTTGTATTATTAGAACGGTCAATTAATAGATTTAAGACTGTGTTAAAGTCTCCTCCAATAATAATAGCAGAGTTCGCTGCTAAATCAAACAGCTGAGAGAAAAATTCATGGAAAAAGGCCGGATCATCATTATTAGGGGCATATAAATTACCAAATGTATATATTTTATTAAATATAGTCACCTGAATAATAATGTATCGGCCCTCTGGGTCTGTTATTGTATTATTTAGAGTAAAGAGTAAATTCTTATGTATGAGTATACAGACTCCTCTTTGTCTACTGTTATAAGGGGCAGAGTACGCTTTGCTAAAATTCTTATCAATAAGTAATTTTTCTTCAGATTTTTGTAGGTGGGTTTCTTGTAGGAGGCAAATATCTGCTTTTAATTTTAAGAGATAGTCTAAAGTTTTTATTCTATTTGCTTGTGAGCGAGCGCCACAAACATTCCAGGAAACCAGAACTAATTCATGCATACAAACAATATAGACTCAATCCTGTGTATATATCTGCCGAGGCCATTTGTCAATATTGGCATGTTATAGGATAGAATCAAAGTGGTTAGGTGGTTTATGTAATTTGTGTAAAATATGAGGTGACGTGTAAGTAAATATAACAGTGAAAAAACGGGTAGGGAGGTGAAAGTGAAGGAAGTTAGCGGGGGATTAAACGATTAAAGATTTTTTGTTTAAATATACTTTAGATATAGTTATGTATTTAATAATATATTTATAATATAGCCTAAACATAATGAGTATTCATATTTTAGGTTTTATAACCACATACAGACGCTCCCCACCTTACGAACGAGTTACGTTCCGGACGATCGTTCGTAAGGTGAATTTGTTCGTAAGTTGCTTCAGTGCTATATTTTGTATTATAATTTATGTTTAAAGCCTATATAAGTATATTGAAGGTTTATATAAGTATGTTTAAGGCTTGTACAAGTAACCTGCATTGGTTTGTACTGAAAAAAACTTTTAATAAAATGGAGAGAATACGTACAGTACTGTATTGTACTACGTATGTTAGAGAGCGAGAGACACACACAGTATGTACATGTACATAATAAGATAAATAAAATGAAGTTTAACTTACTTTTGGAAGATGTACTCGATGCTTAAGGAGATGATGGAGGAGGAGAAAGAGGAGGATTTTATATCATGAGAGATTCTTCGTCGTCGCTGGAATCGGCTTCAAAAGTTATTTCCTGCTTCATGGGGACTGGCGTTTCTTCCTCCTCCTCGACACGTTGCTCAGCCTCCAATGAGCTCTCACAGCGCCAATCGTCGGTATTAGCGGCGGAAAGAAGCACTATGCGCAATACAAAATCTAACTTACAGCATCTCTTTCCGAACATTTTTCGACATACTGTACGCGCAGACATGTTCGTATATACCGTTCTTCGTAACTCGAATGTTCGTAAGTAGGGGAGCGTCTGTAATTAATTAGTTAATGCTTTAACTTTGACAGCACTACATATATATATATATATATATATATTTATATTTATTAGTGATGCACCGAATATTCGGCTATTTTTGGCATTCGAAATTAAATCCGAAAGAATATGGCCGAAATAGGATGTTGTGGTGACGCAAGCAAAAAAAAAAATGCTGCAAGCAAACGGCTGTTTGAATTACTGTAAACAGCGAACTCGGAGGTTTGTGTCCGCCTTGCTTCTCGCTGGCTTTTCACCGTGTGAGTTTGCACCGGACAGTCGCAGCAGCTCCCGGGGTCATTACGCACACCGGAGAGGGGCGTCGCTTGGTGTACAACATTTAAGTGGGTCAAAAAGACAGAACGGCGCTGTACTGCAGTACAGGTGAGCCACTCTATCTCTTGCAGCACCTTCCCTTTTTTTTTTGTTGTAAGAGCACCCTGAACGCTTCCACTTTTTCACTGGCATCCCGGTGGCCATGCTAAATACTTTAGCTAATCTAGCACTATTGCTATCAACAGTTTTAAACACGGAAACTCTTAACGCTATCTCCGGGTGGCGACAGACCTGTACAGGACGCTGTATGTGGCTTTGCAATCCGTTCCCGAAGCCGATTAGCTGGTGCGAACAAATTTATTTATTTATTTTTAGATATTGGTGAATATGTGAATGTGCGGATTTTAGGTGCGCTGCACCTTGGCCTGAAGCACGAGTGCAATCGCACCGCCAGAAAATGCTCAATCATCGTTTTGGTGTTTAATGCACGTACCATTAGCCAACATGTCTGCAGTGTGGGCACATTTCAATTTATATTGTGCTTTGTTAAAATGCCAGTGCTAAATAAATAATTTATAATAGTATTATAATTAGAATTACTGTCATTATAATAAATGCAATTAGAGTAAAAATTGCCATAATTTTTTTTCGGCGTTTCGGTTTTCGGCCCAAAATTTTCATTTTGGTGCATCCCTTGTATATATATATATATATATATATATATATATATATTATGGGTGTCAAAATTATCGCATTAATATCTCGTTAACTTAAAGTGCTAATTTTTTTTAACGCTTGATTACTGACCGCCCCTTATTTGGAAAGCCTCTACTGAAGGGAATTCCAGTCATGAGCAGCAGAAACGTCCATGTCAAAATTAGCTTTTCTTAATATGAAAAGATCTTTTATGTTTCGTTTCCAGTAAAATTGTGTCATTTTACAATGTGTATCCGTATTGAACTTTAAAAAAAAAGCATTCAACGTTGTGCAAACAAGTCACTGTAACACAATTTAGCAGTGATAAATTAAATAACAATGCATATATTTGGGGAATGGGGTCAAGTTGTATTTTACAGTTTTTAAAATGTGCACAATTTCACAAGTTACTTCATGTTAAAAATTAGTCAGCTCTTAATACGAAAAGAAAAATGCACTGAGCTGTCACCATTGTCTTACAAACGCAATTATGCCATGTAGTGACAGAAAAATGACCAACACAAATCAATGTCACACTCATTTTTTTACAGTATAGTACCTATTTTTAATTAAAAAAAGATTAATTGTTATGAAATTACTGATTCAATGACTGAAAAATGCAGCCATATTTCTATTAGGTTAACATTTCTTCCCACTTTTATGTTAAGAGTATGAAAAATTAGAAAAAAAATATTGTACACTTTAGTATAAATTTAGATATAAACTGATATAAAATGTGCGATTAATTTGCGATGAATCGTGAGTTAATTATAGAAGATTGTAGAAAATGTATTTGGACGTGCGCAGCAATTGTTATTTACGTCGCAAGGCATTCAGTGCGTCGTGACTGACAAGGCGTGACAGATTTAGGACTCAGGCGCAGAGATAGAAGTTTGCCGCCAAGGCAGATATTTATTAAACATAAAACTCCTCGTTTAGAGGGAAAAACAAAGCCTATAAAATATTAAACTAAAAGCGCCCCAAAAAGGAGGATGTCTAAACTACAAACAAAACAAAATCACTCCTAAACTAAAACTATACTGTGGCTATACAAAGTTACAAACAAAAGTTCACACAGAAGACAGTACAACAAGGCTGAGGACTACGACTGTGAGTGGCTAGAGTGACTCTGACCAAAACACTTTGGCACAAGACAGGGGAGACGCAGACCATTTAACACATGAGGGTAATGGGAAACAGGTGGACACAATCAGGAATCAGGTTTGACACTGACACCAAATGAGGAAGAGCAAGTGACCTGAAACGAAAGGAGTCAGAATTTTCAAGATAAAACAGGAAATGACAAGACTGTAAAAGCCCAGACAAGACAACCTCACCGCGGTGTGACAGTGACGTAGAATGGCGGCCAAATAAAGTTTCTACAAAACGTATTAACTCTTTGACTGCCAAGCGTTTTCAGAAAAGGGATGCCGTGGGTGCCAGCTGATTTAAGCATTTTGACTGATCTTTCAAGGTCCACAGAAAATTTTGTGTTTGGACTATGGAAACACACATACTGTACTACCAAATGAAAGATTGAACTCTCACACCTTTTTTTTCCATGAATGATGCCACAAACACCTAAACAGTGCTTTACTTCTGTAAAACACTACCACCAACAATGAAAAAGTGTTTTTTGATAGCAAAATACGTTTATTTACATTCAACAGTGTAACAATTTGACAAAACAATTTGGCAAACTATTTACAAATGTGGGCAGCACGGTGGCTGACTGGTTAGCACGTCCGCCTCCCAGTGCAGAGGACGTGAGATCGAGTCCGGGCTTCGGCCTTCCTGGGTGGAGTTTGCATGTTCTCCCCGTGCTTGCGTGGGTTTTCACCGGGTACTCCGGTTTCCTCCCACATTCCAAAAACATGCATGGCAGGTTAATTGAACACTCCAAATTGTCCCTAGGTGTGAATGTGAGTGTGGTAGTTCGTCTCTGTGTGCCCTGCGATTGGCTGGCAACCAGTTCAGGGTGTACCCCGTCTACTGCCCGAAGCCAGCTGGGATAGGCTCCAGCACCCCCGCGACCCTAGTGAGGAAAAGCGGCCAAGAAAATGGATGGATGGATGGATGGATTTACAAATTTGTGCAACTGTGGTACTAATTACAATTGTGTGGATGTTTCAACTACAGTTTTTCTTTTTGTAACACTCCCCTGCGTGCAAAGGGATGCAGCAGGATTTGCACAACAGATTAGTTTCGGGATTAGTTTCAGAACATCTACCGGGTGGTAGATGTTCTGATCCATCGTATCCACTCCATTCATGGTGGCATCGTAGTCCAGAACCAGTGTCTTCTTTGTGATCAGACTGTACCCACTCCTCCGATGAATATGCATTGGACTCGTCGTCCGATTGAGCGTCCGCCTGAGCGTCTGCCTGAGCGTCTGCCTGAGCGTGCTCGGTTGTGCTCCGCGTTTTCCGGCGTTAGCGGTGAGGCTTTATGACATGATCATAGCCGCCGAATCACCATCATCATCATCGTCGTCATCAATGTGCTCTTTAGCATTGGTCGATGCTTTTCGTCTTTGAAAAAAATGCTCAAGCGTGAGCTGCTTGCAACCGGTCGCCATTATGGCTTCCTCAGCCATTGTCCCCTCAACACTCTAGCTCCGCCTCACGTCTTCTACTGACGCCTACCCAATCTTGTCCAAAGAGAGTCATCGCTGCCATCTAGTGCCCAAAAATAGTCATTATACCAACTAGATCTGCTTGATACTTTCAGCACAGCTGGCCAAGGCTTTCCTCCACCCGTTTCCCCCCCAAAAAACAAAAAAAAACATAGTGAACGTCTTTTAACGTCTTTGGCAGTCCTCCATAGGATTTTACTAAACGTTATTTAACGTTTTTGGCAGTCAAAGAGTTAAACTGGAAATTATTTTTGAAAAATGAATCTGATAGTTATGTTAGTAAAAAAACTAATAAATAATTTAGAGCAAACTTGTCATTACAGTCGGGGTTCTTTTTAAGAAATCCAAAGTCATGGATGGCAAAGAAGGCGGAGAGAATCTCCAAGTCCGGCACGACCTATGAGGTGTTACCAATAAACGAAAACAATTTTTTTTTTTACATGAACTTATTGCACAACAAAACGTGGCATGGCCCATAAATGAGAATTACGACGAGAGGACAAGCAAGTTACTTGGAAGCCCCCGGTGTCAGGCAAGTTTCTCATTATTCGTCCTCCATCAAGTAAACAAGGGTCCGTGGGCAACGGGCTGACAGACAGTTCGTCAGTCCCGACGGACTGCCCACATCTGCTTTTTACTTCGAGTACATGTCAAATTGAGTACTTGTAAAAGTGAGTGCTTCATCCATCACTACTGTGGTGAGCCCAAGTAAATGTGACACTGTAGAAGCAAAGATGCACAACATCAAGGTTATGCTTGAGATTTGACTTGACCCAACCAAATGTGTGTTTGTCTTCTTGTTTCCTGCAGACATCAGTGAAAAATATCTTCGTCCTGAGCAACAGGAGCCAGAGTCCCCTCACATTAAAAAGGAGGAAGACCATCCTTGCGATCCTTACATCAAAGAGGAGGAAAAGCCCCTTTGTCTTAAAAAGGAGGATGTTGAGGAGGATATCACCAAGTCACTAAAGACCTTTGTCCGTCTTAAGAGTGAAGATGAAGACAAGGGTGAGAGTGAAGAGGACGGAAGGATGGAGCCTCCAGGCAACAGCTCAAAACAACACATGACAACAGAAGGCGATGCAGACCACTGTGGACCATCACAAGCACAAAGTCATGACATAAAGTCACACTCTGCTGATACTGATGGTGATGAAGATGATGACGGTAATGGTAGTAGCGTATATAACTCTGACAACAACCGCTGGGAATGTTCTCAGTGTGGGAAAATATTATGTTCAAATCAGGGTTTGAACGTGCACAAAAGAACACACACTGGAGAGAAACCTTTTTCTTGCTCAGATTGTGGCAAAAGCTTCTCTGAAAAGTCACAATTAACACGCCATAAAATAAACCACACTGGAGAAAAACCTTTTTCTTGCTCAGATTGTGGCAAAAGCGTCTCTCGAAAGTCAGATTTAACAAACCTCACAAGAACCCACACTGGAGAAAAACCTTTTTCCTGCTCAGATTGTAGCAAAAGCCTCTCTGAAAAGTCACAATTAACACGCCACACAAGAAATCACAATGGAGAGAAACCTTTTTCCTGTTCATACTGTGGCAAACGCTTCTCTCAAAAGTCATATTTAATAAACCACACAAGAACACACACTGGAGAAAAACGTTTTTCCTGCTCAGATTGTGGTAAAGGCTTCTCTTCTAAGAACAATTGGACAAAACATACAAGAACACACACTGGAGAGAGACCTTTTTCCTGCTCACACTGTGGAAAAAGCTTCTTTCAAAAGTCAGATTTAACAAAACACACAAGAACACACACTGGAGAGAAACCTTTTTCTTGCGCAGACTGTGACAAAAGCTTCTCTCGAAAGTCACATTTAACACGCCACACAAGAACACACACTGGAGAGAAACCATTTTCCTGCTCAGATTGTGGCAAACGCTTCTCTCAAAAGTCAGATTTAACAAAACACATAGGAACACACACTGGAAAGAAACCATTTTCCTGCTCAGATTGTGGCAAACGCTTCTCTCAAAAGTCAGATTTAACAAAACACATAGGAACACACACTGGGAAGAAACCATTCAGTTGCAGCGTTTGTGCTAAAAGATTCTCTTGTAAAAATGTTTTTAAGAGACACAATTGTGCTTTTGAGAAAAGCAGTGATATTTGCAGCTTTAAAATTATGGGAGTGAGTCTCTTGTAAGCTGTAAAAGTGTCAATGATTTTACCTAAAATAATGAATTTTACGATGACCATTGACAGATGCTAAGACAATTTTATCAGTGACGGAAGAATCATTTTGTCATAGTTGTGGTGATTTTAAAAAAAAAGTGTTTATTACAAACGTAAAGGAAATCAGATGTAAATTCTCTTTGCCTGTAACATTCTTAAACATTACAGTAAAATCTTTCAACAAATGTCAATATCAAAGATAACCCAAGGAAACATCAATGTAGTTAATAAATGAAGATATTAAATAAAAGAAGGACAAAACACTACTCAGAGCTACCTTGCCCAGTCAAAATTATTCACGTTCATTACTCAAGTAAAAGTATACAGTTGATATTAGGATTTCAGAAGACTTCTGTAGAAGTTGAAGTAGCAACTCCAGCTTTTTACTTTAAGGTGTAAACGTAATGCTTTCAAAACCACTCAAATGAAAGAAAAGTAAGGCAAGCAGGGGAAAATATCCATTGCAGCGTGAATTTACTGAAAATAAATAAATAAATAATCTTGTTTTATGTGCCCTCATAGTTTTTCTGACTATGACTTTGAGGAATAACATTCGCAGGTATAACTAGAGACAGCACCAAAGTGTGTTCTCGGCATTTTCTTCCTGCTGATGTTATCCATCCGTCGACCACACAAGGGCGCTGTTTCACAAAGCACGTTCAACAAACTCTGAGAGTAACCCTGAACAGTGTTTGGAAGCTTAAACTTTGATGTGTTGTTACTCTGTTTACATCGATTATTGATGTCTCTGCCTTTCTGGCCTTTTGACTTTTTATGTGCCTGCATGTATATTATTCCTATGCTACCATTTTATTGTATTAAAAAATGTGAAAATATTTATATGAGTCATTGTTCTTGCACCAATGACTGTGCTGTCGAATTTCCATAGCAACCAATTAAAAAACAAAACAAAACGAAAAACAGTAGAGGCATTACATCTGCTTCAAAATATTGCTGAGGCAGAGGTCGTCAGATCCCGTCGGCGAAGAAGAGACATGGCCAAAGAGGACATTAAACTCCAACGAGTTAATGTTGGTTAGTTGGTTTATTGAACAAATTACAGTTTTTCTCAGTTGCCAAAACACTAAACCCCATTCTCTGAACTGAATTCTCAGTTTCCGAGACTAATCTCTCAACTCAAACACTTTTTCTGCCCAAACTTACACACTGTTCAGACTTAGACCCAATTCTCAAAACTCATCCAATCTTTTTTTGATAAACCTTAAACATATTTCATACTTTTCCTAAACACCTTTCACACGGTGATACATGTTTTGCAAAATTTTAAACACTGGCAGCAGAATATGAACACAACTCCAACACAATTGTCGTCTTTCAAACACAACAACCCATAATTGAACACTCATGTTTCCAATGATGGAAGGTCCATGACCGAGAGCCTTACACCATGGCAAATTAATTGGAGGCAATGGAACAGGCCTGTGATGAGTCATTTCAAGGCTGGGTTCGGCACACCAGAGCATTTTTCCCTCGTTGCCTGGCAAGGGAAAATATCGCTTGTGACGTGGTTAAAGTCCTCTGGCCAGACAAAGCATAAAGACGTGATGCAGAATCAGTATCAGTGACTTGTGCAGTAGGCCTACTGTAATATGCCTTTCATTTACATACTGTAGTTTTTTTTATATGGAAGTGCTGATAGGCGTATCATTTGCGGAATGCATATTTTTGAGTGCTGAGTTTGCTAAGTGCATGTTTTTTGTTGAAAAGTGCCGATTTTGATTCGGACTTGATTATGTTTGTTCTATGCATGCAAAATAAATCTTTCTGTTGACTTAATGTCCAGGATGTCTTAAATTATTTTGTGTCTAACAAATGCTCTTGTGGTGAATATATTTTTACTTTCTGTGTGTGTGATCTGAACACATTGTTTGGATTTGAGCACCGGATAAAAGTAAAAAGTCATGGGTTTTGTGAAAATTGTTTTGTTTTGGATTTGTGTTTAACCCGTGAATTCAGCAGCATGAAACGTAAGGGGGTCAACATAGAAGCGCGCTCGCAAAAGAGCCATCATAGTATTACTTGTTTTGTTCTCGTTTATCTCCGGAAAAAAAACACGAGTACAAAGTATATTGTACTAAGTATATTGTGTGCTATATTTGTTTTAAAAGGGAGCAACTTTTTATTTTCAGTAATTTATTGTTGTTAAAAATAAACATCTTCAAAGAATATTGATGTGATTTTTTTATGTCTTTAAGAATAACCATAAAACTGTAAAACCACATTTTTTTTCTCAGACTATAATCGTACACCAAAATCTGAAATCATTCCACCCCTGATCTTCAGTCTGCTCCACCATCCCAAGGAATGTGTTGCGTGCCCTAGGTGTATATTTACAAAGTGTATTGTGCGAAACTAGTAAAGTGAGTTAACAAGAGCAACCCGACGGGGGCAAGGGGAATCTTTGCAAATTTTGAGACCTAAATTAACATTAATGGAAAAAAACAAGACTCGCGGCATAACCCTTGCAAGCATGCATCATTCAGTGATATACAGGCTTTAACAGTAGCAGTTACAGCATGTTCTACAAAAAGGCAAACTGGCACTAATAATAGTTGGCCACCGGCTGGGGTGACTGGTTAGGACGATTAACGTGTTTGACATTTCAAGATTGTCCAGCTGTAATACAAAAGGCATGGTCGCCGACGCCCTGCGCATCCAGCTTTGCAATTGCAAAGGTAACATCACGTATGCACCTCTCTTTCTCTCTCTCTCTCTCTCTCTCTCTCTCACTCTCTTACTCTCTTTGTGCTTTTTAATTCAACTGAAACTTGTTATAAATCCAAGACCCTTTATCTTAACCAGATACTACAGAGTCCCGGCAGAGTCGTAAAGTTGTCAGGAGACCAAAGGATCAAAGGAAAGAAAGATAAAGCGAAGTGAAATCCAACACTAACCAGACACCACCCTCCCCCCACAGAGTTACAAATCCAGAATCTTTCACCTACCCCAGATACATCTGAATTCCAACCCATTAGGGAGACATTAAAAGACCAGAAAAAGACTAAAGGAAGGAAGAATAAATGAAGTCGAGTGAGATGCACAAACGCCAACCTCCACTGATTGAGAGCTGTCACCCTCGGCCCGACAAGGCAAGCACAGCACCCCAGGGCCCCCCAGGCCAAGGCAGCACCAAGGCACAACCCCCACCGGCTGGAGAGAACAAATGTGACCTAACCTCCGGTGACTACGAAACTGTGTGTACATATATATATATATATATGTATATATATATATATATATGTATATATATATATATATATATATATATATATATATATATATATAGTCCACCCCTGAGCAGGGCCTCACCCAACTCGGCGGGGGCAGGGGGAATCTTTGCACATTTTGAGACCTTGAATGAACCTTGCATTACCCTTGCAAGAACACGCCATTCAGTGATATACAGGCTTTAACAGTAGCAGTTACAAAATGTTCTACAAAAAGGCAAACTGGCGCTAACAATAGTTGGCCACCGCCTGGGCAGACTGGTTAGGATAATTAACGTGTTTGGCATCACAAAAGGCGTGGTTGCCCACACATTGCGCATTCTGCTTTGCAACTTCAAAGGTAACATCACGTATGACACTGTTTCTCTCTCTCTCTCTCTCTCTCTCTCTCTCTCTCACACTCTCTCTCACTCTCTTTGTGCTTTTTAATTTATCTGAAACTTGTTGTAAATCCAAGACCCTTCATCTTAGCTGGATACTTCAGAGTCCCGGCAGAGTCGTGAAGTTGTCAGGAGACCAGAGGAAGGATCAAAGGAAAGAAAGATAAAACAAAGTGAAATCCAACACTAACCAGACACCACCCTCCCCCCACAGAGTTACAAATCCAGAATATTTCACCTACCCTAGATACATTTGAATTCCAACCCATTAGGGAGACATTAAAAGACCAGAAAAAAGACTAAAGGAAGGAAGGAAGGACGGAAGATAGGAAGGAAAGAAGGAAGAAAGAAAGGAAAGAAGGAAGAATAAATGAAGTAGAGTGAGATGCACCAACGCCAACCCCCACTGATTGAGAGCTGTCAACCTCGGCCCGACAAGGCAAGCACAGCACCCCAGGGCCCCCCAGGCCAAGGCAGCACCAAGGCACAACCCCCACTTTGCACATTTTGAGACCTTGAACGATCCTTGCATTACCCTTGCAAGAACGCGCCATTCAGTGATATACAGGCTTTTACAGTAGCAGTTACAAAATGTTCTACAAAAAGGCAAACTGGCGCTAACAATAGTTGGCCACCGCCTGGGCAGACTGGTTAGGATAATTAACGTGTTTGGCATCACAAAAGGCGTGGTCGCCCACGCATTGCGCATTCTGCTTTGCAACTTCAAAGGTAACATCACGTATGACCCTGTTTCTCTCTCTCTCTCTCTCTCTCTCTCTCTCTCTCTCACTCTCTCTCACTCTCTTTGTGCTTTTTAATTTATCTGAAACTTGTTGTAAATCCAAGACCCTTCATCTTAGCTGGATACTTCAGAGTCCCGGCAGAGTCGTGAAGTTGTCAGGAGACCAGAGGAAGGATCAAAGGAAAGAAAGATAAAACAAAGTGAAATTCAACACTAGCCAGACACCACCCTCCCCCCACAGAGTTACAAATCCAGAATATTTCACCTACCCTAGATACATTTGAATTCCAACCCATTAGGGAGACATTAAAAGACCAGAAAAAAGACTAAAGGAAGGAAGGATGGACGGAAGATAGGAAGGAAGGAAGGAAGAAAGAAAGGAAAGAAGGAAGAATAAATGAAGTAGAGTGAGATGCACCAACGCCAACCTCCACTGATTGAGAGCTGTCAACCTCGGCCCGACAAGGCAAGCACAGCACCCCAGGGCCCCACAGGCCAAGGCAGCACCAAGGCACAACCCCCACTTTGCACATTTTGAGACCTTGAACGATCCTTGCATTACCCTTGCAAGAACGCGCCATTCAGTGATATACGGGCTTTTACAGTAGCAGTTACAAAATGTTCTACAAAAAGGCAAACTGGCGCTAACAATAGTTGGCCACCGCCTGGGCAGACTGGTTAGGATAATTAACGTGTTTGGCATCACAAAAGGCGTGGTCGCCCACGTATTGCGCATTCTGCTTTGCAGCTTCAAAAGTAACATCACGTATGACCCTCTGTTTCTCTCTCTCTCTCTCACTCTCTTTGAACTTTTTAATTTATCTGAAACTTGTTGTAAATCCAAGACCCTTCATCTTAACTGTATACTTCAGAGTCCCGGCAGAGTCGTGAAGTTGTCACGAGACCAGAGGAAGGATCAAAGGAAAGAAAGATAAAACAAAGTGAAATCCAACACTAACCAGACACCACCCTCCCCCCACAGAGTTACAAATCCAGAATATTTCACCTACCCTAGATACATCTGAATTCCAACCCATTAGGGAGACATTAAAAGACCAGAAAAAAGACTAAAGGAAGGAAGGATGGATGGAAGATAGGAAGGAAGGAAGGAAGGAAAGAAGGAAGGAAGGAACGAAGGAAGAATAAATTAAGTAGAGTGAGATGCACAAACGCCAACCTCCACTGATTGAGAGCTGTCAACCTCGGCCCGACAAGGCAAGCACAGCACCCCAGGGCCCCACAGGCCAAGGCAGCACCAAGGCACAACCCCCACCGGCTGGAGAGAACATATGTGACCTAACCTCCGGTGACTACGCAACTGTGTATATATATATATATATATATATATATATATATATATATATATATATATATATATATATATATATATATATACAACTAAACTAAATTTAAAGATGTCCTGAATATATATATATATATATATATATATATATATATATATATATATATTTGCCTTTTTGCCTTCCTTCTTTCCTTCCTATATATATATATATATATATATATATATATATATATATATATATATATAGTCCACCCCTGAGCAGGGCCTCACCCAACTCGGCGGGGGCAGGGGGAATCTTCGCACATTTTGAGACCTTGAATGAACCTTGAGTTACCCTTGCAAAAACACGCCATTCAGTGATATACAGGCTTTAACAGTAGCAGTTACAAAATGTTCTACAAAAAGGCAATTTCTTTGTTTTATTTTGGTGGGTTTGTTGTGTTTGTCTTGTATTCCTGTGTGTTTCCCCTGTCTCGTTTTGTCTGATTACGTCCACCTGTGTGTCTTTCCCCCTTCCCAGTGTGTTTGACCAATCAGTGCCCTCACCCGATTGTGTTTCTCAGGTGTCATTAGTGTTGGTGTATTTAGTCTGTTGTCTTTGTCCAGTCGGTGTGGGATCATTGTTTATGATCAGATCTTGATGTAAGAGCTATGTTTTGGAAGCCTTGTGTTTGGATTCCGTCCCTCAGTCAAGCCTTGTTAGTGACAAGGCTTGACTGCACTAACCCTAATGTTAAACCCTAGTTTGAAACGCTAACCCTAATGTAAAACCCTAGTTTGAAACGCTAACCCTAATGTAAAACCCTAGTTTGTAACCCTAACCCTAATGTAAAACCGTAGTTTGAAACCCTAACCCTAATGTTAAACCCTAGTTTGAAACCCTAACCCTAATGTAAAACCCTAGTTTGAAGCACTAACCCTAATGTAAAAACCTAGTTTGAAACCCTAACCCTAATGTAAAACCCTAGTTTGAAACCCCAAACCTAATTTGAAACCATAGTTTGAAACCCTAACCCTAATGTAAAACCCTAGTTTGAAACCCTAAACCGAATGTAAAACCCTAGTTTGAAACCCTAACCCTAATTTAAAATCCCTGTTTTGAAATCCTAACCCTAATGATAAACCCTTGTTTGAAACCCTAACCCTAATGTAAAACCCTAGTTTGAAACCCTAAAGGAATATAAGAGTTTGTGTGAGTGGGGGTAAAATACAGGATGTGTGTGATGGACGTGGGGGTTTTAGGAATGGAATGTTGCAGAACAAAGGATGCTAATTGCAGGGGGAGATGCAGAGCCGCGATAAGATCAGAGTAGGTTGTAAACCACATTTGTTTTACACCGGGGCGGAAAAGTACAAAACAGGAGAAGCCACCCAGTGACGCTGCGGATGAAGATCGGCCAATGAAAAGCAAGCTAAAGTTAAACTGCAGAAAACACATAGCCAATAGAATAATGCCAGGATGCCTTTGTTTCTGTGTCATTTAAATATTGTGTAGTATAACTATTCACTGGGGCAACTCGGATGAGACTACGTCGGCTGCTTGAGACAGAGACGTATAGAATTGTGTTGATAGGGACCCGGGACCCCAGCTGTTATGTATTAGATTTGAGTGTTAGGAATAAATCCACTCGTGTGTGAAAATGCCGGCTTCCTGATACCTTTCTATTGCAGAACGAGCATGCTATTGTTGGATGGGTGATAGTTTGGTAAGGTCACAAATTGGAGTCAGATTATTAACTTAAGTTTATATTAATATAGCAATAAATTCCAACAATTTATGGTGACCCCGACGTGATGCAAGAGAGGTAAAAAAGAAGTCTGGGACTTCGAGAAAAACCACAAGAGTCTGGGACTCGAGGATCTGAGATCCAAGTCCACACCAGGTGACGACCTGATAAAGAAGCCATACCTCCGACCGTCTTTTCTCTTGGGCCCACAGTCAAATAAGGTAAGCAGATTCCTTTTCAAATTCTGCACATTGGCAACGCTAAATTATAAGAGAAAGGAGGAGCGGAACGGCGTAAAAGTGTAACAGTGTGGACATTAGTAGGGTATAAAATCTGGGATTTACCTACTAGAATAGGTTGCAACTATTCGTGGTTAGATACGGTTTAAAATCTGGGATTTACGTATCGATACGGTTTAAAATCTGGGATTTACGTATCAGTGTGGAAGCGGTGTGAATGTAAAAACTAAAATTGAACTGCAAGAGAAGTGATTAGGACACGCGCGAGTGGATTTAAGGATGGCAGATAAGAGAAAGTGTGATGAGGGTCTCGGGTCCCCTGAAGTCTGGTCGGAGATTAATGGTCATTACGCTAAGCTGGAATCACAGTTGATTAGTGGAATAGAAAGTAAGAGAATTAAGAAGGAAAGAGAACGGTGTCAGAAGTTGTTTCGGAAATTAAAGAAGGATGAATTGTTTCGCGGAGAACCTGGAACATGGGATATGTCGAAGTTAGCGCGGCAGTTACAGGAAAAGGAGAGCAGAATGTTGGCAAATATTCAAGATATGGAGGAGGAACAGAGCCGAGTCGGATGGCGAAAGCGTCATACACTTGGAAAAGAAGTTGAAGATGTAGAGAATGATAGACGGGGCATTCACCAATTGGCGACTATTGCGACTGCGCTGGCAGCGATAAGAGAGGAAAAGAAAGAGGTTGAGTACCACGGGGGATTGGCTTTTGGGTTGATTGTAGGTGTGTTATTAGCCGCTAAGTGTTGATCACACTTAAGTGAGTGCTGTTGTGTGTTGTGCTATTAGCGGTCTGTGTTGATCACACAAGACGTCTGCTGTGTTAAACGCCCGTATATTGACGGTGCGTGGTGTGATATTAGCCGTCCGTGAATTTTTTACGTTCGAGAGCTGTGTGTTATAAGCCGCCCGTGAAGATCCAGGATATATTTGTTGAAGTCGCGCAAAAGGTATTTAATATCTGTTTCGTTTTCGTCTTGTTTGTGTTTGTCTGAAAAAAATATATATATATATTTTTTTTTGGGGGGATTAATGAGAATAGTTTTGATCTGTTATATCGTAGTATCATAAGTGAGACGTCACTGACTTTATAAATATTAAAAACGACTAATTACTACATATTATGGACGAAAAAATTGACCGTAACTAAGGAGGTTTGCATAGACTTCCGGTCGAGAGTCAGAATTGGTCGCTAAGCGAACAGTGAGTTCATGATGCTGGATGCATTTCCACCACAGCGTCAACGTAAGTATGAAACTCTTTTAAATGTATGAATGCGCACGAATTGTGATAGTGGTTGGTTCTCACCGTTGTAAAATGTGGTGTGTTTGTGGAATTTGATTGTGTAAACAGCGCCAGACGCTGATTACCTCCGTGAAAAACACTTCTATAAGTTTCTTCGAATGGAAGAAAAGTTAGACGGTGTGGGGTCGTGAGCCAAATGTTGGTTTGTGCTAGAATGTTAGCGTTGGATAGCTCTGTGAAAGTTGCGCGGATGGCGGTGTTAAGTGATTTTGAGAATGAGGAGACTGATGCTAGGCTAGCGGCTCTGCCAGTGTACAGTTGCCATGCACGGGAGATTAGTTTTTGGTAAGACGCTACCGCACGAATCTGTTTTTAAGGCTAAGGATGAGTTAGCTGCGGGCAGCCGCATCTGTTAAGAAATTGGAACATAAATTGGATGAAGTGTTGACTGTGAAAGATGACCCGCGGGGAAAATTTGAACCAAGCGAGAGCTCTTGGCATAGAAATGAATTGTTGAGTGTACGCGTTTGTTTGTTTGTTAAGCTCCATGGTGTGTTGTGGCCACGCGTTTTTTCGTTGTTTGTTTTAAATTGTGCGCGACGTGTCTGTGTCGCAGCCGTAACGTTGCGATGGATTGTGCGCGAATAAGTCGACATTTAAGCTATAAGTACGTGGTGAAGTTATTATTAGACGAATAAACGGTGTATTTTACAAATGAGTGCGCACTTCGGAGAGGTTTGTGTTCGTCTGTGGTTCAACAACTGAGACGCCACTGAATTAAGTTGAGGAGTTTGTGTTGTGTGTGAGTGTGTTCTGGGTCTAGTTTGGTGAGTTGAAACTGTGAATATGTGAAGCATGTGTGAATTGTGAGTTTAAAGGGGGGATTTGATTTCTTCTTGTTTTTGTGTTTTTTCTCCTCAATGCCTTTATGACAAGGGAGAGGAAACTGAAGTTACAGTAAGTGAAAGAAGGACTGAGTTTGTTGGAAGGTAGGTATTTTGTGTCTCCAAAAATGAGCGAGATAAGATAGGATGTATATGAATGGCGTTTTGTAGGAAGAGGAAAAGAGTAGATTTCAATGGAAAAGAGGTGGAAAAAATTTCCTCTCTCTCCAGTTTCTTTGTCCTCAAAAAAAGGGTGAAAAAGAATGGTAGCAGGAAATCTGCATATTTTGAAAGGATGGGGGCCGTGAGCTGTTGTTTTAAGAAGGTGGTGATTTGTACTGTTGTCTGTTAAAATTAAATTAAACTAGATAAAAAAGGACAGGGGGGTGTGATACGTTTAGTCCTCTCTTCCATTGTCTCCATTTGGGAGACTTGTAGTCTGTTGTGTGTGTGAATAGCAGGGGTCGTCTAAGGCTAATCTATTAAAATCAAATTGTTCCTGTTATGCGGAAGGACATAGAGGTCTAGGTGTTAACTACAGGCCACTATCATATTATTTTTAAAATCAGATCTGTGTAATATAGTTGAATAAGTAATAAAACCAAATTTTAATTGAAATAGACTTTTCATTTTTGATTTTTATATTTCCCCTGCATCTCTGATAACTTATTCGTAGGTGTGAAAATGATTTAACCTTTGTCTTTATCTGAGTCCCATTCTAGAAGTCTGGAAAGGACTTCCATCCAAGTGGCCAGGGTGACTGACAGCTGTCACATGTTTCTTAAATTTGAGGTAACACGTAATGAAGATGTCTATGGTAGACATATGCGTAAATATAGTACTACTACTTGCTATAGTGTAGTGATCAAATTCAAATAAAACCACAAAATGAATAAATTAGGGGTTTGAAAAACAAAATATTTTGGGGGAATTTTTTATTTTATTTTGTCTTGGAAATTGAATGACAACAAGCAGTGTTCTCTTGCTATAATCTCATCTCCCTCTGTCTGTTCCAAGTGTATAAATGTTTCGGGCAGGTTCAATCTTTGACTGAAAGGTGTTTTACTTGGGTGACTCAACCAAAAAGTGCTGGAAATGGAATGAACAGCATTCTCCTGCTATGCTTGATGTTCAGAGTGGACGGCGAACTGAACAATGGTCACTTTCGGGGGGGGAAGTGACCACACGGACTGCGAAAAGGATGGTACACTGTAAATCCGCTCGTCCTGTGACGGTTCAATGACTCTTATGCATTGTTTGAGCATAATGTCCAGCAACTTTTTGTGCAGACAGGATTATCATCGATTCTGCCATGATGAACTTTTCCTGAGAACTCCAGTACACAAAGCCCAGTGCCCGCTTTGAACTTTGCCCTGCATAAACTGCTATCGACAAGGACAGGAAGGAATATGAACTCCGGTTGTGGACTCAAAGTTCTGGAATCATCTGAGTTTGGTGCCTGAGGTTGTATGTTGTATTCTGTTTGTAGACATTTGCACTCTGTACTATGTCAGAAAGGAGATGTGATCTATAGCAACGCAGTTTCGGAAATAGAGAACACCTTATGTGAATTAGGGAAGTGTAAAATTTATTCTAATCTTTAAATACTATATTTTCCGTTGTTTGATGCTTGTTGAATTTGGCCTTCTAGTTTTTTTCCCATTTCTCTTTTATAACTTTGGCTTCTCAGAGTGGACTCAGATATGGAACACTTACGGCGAATTTGCTGGTTAAATTTTTAATTTTGATTTAGGTCGCAGCACTGATTTTTAATTGGGTCATGATCTGCAAAGTTGCCTGCATTGTTTTTACAAGCCCCCACTACTCTGTAGAAGAGGTGAGGTTAGTTAGCATTTTAAGAATACTTTTTGGTTGGTTTAAAGTAGGGATTTTGTTTTGTTTTTCTGATTATAACTCGTTCCTTTTACTAGTTGAGATGGCAGATATTTGGAAGATTTGTGACCTGCAATAGATTAATGGGGTTGTTTAAAAAAAAAAAAAAAAGATTTTCTTCTCTTCCTGACCCTAAAAGTCCTCCGCTGCAGTATCTTAATTTACATCTGCTTGAGTTGTTTTTCTCACTTTAAGTTACCTGAACAGGATTCAAATTTACATTACAAACTCTTGCCTCAAAGGCTTTTGTTTTTATGGCTCCTGGCTAGCTCAGCTGGAGATTTTTTTATAGTTCTGGTGTTGGCCAAATTGTCACAATTTGGTTGTTTTTCTAATCTACAGGACACAAGGTGTCTGTTTTTTTTAAGCAGCAATTTGGAAGCGGCTGCAGTTTTCACATTCAGGTCTGAAATGATCAAAATTGATCTTTATCAGATGGGGGAATGACTGGTCTGTCTGTGTATGGTTGAAAAGGAACTCTGATGTGAGAATGACTGGTCTGTCTGTGTATGGTTGAAAAGGAAGTCTGATGTGAGAATGAAGTTTGGTGTGAGGAATTTACAGGCAGCGAATGAAGAGGATGGGAGTTGGAAAAATAAGTTCTACAAAGATGACAAAAGACGACCCTTATAGCAGAAATACGGTGAGTATGTTCCATCTCAGAAACAATTGAAAAGTATAATTTCTAGAGCCCATGGAATATGCCATTTAGGTGTGGAAGGAACATTGACACACCTAGGTGACATTTTTTCATGAGACAAGTTGTTAAAAATGAACTGCGGTGTTTATTTAAGGTATAAGTATAAATCTCTTCTCAGACTGTTCATGGCCCGGCCGGACATGAATAGTTCTGAGTTAAGATGATGTTGTTTTTAAATGATTTACACTGCTATAATAAGAAACCAGCGTTAAAAATACAGAAATTTGATGTACGACAAAGAGCAACATTATGCTCAGGCATTGGAGCTGTGGATTGAGACCACAGGTAAACACCCAGGCAGCTACCCTGAAGCTGAGATGATGTTCAGGACGGCGATGCTGAACGGCCTCCCAAATGAGGTGCAAGCGATTATGAGAATTGAAACTAAAGGACAAAAGTGGTACCATTACTCACAGTTGCGCCCGGCCCCAGACTTTGTGCCTGCCAATGGTGAGCTTAAAGATTGACTGCCTGGACGGGCAGGTCAAGAGAGGGAATGTGACGATGGCGAGAATTGGATCAAAATCGGACTCGGAAGTGTCTGAACAAAATCGACGACGATGCAAATGTTTAACTTTATTGACTATTTTGTTTGCAGGCTTGTGCTTTGTGTGGACTATGTTAGCGTTTGAACATATGGTGCGGGATGATAGAAGTGATGGAACGAAAGGAGAACGAGTGATGGTGTATCATTCCTGTAATGGAACGGTATTGTATGAAGCAGAGCAAGATGGTGGTAAGACGGTGACACAGACACAACAACTACTGTTAAATCTGAAGTGTAAACAACCGACACAGGTGAACACTTGGGTGACAATTTTCAACTGGACTCAACAATGGCTTGATTTGTTAGATAAATTGGCCAAGGAAAGTGCAGCCAATTGGATTCGGCCTTTCCACTGACAAATATGGAAAAGCAAAAGCCCATTTTTGACATCCATGTTGCACAACAAAATTTTACCTGCCTAAAGTTACATGGGAGTGGCCCTGGGATTGGAAACATCCAGGAGTCATGGTGTAATGAAAATGTGTCTTTGCCAGCAGGAATACCTCTCGCTCGGGCTGATGTTTGGCTGTGGTGTGGAGAGAGAGTGTTGTACGATAGGCTTCCCCCCAATGCCTCAGGTTAGTGCGCCCTAGTAACGCTGATCATGCCAATTAGTGTGACAGCATTAGACATGGCTAGGATAAATTGGGAAGGAGTTAGACAGTGGGGAAGAATCCCCTTCCTTGGGAGGAAGAAAAGGGACATGCAAGAATGGTTGAATGCAGGAGACCCCACATACATAGATGCAATTGGAGTTCCGAGAGGGGTCCCTAATGAATACAAATTGGTGGATCAAGTGGCGGCAGGAGGGGAGAGTATTTTTCTGTTTATTACAGTAAACAAAAATGTGGACCGGATTAATTATGTCCACTACAATGTCCAACGATTGGCGAACTTTACCACTTCGGCACTCCAGGCAGTGCACGAGCAATTAGCAGCCACGTCTATTATGGCATTCCAAAATAGAATGAGTTTAGATATGGTGTTAGCTGAAAGAGGAGGAGTGTGTGGTATTTTTGGGGAGCAGTGTTGTACTCTGATCCCCAACAATACATCTCCTGATGGTCGCCTTACTAAGGCATTGGAGGGTCTGCGCACGCTAAGTAATAAAATGAAAGAGCATTCAGGCTATTATGGTGTTATGCGGATGTTGTTGTATTCCATGTATCAGATCATTGACTGTTAAGACAATTGAACGCACGTTGGGGCTACTACCGCCGGGTGGTCAGTATATGATGATCCCTCAGAAGGACCCCCAGGAAGCGGAGACAGCTGTGGCCCTCCGGGAGTCCGGGATGTGAGTATGTGAAGGTAGCCTCAGGGATCTGAGGCCATGAGAGAGAATGAAATTTTATACTGATTTTCTACTAGAATGAAATTTTTTTACAAATTTTTAGTTGTTTATTGATTTATAGCTCATGTGTAACAATAAAAAACAAGGTATTCGAGTGATGACCTCAGTCGTCTGAGGTCCTGAGAGGGAATAAAGGAATATAAGAGTTTGTGTGAGTGGGGGTAAAATACAGGATGTGTGTGATGGACGTGGGGGTTTTAGGAATGGAATGTTGCAGAACAAAGGATGCTAATTGCAGGGGGAGATGCAGAGCCGCGATAAGATCAGAGTAGGTTGTAAACCACATGTTTTACACCGGGGCGGAAAAGTACAAAACAGGAGAAGCCACCCAGTGACGCTGCGGATGAAGATCGGCCAATGAAAAGCAAGCTAAAGTTAAACTGCAGAAAACACATAGCCAATAGAATAATGCCAGGATGCCTTTGTTTCTGTGTCATTTAAATATTGTGTAGTATAACTATTCACTGGGGCAACTCGGATGAGACTACGTCGGCTGCTTGAGACAGAGACGTATAGAATTGTGTTGATAGGGACCCGGGACCCCAGCTGTTATGTATTAGATTTGAGTGTTAGGAATAAATCCACTCGTGTGTGAAAATGCCGGCATCCTGATACCTTTCTATTGCAGAACGAGCATGCTATTGTTGGATGGGTGATAGTTTGGTAAGGTCACAAATTGGAGTCAGATTATTAACTTAAGTTTATATTAATATAGCAATAAATTCCAACAACCCTAACCCTAATTTGAAACCCTAGTTTGAAATCCTAACCCTAATTTTAAACCCTAGTTTGAAACCCTAACCTTAATGTAAAACTAGTGATGGGAAAATGAAGCATCATGAAGCAATGAGGCCTTCCATTCAACTGCTTCGCTCCTGGGCCGAAGCATCATGAGGCTTCATTTGCTCTATTGCGCCATCATGTGGACAATAAATGTCATGACAGAGTGATTAAAATGATACCATAGATTTGATGGGGTCAAAAGGGCAGGGAGTTGTGATGTGAATGAATGTGCGTGTGGTACTTGAAAGAATGATTGCTCTATTTGTTTTGTTTTTTAGACATTGACATATAAACAAGAAACACATTTCATTCATTTTTATTTAGGAAAACTAGCATTTCCAAAGTTTTGGGCTTCAAACGGTTTCTTCTTTTACATAGGATTTCTCCTGCTTTTGAAAATATTCTTTCGCAAGGGACGAATGAGGCCGGGGTACAGAGAAAGGTTATTGCTAGTTTGTAGCGGTTTAGGTAAACATGTTTGTGCAGCTCCCTGTAGTCCAGGGGGTTTGACATCCTGCTTATGTTGGGTTCCCCCAGGTAAGTGTGGACCTCCACAGTCGCATCTGCGGTCTCACTCTGGGTCCTCCTCTGCATGACTGTGTGGTCCAATCGCCGCCACAGTTTGTCACCTAAGACACAACAAACAGACTAACAGGCAGTTCTGGCTGCCCATCGTAGAGATGGGAGCAAAAGAATGCCTTATCCCACAATAATGCACTGCCGCTCATTTCCTATTGCTTAATTAACACCATTAGAATGTATCGATTTTTTTTATTTTTCTGGAGAAGAAGAAAAAGGAAAAAAAAAGAAGAATGTATCGAATATTACCTTGCTCCACAGGCTGGGAAGCTTCTGATGTGTGCGGTTGTGTTGATGAAGATGATGGGTTGGAGGAGGAGGAGGAGGAGGAGGAAGATGCCCTGTGCCGGATCACTGTCGCACCTTCAGCTGTGAGCCTCCTCTCAGCCTCTTGTGCTTTATTGGGGCTAAAGAGTGTTCTCTTGTTACCCAAGTTCTTTAGAACAAAGTTTACACTTCACCTTTTAAGTAGAAGAAAGACATTAAAACGAGGGATACACTGTGTTGTCACAATAATTTACAATATTTATTCACACTGGTTATTATAATTTGTACCTTTTTAGGAGAGATCTGCTCAAAATGATCCCAGACAGGGGATGTTCTCTTCTTTTTCGTTGTGGACTGGACATTGCAAAACGGATCCGATTGAATTGAGGTTTGAAGATGCGAGTTGTGTCAGTGTTACCTGTGAGCTCATTGTCGTCTCGGTGCGCCATTTTATGTCGAATCACCCGCTAAACTATGTGTTGGCGATGACGTAGGAAGCCCGTCTCGCGACGCTTCGGACGTAGCAACGCGCGTTCCGAGGCTTCGGGCGTGGCCACAAGCGTTCCGAGGCTTCTGAACCAATGCGTAACCAACACATGCCCCGATGCGCGCTTTGCAGACTTTTTTTCCAGTTTACTCGGCACACGCATCGGCGCCTCGGCACAGTTGGGCACATCACTACTTGTCACAGTAAGTTACCCTTTATCTCTGTCCAGTCGTCGACGTCACCGTTAGTCATCTTCGTCTCAGTCCAGTAGTCCACGTCATAGTAAAGTCTTCTTCGTCACGTCACCATCCAGTCGCCCTCGTTTCCTTCAAGTCTCCTATTCTACAAAGTTGTCCACGTCTCCTTCCTGTCTCCACGTTCTACAAAGTTCCGCCAAGCTTCCCAAGTGCCACCTAGTTGCCCACGTTCACGCCAGCCTCGGTCACAGTCCAGTCCAATCCTCGTGCTCTAACCTGTCCCCACGTGATTCAATAAAGTTTCTCCTTTAGTTCACAATTCCTGTCTCCCTGATGCGTCTCCTTGCCTTTGGGTCCACCCTCTCCTACGCCTCCCGTATCATGACATATAGAAAACAATATCAAATTGGCTTGACACAAACACATTTTCATTAAACTTAAACAAAACAAAGTTCATAGTTTTGGGCACTAGACAAATCACACATCAAGTAAAAATTATGGTAAATTCAATTGAAATAGAAAGTGTATGAAAATAAATTTCTTGGTGTAGTTATTGATGAAAAATTATGTTGGAAGTCACACATTGATAACATCAAAAGGAAAATGTCAAAAATCATAGGGATACAGTACTCTCTAAAACTAAAGATGTCCTGAATAAGAAATCATTTGAAATTAGAGAGAGTCCTTATGACTCACAAGCACAAGTGTCTCCAAAAAAAATCAAAACAAGAACAAATATTAAGCAAAGGTGTGTTTCTGTAAAAGGTGTTAATTTCTGGAATCATTTTGGTATTGACCTGAAAAGATGCAAGTCACTTGCTGAGTTTAAAAAAATGTTTAAAAGCGAAGTTCGAGAAAATTATTTAAATCAGACATGAACTGGTAAAATTGCAAAAATGTTGTAAATTTTTTCAATGTATCAGTATGAGTGTAATGAAAATTGTATATATGAGTATGAGGATGAATTATGTTGTATGCCTATGAATTACATGTACATATGCTAATGGAAAATGTGACAAAAAGTGCAGTTGTATACACAAACAAGTTTATACATGTCTTCTTTCATTAAAATATTTAACCTATTATTGTATCAATAATGAAATAAGTAAAAACATTTTAAAAAAAAATAAGTGGTAGGACGTTTTCAACTTATTGCTACTCCCTTTGAACATGTAAACGGTGACTAATGATTGTATAAGGTTTTTTCTTTCTTCTTTTAAATTTTTATTTTTATTTTCTGCTACTTGTTTATATGTTCACTAAACAAACATCCAAACAAGAAGAGTGGGGAAAGGGAATCTGCAAATTGAGCTGATTTAAGCATTTTGACTGATCTTTCAAGGTCCACAGAAAATTTTGTGTTTGGACTATGGAAACACACATACTGTACTACCAAATGAAAGATTGAACTCTCACACCTTTTTTTTCCATGAATGATGCCACAAACACCTAAACAGTGCTTTACTTCTGTAAAACACTACCACCAACAATGAAAAAGTGTTTTTTGATAGCAAAATACGTTTATTTACATTCAACAGTGTAACAATTTGACAAAACAATTTGGCAAACTATTTACAAATGTGTGCAACTGTGGTACTAATTACAATTGTGTGGATGTTTCAACTACAGTTTTTCTTTTTGTAACACTCCCCTGCGTGCAAAGGGATGCGGCAGGATTTGCACAACAGATTAGTTTCGGGATTAGTTTCAGAACATCTACCGGGTGGTAGATGTTCTGATCCATCGTATCCACTCCATTCATGGTGGCATCGTAGTCCAGAACCAGTGTCTTCTTTGTGATCAGACTGTACCCACTCCTCCGATGAATATGCATTGGACTCGTCGTCCGATTGAGCGTCCGCCTGAGCGTGCTCGGTTGTGCTCCGCGTTTTCCGGCGTTAGCGTCGCTAGCCGGTGAGGCTTTATGACATGATCATAGCCGCCGAATCACCATCATCATCATCGTCGTCATCAATGTGCTCTTTAGCATTGGTCGATGCTTTTCGTCTTTGAAAAAAATGCTCAAGCGTGAGCTGCTTGCAACCGGTCGCCATTATGGCTTCCTCAGCCATTGTCCCCTCAACACTCTAGCTCCGCCTCACGTCTTCTACTGACGCCTACCCAATCTTGTCCAAAGAGAGTCATCGCTGCCATCTAGTGCCCAAAAATAGTCATTATACCAACTAGATCTGCTTGATACTTTCAGCACAGCTGGCCAAGGCTTTCCTCCACCCGTTTTCCCCCCAAAAAACAAAAAAAACATAGTGAACGTCTTTTAACGTCTTTCAATGTATCAGTATGAGTGTAATGAAAATTGTATATATGAGTATGAGGATGAATTATGTTGTATGGCTATGAATTACATGTACATATGCTAATGGAAAATGTGACAAAAAGTGCAGTTGTATACACAAACAAGTTTATACATGTCTTCTTTCATTAAAATATTTAACCTATTATTGTATCAATAATGAAATAAGTAAAAACATTTTAAAAAAAAATAAGTGGTAGGACGTTTTCAACTTATTGCTACTCCCTTTGAACATGTAAACGGTGACTAATGATTGTATCAGGTTTTTTCTTTCTTCTTTTAAATTTTTATTTTTATTTTCTGCTACTTGTTTATATGTTCACTAAACAAACATCCAAACAAGAAGAGTGGGGAAAGGGAATCTGCAAATTTTGAGACCTTGAATGAACTTTGATGGAAAAAAAGACTCGCGACATAACCTTTGTAAGCACGCATCATTCAGTGACATACAGGCTTTAACATTAATAGTTACAGCATGTTCTACACAAAGGCAAACTGTCGCTAACAATAATTGGCCACCACCTGGGGCGACTGGTTAGGACGATTAACGTGTTTGACATTTCAAGATTGTCTAGCTGGATTACAAAAGGCGTGGTCGCCGCCGTCCTGCGCATTGGCATTCAGCTTCGCAACCTCAAAGGTAACATCATGTACGCTCTCTGTTTTTTTCTTTCTCTCTTTTCTTTTTTGATGATTCATTTGGCAGCCTTCCCGAGTCAACATGTCATTGTCATCGCTCTCTTTTTTTGTTGTTGTTGTTGTTGCTTTTTTGAGTGTGCATGTACATGTGCATCTGTGTGTGGGTGCGTGCGTGCATGCAAGTTTGTGCGCTTTAATTCACCTGAAACCTGTTGTAAATCCAAGACCCTTCATCTTAACTGGATACTTCAGAGTCCCGCCAGAGTTGTTAAATTGTCGGGAGAACAGAGGAAGGATCAAAGGAAAGAAAGATAAAGCAAACTGAAATCCAACACCAATCAGACACCACTCTCTACTCACAGAGTTACAAATCCAGAATCTTTCACCAACTCCAGATACATCTGCCCCCCGACACGGCAAAATGCCCAAAGCAGAACGGGGCACAGCAGGCCCACACGGCACCCCAACGGCCCACATCCAACAGTCCCCCCACGACCCTCCAACCACCACAACCCAGCCCCCGGGCCCCCAAACCCCCAGACACCCCCCACCCCAGCACCCTTTACCCAGCCACCTGCACTCACCCCCAAACAAGCCTTGATGGAAAAAATGTGTTATCCTTGCAATCACGCGCCATTCAGTGATATATAAGCTTTAACATTAGCAGTTACAGTACCAGTTACAAAAAGGCAAACTAGCACTAACAATAATTGGGTGCCACCTAGTTTGACACTCCTAGATTGTCAAGTTGGAGTATAAAAGGCGTCGCCTGCTGCTGTCCTGCGCAGACAATTTCGCAACTGCAAAGGTAACATCACATACACCCCTCTTTTGAGACTGCAAGCTCCCAGGGTTGTTGATAGCGTTAACTTACTCTGGTTGTTGGGTCCATTTGCAGATGACGTTTACCCTTCGCTGGATTTTCCTCCTGTGCATCCTCGGCCGACTCTGGACCATAGCCGTAAGTCCAGATTTCCGCAAACGGCGACATTGGCCGGTTGCCTGTTCACGTATTTGGGAGAAGCTGTCAAATGTTATTTGCAGAAACCCCAATTATTATTATTATTATTATTATAATATTAATGCCAATTCACTCATGTTAGCTATTTGCTGACAAAAGTGTGAATACTTAATGCTCATTATACGTGAGTATGAAAAAAAATTGCCTTTTTACTGTGAGTAGCAAAAAACTGCAACTCATTAAAATTTCCATGCACAATTGTTAAAACTACTACAAATAGTGAAAAGTTGTGAATAAATGATGCTCATTAATATTGCCATGCAAAAAAAAGAGGGTTTTTTTTCAAAGTTGATGCTAACTTCCTCTTAGCATTTGAATGGGATCTTCCATTCTCTTTAGCGTTAGCGCTAGGCTATCAATGTTTGATTGATTCGCTCTGGGCTTGTTACAAGCAACATGGTGCATTCAGGGTACTTTCACAACGTAGGAAACCTGTAAACGCTCTGCGGTGTTTTGTTTTGTGTGTTTTTTTTGTGGTGTAACAGTTTTTAACTATTTAAACCTGAACTGAATAAGATATATTTTTTGAATGATGTGAACACATGGAAAAGTTCATAAACCCGAAATTTACTTTAATACAAACTACCAAAATACACTATGGCAATACATAACGACTCTGGAGTGAACAAGATTGTTTTCAGCTGCCCTATTTCGCAAATCCGATCAATTACGTCATTAATCAATTGCGTAAATGATGATATTACAGATTGATGACCGATTTTCCATCAAATGCATTTGATCATGATCAACGTCTCGAGAAAACATTTAATAAACAAAATTTTCAGGATGATTCTCCAGCATTTTTGCCCATTTGCGCATTGTCTGAAGATTGAGTTCACTCGTCACTTGAGTGAGTGTTGTCTGTTCTCCAGTCAGCTAATTTTTACGATAAATCAGAAAACTGCCAAATCCAAATAGCAGGATACCCGTTATGAGAATTCCAGAAACGTACATGTCAGAATCATAACCACAGATTTGACTTCTTCTGCTTGTTAGTACAACCGTCAACATTACAACAAGTTCCAATGAAACGAACAAATAGCAAAATACTTACCGGAAGTCTCTAGCTCATAGGTGTCAAACTCCGGTCCTCGAGGGCCACAGTCCTGCAGGTTTTGGAGGTTTCCCTCTTCCAACACAAGCTGATTCCAATCAACAGGATCGTTATCAGGCTTATACAGTGCTTGCTGATGAGCTGATCATATATCAGCTGTGTTGGAGAAGGGAAACATCCAAAACCGCCAGGACTGCGGCCCTTGAGGACCGGAGTTTGACACCTATGCCTAGCTGAAAGTTGGGCGCATGATCGTTTTTCTATGAGAGCCCTCAGAATTAAGGTGGGTAGGTGGTCAGGGTCAGCCACCACAAACACTTGTGAACAGCGTTCTGAAACCGCATCTTAACAATGTGCCTTTTTTCTTCCTCTCCTCCCCTCCTCCTCCTCCTCAGTGGTCAAAGACTGCCATTCCTGCAAAAGGTTGGTAGCCAAAGGATAATTTTTCAAAGCAAAGAAATAGTTGTTGTTGGTCCAATAGTCAATTGTGTTGCAGACAACTGCTGCCCAAAAGGTTGGACTCGCTTGGACAATCGCTGTTACATCTACCAAGGCGACCAGAGGACCTTCGTCGATGCCGAGGTTGGGAAAGTGGCGATTCCGCCACATATGGCGATTGAAAACTTGAGTCTGAATACAAAATATCTTGTCGACGGCCGTGTCTGGGCCACTTTTTCACTTCGTCTTTCTCCCATCAGCGCGTCTGCAACATTCTTGGTGGGAATCTGGTGTCCCTCAACAATCCCTTGGAAGGCTTTTTCACTATTGGGCTGCTTTTGAACTCTGGCACTGACGAGACTCAGGAAAACTGGATTGGACTTCATGATGCACTTGTGGTAAAATGCTGACCAGCACTAAGTACAGGGAGTCCTCAAGTTACAGCGGAGTTCCGTTCCTACACTGGCGATGTAACCCAAATTTCGACCTAAGTCAGATTTCCCCGCTTAAGTCGATATTTACATCAAAAGACTTTGTACAGTAATTTTAAAAACATATTTGCGCGACCCGGAAGATTTTGTTTTTCCGCACGGACATTCATTGCCGGCGGACGGCAGAGCGGAGCTAATTCAAGTTTAAACACGGAAATGTGACGCGCCTGATGGCAAGCCGACCGGCTGATGGGCGTTCGTTCCTGGAGGTAACAACAACACAGCTTGAAATAATTTAAAAATGGTGTGATTACTGTGGGAAATTAATGAAAAAGAAGGTGCTACGGATGAGGCACGGGTGCCGTAAAGTCGAAACGACGTAGGCCGCGTGCGACGTAACTCGAGGACTCCCTTTACATGATACTTCATACACGATAAATCGACACAAGGTACTCAATACACGAAATGCAGTATTTGGTACTGAGTATATTAATCCCAAGAAATGATCGCATTAATAATGTATTAACGCAGATTAATCACACTATTAATTTTGACTGCAGATGATCATTTAGCAGACAGTGGATGGTTACATTAAAGAAATTGTATTAGAGCAATAACCATAACTACATGCATTAAAGTAAAACATGTAATGTTTGCGTATGACATTCAGAATATTTGTTCATGTCAACCTATCGGGGTCATTTTTTTCCATTTTAAATTATACAAGTAATTAACTGATTAGAAAAAGAGGAGGATGGGAGCGTGCAGTGGATTAAAAAATGTTCAGGATGTCCTCATAACAATAAATGTTGAAAGAATTAACACATCACAAGTGCTCTTTAAATTTGGCAGGCAAAAAATGTTGATTAAAAAAAGGCTTTTTAATTAAGTGATTGAATGTGATTAATCAAAATTCTAAGAAGTGAGTAATCTGATTAAGAAATGTAATCGTTTGACAGCTCTAATATATACACACATTTTCTTATTCAATGCATTTGTTTTATTCTAATGACTGGTTACTTTGTAGATTCTCACTGAAGGCATCAAAACTATGTATGAACTGATGTGGAATTATGCACTTAACAAAAAAAAAGGTGAAATAACTAAAAACGTTTTATATGATAGATTTTTCAAAATAGCCATCCTTTGCCCTGGTTACATTTTTTGCATACTCTTGGCATTCTTACCTCTGGGAACTCCTTAAAGACTGTTGGAAAACCCTTTCAGGTGACTACCTTTTGAAGTTAATCGAGAGAATGCCAAGAATATGCAAAAAAAAAAAAAAGTCATCAGAGAAAAGGGTGGCTATTTATTTATGTACTTATTTTATTATTTTCTCTTTTTTTGGGGTCGTTAGTTGTCGTAGTTGTCATCATAGTTTTGAAGCCTTCAGTCAGAATCTATAATGTACATTGTCATGAAAATAAAGCGAACATATTGAACAATTTTTAGCTTTTTCATTATTATTCTATCTAATCTGTAGAATTTGTGTTTTAAATTTAGTTTTTAACTGTTATACAGCGTCCTTGAGGGTCTTGAAAGTGAAAGTGAAATTAATTATTATTATTATTATAACTTTATGAAGCCACTTTTTTCATTTTATCTGTCAAAGTGTTGCTTCACTCACGATTGTTGTGAAGTACGTTGAGTCGACTGTTGTTGCCACACAACGCTTGTATCTCAACTTTGTGAGGGGAAACGATTTCAGCCGAATGACAAGCCATGTCTTGAAAATCTTTCAAGTTGTGTCACTTGTCTCTCAATTTGCCGCTGATTGTTAAGAATTTTGGGATGTTTTTGGTCAAAATGGCCTCAATGGTCAAGAAAGGAAGAGTCTGAGGCTGGACCAAGCACTGCTCAGCTGCAACAAAGTTTTGATGGCTTTCATGTCCATGATGACTACTCGGCGGGGATACTGTCTAAACGAGCATCTAATGTGCAATATTTTCCTGGGTGGAGGCAGTACTTCATCAGCAACACTTCAGGCGAGACTTAACCAAAAGCACTACAACAACTGCCGCCCTCGTCAGTCCCTTCAAAAATGGGGACATTTTCAGAAATGACATTTTGAGCAGTCAGACACTTGGCTGGTCAAGAGCGGGCCAATGAATACACATGCAACCAGGTTTAAAATAGTTTGAGATTTTTACATTATATTTAGCTGTCATTTCATTCGGAGTTTCTTTTTTAAATTCAGTTAGTTTTGATTATTTTATAGGGCAAGTTTGTCAGTTTTTTTTTTAAATTAATTGTAGTATATATATATTTTTTTAAATGTATGGAGTATTTGTCGAGTGCAAGAAAAAAAAAGTGCTGTCTAACAAAGTCAAGTACAACTTCCTGTGTAGCTAGCTGTGCATGGACAACACGGCCTAAATAAATATGTTTAAAAGCAGCCCCAAAAGCTCATGTATGCTATTCGTAGACAAAGGACATTTTCACTACAAATATAATTAGTTTTATAAACCTAATATGTGCTCATGAACCATTGACAAAAGTTTCAAAATGTGACTTTGTGTTTCAGGACGGTGACTACATCTGGACTGATGGCACTCAAGTAGATTTAGATTTCCTTCAAAAATATTTTAGATTTCGTCCCGATGGCATTGGGGACTGTGTCCATTTTGAGGGAAGGGGTGAGTGAAAATACGCAACTGAAGTTAGCTGAGGATCGGTCGCTGTGGTATTTCAACATGATTTTCTTCCAAACTCAGCGTTGACAGATGGCCCCTGCACAGAAGAATTTGGGTATGTTTGCAGCAGAGATTTGCCGCACGAGTGCTGAGCGCACCGCTTCAGGGATGCACACTCGGGGCAGCACAATAATCATTATCATGAAAAATACAAGATTAAAATTATTTTCAATTTACTTATCTGGTCCTCACGTTTTCATTTTGAATAAAGAGAAAAATTCCATGATTTCATGATTCAAACTATAGACATATGTTTGTTTGGCTTTTTTCAAGGGCATTCCATCCTACCTTTTACCTCAGAGCATTCACGTATGTAGGTAAAATGGTAAACGGACTGCTTTTTATATAGCACTTTTTATCTACACCATATAGTTATGGAGGTAAATATGGTGTAAAAGTAACTTGTACCTGTAAAAAAATGTTTTTGTTGTATTGAAAAAAACATTGTACCTGTATAAATTTGTATCTGTAAAAGTCGTGATTTGTACCTGTAAAAATAACAACTTGTAGTCAAAGAAGTCGCCACTAGGATTCACAAGTGTTTTTTCTGCTGCTGTCCAGTCACTTGACTCTCGCTACAGATGGTGCAAAACTGATTCGTAGAGCTCTGTGATTTGTACTCGTAGAGAAGAGGGCAGGCTCTGGAGGATTTGGGCGGGCTAAAGCTCAACCTCATTGGTTCAGCAAACGACAGTGGTTTGATCTCAAATGACGCCACGTTTTTATCATTAATATGCACAAGTTCGAAATTCCAAACAGAGTAACTGCACCAGGTTACGTGTCATTATGGAAGAAGAGGACGTCCCAGGGGTGACAATTTCAACATGGTTCAATATACAAACACCGTGTGGAGCATCTTAAACGTTGGTTGACATGCAGAGCACTCAAAGTGGGCAGAAAGAAAGAAGTTTTAGTATGAAGGTAAGATTTATTGTACGATCATAGCTCGTAATCCGGTGCTAGCTAGCTCATCTCATGTTGTTAATTGTCACGAAAACTGAACACATTGAAGTCACGATTTTCATTTAAAGATTTAAAGCCTACCTTTGGACTGTGACTTTCTGTCCTGAATGTATTTCCTTTTACCTGGGCCATTTGTATTGTATTGTAAACATACGATCAATAGCTTGTCCCTGCACTTCTTTAATGTCTTCAAAAACTACCTGTATACTTGAACTGAGATATATTAAGCTCGACACCCTTTCATATGATGTGAGTTCATGATGACATATTTGCAGTTTTTATTTCAAAAGCCTATACTGTACATACAGTATCCCATCTGTTGTTAAAACAAGTTTTGCGGTGAAATTCAAATGATCGTTGTTAACACTTGTAAACATATACATTTGCCTTCAACATTGAAGCCAAATAAAAATAATACAAATGGAAATGTTTACGAACTGTGTCTATCAGTATTACCACTATTTCTGATATTAAGATGTGACAAAATCTTAGTTTTTTTTTCTGGCTAACAAAAAAAGCTAAACGTTTAACCAATTACGTAAAATTTCAGTGGCTGTGTTTTGATAATGACCCAGCTAGGAAGTTATGTTTTTTTTTTTATTGTATGAATATGCTGACCCAACCATTCTGTTTGCACAGATTCCAGCATGCAGTCAATCAAAGCTACTTCTTGATCCATCTCTAGACGGTGGCACATGGTGTAACATCAAACCTGCTTCAAAGTGGCTGTGAAGTCCAACAAATGAGAATCCTTGATACACTGGTTCTGTTCTGAGAGAATTTCACTGCAATCACCTTTGGGAAAGTGAAGAAATTATGCTTTCTATTTAAATGTCTTCCAATTTTGAGTTTGAAATGTTAAAGGAGTACAATTTAATTCATATTGAGAGTTATTTGAAATAGTCAAATCAAATAACATGTATCATTCACTAAACAAGATTGTGCATCATTTGAAATGTTTTATTTGATGTCCAGAAGAGCCGTTTCTGCATCCATTGCTGTAGTTGTGTCAACCTTGATTTGAAGATCAGGGGGATATTCCATCAACGCAGCTAAAGAAAGCGAGGCTCATGCAAAAAAAGCGAGGCTGGAAGTGAACACCATCTCCAAATAAAGCGCCAAGTCGTTCCACTAACCCATTCCAGCCGCGTCTAATCAAGGCTAACGTAAGCCTTTGTACACGCTCCCGGGGTGGACAAGAAGCCCTGATGAGTCGATAGGCGAAATTGCGATCAATTATGTCAAAAGACAGCAAAACTTTTGACAATTTTTTTATTTAATGTAAAGCACTTCGAATTGACCTACATATTCATTCTTCACTGTTACATCTCAACAGTAGCCAAAAGCGATCAGGGCAACAAGTCGGCAAGTAGCCTATAACAATATAAAAAAAATAAGACTAAATAGGTGTTGAGCTGTAAATATATGTTGCCCACCATTGTAGCCACCAGAAAAAAAGACATTGCCACAGGTGGGGGACCTCCGCCTGCTACATTCATATCAGCAGAAGATCTGGCGCTGAGCAGCAATCAGGGGATGCCAAATGGGCAAAAATTTACAGTTTGTAATCAGTGGGGTAACACCATGCTAAGAAGCCCCGGTGCAAAAAAAAAAAGGTTTTGGCCCCCCCTCACCTCAATTTTCCGCCATCCACCACCTCAATAACCAACCCCCCTCCCCCCTCTACACACACACGAGTGCTCCCGCGCACGCACACACACACACACGTGCTCGCACACAGCCACACAGGAGAGAGAAGTGCGACTTGTCACCAAGGTCTATTGCAGGGCCTCCAATTTTAATATTGTGACATCTATATTGAACATTAAAAATACCACACAAATCTTCCAATACATTATATTCTATTTCACAACTTTTATATATGTTTGAACATGTGCAAAAGGCACACTATGGCACCAAAAACAATAAAGTAATTTGCCATAGATTTGAATCCAACTAACTGCACTTCATAACAAAAATAATTTGTAGCTATAGTCACTCATTATAGAAGCTCATCTGCGCGCCGCGCTCAGCAAAGTCATTTACGACGCTCCTATAAAAGTAGCATTTATCAGACAAACACCCTGTTTCAGTGTTCATTGTATCTGGAGAATGGTCCAGAGCGCCTGAGCCAAATGCGATATTAGCTTTTTTGCATTTGGCGTCAAATTCCTCCCCTGAGGCTGCTGAAGTGTGTCTTCTGCCCAGATTTAGTCATGACTGTATAACTTCCTCATTTCCTCAGTTGAGCTCTGTTCTGTGGCCGGATGTGTCCTTGAGTGATATCGCGTATCTCTCTGCACGTCCGGTTTATCAGTTAACTTTGCTGAACTGTTTGCTGGAAACTTTGTGGTACCGCCCTTCAAGATAGTATAAGAATGTTGTAAGTCCTTTGTAACTTCGCACTTGTGATCTGCTACAGCCATTGTCTGTAACTCATTTGTGCCCGGAATATTCTGTAGAATTAAAAGCTTTGAAGGAACTGTTCATCGTCTCTGTTGGCTGAAATCGAGGTAGGAATTACGCCTTGAATTGGTATTCTAAAAAAATAAATTGTGGCTGGATGAACAGTGAAATGCGCAATTGTAATTTTATTTTAGGAGAAGTTGTTTTGTTCTGTCAAGAATCCTAGAAACTAGAATTCCTCAAATAAAATAAGATTATTTTAAGAATATTTTTGAAGACAAGGATCAAGCATTTTTGAAGAAAAAGGAATCGGGTGTTTTTGCGAAAAGGATCAAACACCTTTGGAATAAAGATTCGGGTACCCTCGTAGGATATCGGGTACTTCTGTATAAGAGTATCGAGTGCTTTTGCTAAATTAAGGTTCGAGTACTTTGGTTTGAGTAGTATCGAGTGCTTTTGCTAAATTAAGGTTTGAGTACTTTTGTATGAGTAGTATCGAGTACTTTTGAGATAACAAAGAGGTTCGAACATTTAAAAAAAAATTAATAATAAATAAAAAAAAGGAGAGAGAGAGAGGGGAGTCGATTTAAAACAAAATGGAGGGAGAGTTTGATAGGGAAAGTGAATGGTTCGATTTGTGGCAAATACCAAACCATTCTGAACAAGTGTTGCTGGGTGAGAAAGTGAGGAATGCATGTGATGTGTGCGTGGGAGGATTGCCTGAGGGGGAACGGGAGAGTGAGAGAGAACAGTTAAAAAAATCGATGAGGAAGTGTTGCGAGAATGGATGGTTTCAGGCTCAGCGATCCCACCACCTGACGACGACCGGAAAACCACGTCTACTGGTCCAGTGTCAGCTGCCCTCTGTTGAAGACATCATTCAACAAAGGTTGATTTCACGGTATACGGGCAGAATAACCCCGGTGAATCAGCCTGGGACCAGGTAGTCTAACCCTAAGGTCCTGAAGAAGCCGACTGCGTCTTAGTTCAACTCATCACTATAGAACGGGCGTAAGACCCTCCTCCCGTCTCACCATGGCATTCAGACTCAGACTTGCAACAGCCTCTCTCCTGGTTTTGGTGTGTCTCTCCTGGTCATCTAGCTCACCAACACGACACTTTCGTCGATTCCTTCATGATCCTGCCCCGGCGGACATCTGGCACCCCATGGACAGGGGACATCCCTTAACTATCAACATGTGGTACACATATGCTTACTCCACTGCAAAATCTTTTAATAAATCAAATTGTTATGTATGCTCTTTATTGCCACATACTGCCAAACAACCTTCTCTCACTGCTAAAGGGATGTCTAAAGAGGGAGCCAAATGTTTCGCATCCATTTTATCTTGTGTTGCCTCGGATGCATTATTCCTCTTTTGCGAGCTTCATTGTTGCGTGCTTTTGCTTCTTGTTCTACTGATAAGATGATGATGTCCAATCTTTCCACACAACCCTTGCTTAATGTTGCACCAGCCGTTTGCGACGATGACGCCGCTGGTACCTTTCTTTAATTTTGTTAATTTCATGTGTCGTACTCTTTTGAGTCTGAAAGGGGGATTGAAGTGTGTCTTCTGCCCAGATTTAGTCATGACTGTATAACTTCCTCATTTCCTCAGTTGAGCTCTGTTCTGTGGCCGGATGTGTCCTTGAGTGATATCGCGTATCTCTGCACATCCGGCTCATCAGTTAACTTTGCTGAACTGTTTGCTGGAAACTTTGTGGTACCGCCCTTCAAGATAGGATAAGAATGTTGTAAGTCCTCTGTAACTTTGCACTTGTGATCTGCTACAGCAATTGTCTGTAACTCATTTGTGCCTGGAATATTCTGTAGAAATAAAAGCTTTGAAGGAACTGTTCATCGCCTCCAGCCTGTATTCGGATAACCAACATTCTCACTGCCCGATATTAAACGAACACGCGGCGGAAAAAGCATCCTCCAACACTGCGTAGGCGGCGGGGACACGGGGAAGCCGCCTTTTGACTGCCGGAAGAAGCAACACGCAGCTGGAGGGTCGCTTCTGCGATGGAGCTAGCTGCCGGCAAACTACAGCTCGACTCCGGTGGGAGCGGGACACTAGATTTTGCTAATGGCCTAGACTCAAGCCACGTCTATAACATCTCTTTTAATAGCTCTAACGTCATGTTTTTTTTGGGGTCTTTTATTGTTTTTTGCGCAGTTTCTTTTTTTTTTAGTTTGCAAAGCATGATGGCGACGTTGGCGTGCACACTATACCACTTCATTTTCAACTCGCATCACGTCGAGACTTATCGTGACTGACAGATACCGAAGTCAAGTGATTAAATGATCATTTCCAACATCGTATTTACAAAATAACTCTGGCCGTTTATTTCCCCGTTTTTGTTCTTTCTTTCTTTCTTTTTCTTTCTTTCTTTCTTTCTTTTTTTCTTTCTTTCTATCTTTCTTTCTTTCTTTCTTTCCCTCCCCTTCTGTCATGGGCCCCTGCGCTGTCTCTGAGCCCCGGTGCGACGCACCAGCTGCACCGTCAATATTTATGTCACTGTTTGTAATACTAAACATTATTAACTAGAATAGTGTGAAAGTCCATTGAAGTAATTGAAGCACAGCAAGAAGACGTCAGGGAAGTGGGCTATCAAGACCTACAATTTATGTAAACATTTCAGTATTTTTTTTGTAGACTTATCCCCCCTGGCTTGTTGTTTTATTTGTTTTCTTTTGTTATGTATATAGTCAACAATTTGTCTCAGTTATTGGTTTATCATTTTTAAGAATGACTATTGTATGTTTTGCAATGCCCCGGACTCTCCTCCCCCGGACCGGATGGGCGCTGTCGCTGCAGCTGGTGGTGGTAGTGGCCGCAGCAACAGCGGCGGCGGCCTCAGGTGTAGTAGTAGCGGCCCGTTTGCCGATTAGGCTCGTCCCACCTACCACTTCCCCTCCTTTCAAAGCCCGCGTTTTTACGTGTTAAAAAAACGGTGAGCTTGGGAATTTGGCCCATTAGCTCTTTGTCACGGCGCATTTTTTCCTTTTTAACCTTTTTTCGAGCGCTGCTCTAAAACTTTTTTTTCGGTGACATAGCTGTCTGTCCTTGCTCGCCATTAACTGTATTGATATCCCCTCCTGGCGGAGTGGGCGTGGTTAGTAAATTGATACAACAGCGAAGTGAGTGACAGAAAGTTGAACAAGTGGCACAATAGTATATGAAACTGTTAAGACCTCTGTTAGGCCCTCTCTTGAGACACACCATATTATGACCACAGCGATGCACAGAATCATCTGCGGCAGCAGGTTGGTCAACTCATTACATGCATGATTGACAGAAAAATCAACTAATTGTCTTCTTTCTCTCTTTTCTTTTTTTAATAATTATTCTGATATGTATGACTGTAGGCCCCTGGGCTCCAGCCCAGGTAAGCCCGTGCATTAAAGCAGCCTTGAGTATGCCTATTATAGTGGTGGTTGTGGTTTGCTGTGGTGCAGAATTGCTCTGCATTAAATGCTGTCTAATATTCTGACTTCCATATACAGTAGAGATAAATAATAATAATAATAATAATAATAAAAGTCTATACAACTCTTTTTAAATGGCAGCTTTCAGGACAATAATTATTTGTTTTTATTTATAGTCAAAACATTAATGACTTTGAAATTCCTTGTTTTGGACTATGCTAATTTTGCTATGCGAGGACATTGGAGGAGTTGCTACAGCAAGTGGCAGGCCTTCTTGAGTCCACCAATACGTTTCCCATCCCTCCATCACTGATCATCATGGACAGACTGGAGGACTTTCTGTGTGGACCTGCAGGTGACATCCACATGGGGCATCACCCCGGGGAGCAGTCCTGTGCTGCACACCTCTCAGCATTGTTGTGCAACACGGCGACTTTTCTCTCGGGCCTCCTTGAGCAGCAGACATCGAGCCCCGCCCCTTGTCGAGGCATCGCCTCTTATAAGCCAAAAGAGCCTAGTGGAGAATCCTCGGGTGTCTCGGATCAACTTCTTGACGCATTTGACCGCTACTTTCAAGTTCGATGTACTCTGGACAAAGACGGAAGCTACAAAGCTGCAGCAGCTGGGCTAAAGGAGGTGTGGCACGTTTACTTTTCTGGAACTGGTATCACCCTTGCACCAAAGACACTGAAGTCAGGCCAAGTTCACCACAGGATTGGGAGTTGTTAATGGTTTCATGGAGTTTCAGTTACTTTGAGTGCATTTGCAACATGATAGTCACTTTTTTTATGTTCAACTCTTAACCCCACTACCTTTGACAAATATACTTCTTAATTAAAAACATTTATACGGGGCTAGATGGGGCAGAATCTGATTATGCTCTACTGTAAATATCAAACTTGGAAACAACTATACTGATGCACAACCACCAATAGATGACATCATCGACTCATTTTATATGAAATAAACAGAGTTTGAGAGTCCAATGGTTGCATTTTGTGCAACCTACATTTTTCTACTGTGTACTGTAGTGACTGGGGAGGTGGATCCCGAAATCAGGGGCAACAGTGAAGGCGCAACAAAGATTCATTGCAGTCCAAATCGGGTAAATAACAAAAAAAGCTGGACCAAGCCAGGATACAAAAATGAAAAAATCACAAGGCGCTTGCAAGGCAAGGTAACAGAACACCACAAATAACAACTCGGGAACTATGAAGAAAAACACGAGAAAACTACAGCCAAAACACAAAACGACTTAGCAAAACTAAGACGAGAGTAGAGCAATACTATGGCAAAAAGGTCTATAAAAACACACTTGACTACGGCTATAAGCATAGATAAATAATCCAAAGTCATCTAGTCGGCGTCTGAGTCCTTATAAAGTCCTAATTAGCTGATGCGCAAAAAGAGCAGCACTGACAGCCCTGCACTATGACAGAAAGAGCCCATGTACCGGGGACCCAGCTTCCGGGAGTTGCCAGCCAGACACAAATCCCAAGCAGGCAGCCAGTCAGTCCTTCTCTCCAGGATCATAAGCAGGTGCAGGCCGCTGCCGGTATGCGATCTGACAGCGATCTGCGAGACAAGGCCGCCCTAGCCTCAGGTGGAGCTGGACGGAGGGAACGTCGACCAGGCCTTCCTGGGACGGGAATAGTGGGGGCTGGTAGCCGTATGCTGCGTAAAAGGGGGACTGACCTGTAGCTAACGAGACCAAGGTGTTGTGGGCGTACTCCACCCATGACAAAAAGGTGGACCATGATGATGGCTAGTCGAGAAACACGCACCACAGAGCTTCCAGGTCCTCGTTGACCCGCTCAGTCTGTCCATTGGACTGGGGATGGTAACCAGAGAAGAGGCTGGCCGTTGCCCCCATGGCCCAGCAAAACCGTCTCCACACTTGCGAGACGAACTGGTGTCCCGTGTTGGTCAAGCCGTCATTACTGGACAGAAGGCCATGCGATGATCCAGCCGCCCGCAGGAGAAGCACACTCCAGACTTGAGCCGCCGCTGTCTCTCCTCTGAACCCACTTTCAGTCGTGAAGGGTGTATGTTTAATAAATCCATACTTTTGCGTGTCCAATAAATCAAATGATGAGATAAGACATGAACAGAGTCCCTGCGCAGGATGATTTATTCCGGAGATCTACAGTCACATCATTGAATCAAACTCAAACAGTTTCAGATCAATAATGCCCCCCCTCCTTCGAAGAGCCAGCTTTTTATTACAATCAAGTCTAAAAGAAAAATACCTCTTCCTCCTCCTCTCATGAATAAGTAAATATGTTATATAAGAGACGAAAACAGATTACAAAAACAGAATTCTCAGTTGCACCTGTGTTCAAGACAAAATATACTTTCAGGGCACTTCTCGTACTTCTTCCCATAACAAAATCTCACAAACGAGTTGAACTGGACAGCTCCTAATGTAGTAGAGTTGTGGGAGTGCGCGCTCTCTCTCACGAAAGAATGTGTTTTCGCACAGAACACTGAGAAGGAACTTCTAGACCAAACAATGTGCACCAGCTTAGTTTAAGGTCAAATTATACTGAGCTCAAACACTATTTTACCTACTTCACATCTATAAAACATTTCAACATGGTTAATATATGAAATAAAGAATTAAAAATGTTAATAATGTATAACAGTCGCGAGAGTGCGGAACTCGATTGAGTAGTCCGCGACGGAATGTTTCCCCTGCACACAGTCTATCAGCTGCCCCCCCCCCAGCCTCCTTGCCTTTCACCGGGTGATCAAATACCTTACGTAATTCTTCCACAAAATGCTGGTAGGAGGCTCAGAGGTCAGGCCGTGCGTTGCTCATGGCCATAGCCCAAGCTGTCGCCGGACCAGTCGGGAGGCTAATAATAAACGCAACTATAGCAATATCACTAGCGTAAGGGGCTGCTGACAAAAAATAAGGAAGCAGTGATGTAAAAAAATATAAAAATAATAACTCTGCAGTTCCCCGGTTCTGCTGCGTAACGCAGAGGGTGGCAATATAGGTTCCCGGGGTGTAGCCCGGCAGCTACACCTGCGGTAGCCCCCTTTCTGATGTCCCCCTGTTCCATCCAGGAGCTCAGGTCCTTGAAATAGTGAGCCAGCATGTTGACCGCGTTGCGGAGCTCTGCGGGTGAGGTTTTATGTTGGCTCACCTGACGACCCTGACTGGCCAATGCGTGCCTAACCTCTTTGTCGCCCGCGGGATCCATGGTCGGATTATTTTGTCAGAGTCCAGTAGTGACCGGAGAGGTGGATCCCAAAATCAGGGGCAACAGTGAGGGCGTAGCAAAGATTTATTGCAGTCCAAATCGGGTAAATAACAAAAAATGCTGGACCAAGCCAGGATACAAAAATGGAAAAAACACAAGGCGCTTGCAAAAGGCAAGGTAACAGAACACCTTCCTTTTCTTCCTTTTACCGGGCGGGGTCACATGACTACAGGAAATGCGGGGGGGAAAAAGTGACTTCCATTTCAACACGTCTCAAAAAGCACCTCATGAGAGAGTAAATCTGAGTCTAATGGTAACGCATCTATTGAGGTCAATAGCGCCACCCAGCCTATCGAATTGTATTTACTAGCTACTCGCTCTGCATCAATTCATTATTCTGAAATGGATTTGCCTTGACTTGGTGAGCAGGGTGACCAATCAGGTGTTAGGACCTGCCCACCAAACTTTGATGGGTGAGTTTGACAGATAAAGTAAATTCATAAAACACTGCAACACAGTGACCATGAAATAATTAATTAAATAGATAAATAATTATATATATATATATTTACAAATAATCATAGGTACTGTCATTACTTAATGACACATTTAATAACACATTGATTTATTTAATTCCATATTAAATTAATAAATGAAATATTTAATGAATTAATGATACATGTATTTATTATTTAATGGTGTATTCATTTATTTAATTTTGGCACTTTTGGTCCTCCATAGAAACTTGCCTGTGTGCCCATCGCTCAATAAGAAAAAAATGGACACGATAGGTTTTTTGGACTCAATCATTTACTAGCGTGTTTGTTTACATACGTCAATATTTACTCGGGTTGCTTCATTGCCTCTTTCGTCAATCACTCCGTTGTTGTCGCACCCCCATTCCTTACCCTGACCTCAACCATAACCCAACTCAAACCTAAACTCTAAAACCAAGTTTTGACCCTCAAAAGAGTTCTGAACATGTGGGGACCACTAAAATGTCCCCACAATTTCAAGTCGGTCCCCACAATGGTAGTTAAACATGCAAAAACACGCGTGTATGGGCCCCACAATGTAGTAAAAAACAAAGGCGCGCACACACACACACACACACACTTCTCATCTCATTTAAAAACCTTTAATATTTTGTGTAGATCTGTGAAATAAGATTGACTTTTACAGGGGGAAAAAACACTTAGAGGCAGTAATGTAGCAAAATAGACTTTTCTTTAAAGGAGAAGTGAAGGAGCTTGATACTTTTACAAGGTACATTACAGATCTTCATGACTATGAAATTTCTGAAAAACAGTATGTGGTCTGCCTAGGACACAGCAATATTGGGGTGGGAAATTGGGGAATACTATAAAACATTTAATCTCCCTTGTTGTGTGTCCTCATGTGTGCAGTCAAAGTGGACCTAGCACAAACTGAACAACTAGAAGGGTTTTTCTCCTGTGTGTGTTTTCTTGTGCCTGATCACATCTTGCTTTCGAGAGAATTTCCTACCACAAACTGAGCAACTAAACGGTTTCTCTCCTGTGTGTGTGACCATGTGTGTGACCATGACATGCTTATAAGAGAATTTCTTACTACAAACTGGGCAACTAAAGGGTTTCGCTCCTGTGTGTGTTCTCATGTGGTCACGCAATTTCGATTTGTTTGTCCAACTTTTACCACACACTGAGCATGGAAAACCCTTTTTCCACATTTGTGTCATTTTCTTGTTGCCAGTTTTCTCATTTTCAGAGCATTACAACTGCTTGTTGTCACCTTCACAGTTGCTGTTGCTACTCAGACGTTCTTCCACGTCATCACTGTCAGACTGTGGAGCTAAGAGGCCATCTGGTGGTGGTCCTCCAAAGTGGCCTCCACTTGGGCTGTCATGATAAAGCTGTGACCACTCGGGTGGTTTGTCTTGGTCGTCTTCACTCTTCGCAGAGACACCAGACAGTGGAAATGTGCCCACTTCAGCCTCTTCCTCTTCAACATGGGGGAACTGCGGAGCTGCAGCTTCCACTTTAACATGGATGGGCTGTGGATCCTTTTGACCCAAAATGGAGCTCTCCCCCAGTGGCTCAAGGGGAAGTTCTTGACGACCAACCAGCTGCTGTACGTCTGCAGGGCACAAGTCAATTTTGTTATGACACATACATTCATACATGCATTCAACAATATTTTCCAACAAAAACAACATCATTGTGTGATGGAGTAGTCATTTTTCAGAGTAAAGATATTGGTAGAACAGCCCAAGCACATATTCAGACAGTTCATTAGACATTAGTTACTTGAGCCACAAAGAACGCTGGACCATTAAATTGTTTATTTATTTTTGGAAAAGACACCATTACATACATTTGTAAAAAAAAAAAAAAAAACATACAGGATGAAAGTGAACGGAGTGTTTATACTAACTGTGTGGACCCCGGAGAGGAGCTACAATACATAATTTACTTCTTTCTTTTTTTTTTAAGTATACACAAAATACCTTTACTAGCTGCTCAAACGGCTTGTACTTCCGTGTAATAATCATTTTAAGCAATGACGTCATTACCACAGCTCAAGCCGTGAAAATTACGGCTCTGGGAAATCTAATTTGTAGTTTTAAAATTCTGATAGACATAGTGTTAAAGCAAGGAGCAGCCCCTGTTCTTTTTGAGTGGGTTAAGGATTTAGGATTAGAGTTTTACATCACATCAACAGTACGCTCAGTTGAAGTCACTCCCCACCGGCAGGTTGGGTGCTTTATGACATCGAATGCAGAAGTGCTGCGTGCATACAGTACATTGTCTGATTTTTATTCCATTTGTGCCTTATAATGTCGACAGAAAGAATCCAAAGTTTGAACCTCCTCCTCTCTTTTGTTTTAAGGGAGGCACAGACCTGTAAATTGTTACATTAATGTATTCTGGGCCTGTCTTTCAGAATCTGCATTTACAAAGAGCGTAGGTGTTCTACTTCTACATATTTAAACCTTAAAAGGTGGATTTAAAAAAAATATATATATATATATATTTAACGCCACTAATGGTAAAAATCAGGTAAATTGAAGTGTTGTCACTAGAGAGGGTATGTGAATTGACACGGAATTACCCTTTTAACTCTTTGACTGCCAAAAACGTTAAATAACGTTTAGTAAAATCCTATGGAGGAGTGCCAAAGACGTTAAAATACGTTTTTTTCAAAACAGAGGTGAAACTAACCATTTTCTATTGTTGATTACTGAAAAACGGAATAAGGTAGAAACAAACTTTTTTTTCTGATGAAAGATGAGAGTTCAATCTTTCATTTGGTAGTATGTGTGTTTCCATAGTCCAAACACATAATTTTCTGTGGACCTTGAAAGATCAGTCAAAAATGCTTAAATCGGCTGGCACCCACGGCATCCCTTTTCTGAAAACGTCTGGCAGTCAAAGAGTTAAAATGTTTATTTTTTTGTAATTACTGTTGGTGAATATTGTCATTGCTGTCAAACTTCCGCTCCACACATCAGCCCAGTTATGAGAAATGAAGTGAAAAATGAGTGGGATGAATATTTACTTTGCAAGTCAATTTATAGTGCATGCCCCTAAATCTTTTACATGCGCTCCTAAAATGTCATGGTTAGGAGCTACTGCGCTCCTTTTCCAAAATGTGAGCTCTGAGATGGGTATGTCTTCATGCAGTCAGTACAAAATCACATAGCACACATTAAGTTATTTTAAATGACTACATTAATGTAAATAAATGTTGATAAATATTTTTTATAAATTGTGTTTTGCACAAAGGAGTGCTTACATTTCATTCTGACTTGAGATTTGCACAATAAAAGTTATAATAATTGTGTTTTATCACTATTTATTTGATGAATTTAGCTTATTGTAATATAATAAACTTAGTCAGAAATGATTCATTTATTATCAATAATTTAAAATACTTTTACATTTGTAAGTTTACATTGTGGTATGTACTGTTACGTGAAGGGATGCAATTGATATTGAGATATGAATTTTGAGCCATATCGCCCAGCCCGAACTCACGCTCAATACGTGAGTGATGGCCGCTCTGATTTAAGAGAGAAGTCACCATGGTCTATAAAAAGTTATACAGCAGAGGAAACATTACATCTGCATCAAAATATTGGCGAAAATGTAAGGATGCCTGAAGAACGAGTCTAAGCAAGAGCAGCCTCCCCTCGGCGAAGAAGAGCCGTGTTGCCCACTACACTGGAAGTGGCAACACAGTTCAAGGTATTACTAGCCTGTAGCAAAATATTGGCTACTGGATGTGATATTAGCATACCTGTCAACCTCTGCCGATAACTGCCCTTATAAATGATTATGATTCCCCTTACAAACCCCAAAAAAACCTTACAAACACCGTACGACGCATGTTTACTCGCGGTAACCAGACAGTGTAATAGAAATAACAAAGGTAATTTGCATACAAAGTCTTTTATTCAATTTAAAAAGTTTACAATGCAATAAACTGTGCCTTCAGTGCTTCCTATTGTAAGCCAATGTGCATGATTTAGCAGACTTTATCTGCTCTAATGAGGGTCTCACTTGTGAGCAACAGTTGTCACAGTTCAATTTCATCTGTAATAAAGAAGTAAGAGTGTCTGTTCCCATTGTCTTTCTGTACTCTGTATGAATTTTCCTCATATGGCTGAAAACCCGCTCGCTATCAGCATTACTGTGAGGAAGGCTGAGTAAAATTAGATACATCTTTCTCATCAGTGGAAAGCGATCCAGCCCCAAACCAGTTTTCATTTTGAACACATGAGGCCAAAATGTCTCTGGACGAATTGGTTGTCCATCCTGACTTTTCTGAGGGAGAAGATCATCAGGTATTAGTTGATAGTCTTCCCATTCATCTTTTAATTGTTCCTGATCAAAGTCTGGTGTAAACCTGTTTGCAAGCTTAACAATACTTGTGTAATCCAACATCTCTCTCTTTCTTGGGTCCAACACCACCAAGTCACTCAGTATTGTATTCTCAAATGGAATTTTTTGTATCATTTTAGTTACAACAGCCTCGTAGAAGGAGCGAACAGAGGAAAAAAAAGTTGCTTGCATGGCTGGTGTGATGCTTTGCCTGATTTCATCCTCCTCATTGGTGTCTTGGTCTCCTTAACAATCATCGTAGCCTTGGTCCTCCGACATGCAAACTCCTGCAAAAATATAATATTAAAATATAAAATTTTAATTTTTGACACGGTGCCATAAATGCTGATTCATTGTAGATATGAATGATAATAATAATAAATTACCTTAGCTGTCTGTGAATCCGGAAACATAACTTTCACCAAATCCGAGAAGTGGTCCGCAGCTGTGAAAGCAATGTTGTGCTCAGCAAGAAAATGGCAGAAGAGAATTTCCGCATTTGTCGTTTTGTGGGATGCTGCAGGATTTGCGGTAGAGACGAAGTGCTTGGTTAATGGGACATGTGAATTGGTTTTTTTCACATTCTCCACGTGTCCGGCAGTTTTAAAGTGGCTCTTCAGATCGTAAAATCCACTCGCAGCAACTTTCACGTCTTTATTGCAAGGGACACAGAATGAGAATTGAGTGCCTCTTAACGATGCTTTAATCCAGCCAGCATATTCACCTTGAAGTAACTCCCATTCTTTCTGGTGTCGACCCGATACTTGAGTTCTTCGTTTCTTACTAGGTGGCTCCTCCATGCTTGCTTCCACGATATTTACTCTATGTATATCTACGCATGCGCATGTCAGCGCATTTTTTTTTCCCCGTACAAAAGTCGGTGTACGGCGTACATGATTTGAAATGGTAAAAAAACGTATAAAATACGTATAAAACGTACAAGTTGACAGGTATGTAATTAGGGTCATCACATTTTTGGCTGTACAAAAAGATAACTTACATTAAAAGATAATTTACAACAGAATTTTAATAAATTCAATACCTCATTGCCAGACTTAAGGCCACAATTTTAGGTCGTAGTTCTACAATTTATATTTCTTTTTAATAAAACTCAACATGTGGACTTCCAGTTGCTCCAGTTGCTGTCCCGCTGCGCCATCTATGGCCGATCTGCCGCGCATTACACTTTCCAGGAACGTGTTCCGAATCTGAAGTAAATACAAATATGTACCCAGTACCACCCACGCTCTTCAACAAGAAGTACACATATTTCTCTTGTGTAAAAAATAAAAAAAAATAAAAACTCAAAGCAGAAGTACCGATTCATTCCCCGTCCGTCCGTAAAAATAAATAAATACAAAATACTAGCTGAAATTCAAATATTTACTTTCGTAAAAAAGGGAAACAAAAAAAAAATGTATAGACACAGAAGAACAATGTTTTAAGAACTGTTTTAGGAACAGGTGTATAAACAAGAGTTAACCTTGCCAGTGTCAGCAAGTAATCATATGCTATACTTACATTATTCAAATCGTAACAGCTCTAGTTTTGGGTTCATTAGTAATATGTTACAATAATTTAATTTGGGTAAGACATAACCCACAATTTAATGATGTGAGTTACTGATTGCAGTTATTGCCTCTCAAACTCCGCCAATTCTTCCACTCTTTTCACGATCGGTATTCCCTTCTCAAAAGATGAGTCTTTCTTTTGTTTGGATGAAGATCCGACAGTCTTTTGTCCATGTGTTCTCGATAAATCCATTTTTTTCGCAATTGTTGCGCCCTTCTGGCAATGTCTGCATTTTTTGTTTACCTTTAAGTTTGTAGCTATATCTCTCAATAAGGGCAATCTTTTTCTTCCTGTCAAAAAAACCTGATCAGAACTGACGGTGGTCAACAACTATTGAAAACAACTAAATAAGGAATGCAATGAGAGACTGTAACAATAATCATGATTTGTTAAAACATGATTACGTAATCACAGAAGCTCCGATGTAAATGGTCAAGGAACTGAGCGATAAAAGAAAAAGCAGGTCTTCAAAGCACCCACTCTTCCCCCACTTATGTCTAATCCAGGGGTGTCAAACTCATATTAGCTCAGGGGCCATGGAGGAAAATATATTACCAAGTGGGCCAGATCGGTAAAATCATAGTATATAATTTTAACACAATTAGCATCAATTATACCCAGATTTTCACTATTTCACTACACCTAAATTACGGGGCTCAACTGTAATTATATTGTTCCAAAAAATAACACAAATGCAAATGGAACGCGGCAAAACTTTTCCTCTATTAGTTCAGGACATGTTATAGCTACCCGTTTTGCATATATATTGTTCGCAGAATGCATTGTGTGGGGCAGTTAATTTATATGTTTTGTTTGGGGCCAGCTGATTATTTGGTCCGACATTGCTTATTTTTTCTTTACTTTCCAAAATCATCTTGCGGGCCGGATTAAACCCCTTTGCGGGACTGATCCGGCCCACGGGCCGTATGTTTGACACCCCTGTGGCCTGGTCTAATCTGTCCGTATATATGTATAGTATATACTGTACAGCAGTTTGCTCACGGGATGGGAGTGGTGAAATGGCCACCCTGTGGCTTCAACGGATTGGACGGGCGTGTATGGACTACGACCAATCCAGTTATACGTACAGATCAGTGATTCAGTCCATTAGTGTAGTTTTTTAACACCACCTTTATAAACGTCTGTCAATGTTAAGTGGAAGCTTGTTCTTTTTGAGTGGGTTAAAGACTTTGGGTTTGGATTTTACATCACATCAACAACGTCTGTAAATGTTTAGAGGAACTTTAGTGAACAGACCATCCATGCGTCTGACGACTTGAGTCTTGCAAACAGCTTCCACTTGTCGATGTCGCTTGGTTAAGGAGCCACAACATTGACAATAAGATTTGGGATTGGAAAAAAAAATGTCATTGTGGAAAAAGCTGCATTGACATTGAAACAAGAATTGGCATTGTGAAAGGTTGCATTGAAAAATAAAATACAGACATTAAAAAAACAATTTTCTTTAAGTATATATTTTTTGTATTATGATGTCTTTTCTCATACCAATCTGTAGATTTTTTTTTGGGGGGGTGTCACAGGTTTTCAGTTTCACTTCTCTTTTTTTCACTTTTAACTCTTTCACTGCCACTGACGTTAAAAGACGTCAAGTAAAAACCTACGGAGGGCCGCCAATGACGTTAAAAGACGTCATCCAATTTTTTAAAAAACATTTTTGAAACGGGTGGAGGAAAGCCTTCCCCAGCTGTGTTGAAAGTTTCAAGCAGGTCTAGTGAGCCTAATGGCTATTTTTGGCCCCTAGATGGCAGCAATGACTCTCTTTTGACAAGATTGGGTAGGCGTCAGCAGAAGACGTGAGGCGGGGCTAGAGTGTTGAGGGGACAATGGCTGAAGAAGCCATAATGGCGACCGGTTTGCAAGCAGCTCACGGTCGAGCCATTTTTTTCAAAGACGAAAAGCATCGACCAACGCTATAAAGAGCACATTGATGACGACGATGATCATCATCGATGATGATGATGGTGACTCCGAGGTTGATGGCGAAGTTGGAAGCGATGACGCGGCGGCTATGACGACGTCATTAAAGGTTCACGGGCTAGCTATGCCAACACCGGAAAACGCGGAGCACAACCGAGCACGCTCAGGCGGACGTTCAATCGGACGATGAAGAGTGCCCCGAGTCCAATGCATATTCATCGGAGGAGTGGGTACAGTCTGCTACTTGCTATTCCCCGGAAAAAAAGGCCGTCTGCACGCGAAACGGACAATGGAAAGTGAAAGTAATCTGTTGTGCAAACCCTGCTCCCTCTCCTTGCACGTAGGAGAGCGTTACAAAAAGAAAAACTGTATTTGAAACATCCACACAATTGTAAATAGTACCACGGTTGCACACATTTGTAAATAGTTTGCCAAATTGTTTTGTCAAATTGTTGAATGGAAATAAACGTATTTTGCAAACTAAAAACACTTTTTCATTGTTGGTGGTAACTGTTTTACAGAAGTAAAGCACTATTTAGGTGTTTGTGGCATCATTCATGGACAAAAAGAAGTGTACAATTCACTAGAGTGCATGAAATAACATCGTTTCACAAAAAGCTATTTTTCTCCGCTTTTTGTTTCAAAACAGAGCATTTCGGTGAAAGTAACCATTTTCTATTGTTGATTACTGAAGAACGGAATAAGGTAGAAACAAACTTTTTTTCTGATGAAAGATGAGAGTTCAATCTTTCATTTGGTAGTATGCGTGTTTCCATAGTCCAAACACAAAATCTTCTGTGGACCTTGAAAGATCAGTCAAAATGCTTAAATCGGCTGGCACTGACGGCATCCCTTTTCTGAAAACGTCTGGCAGTCAAAGAGTTAAGCAAGGGTTGTGTGGGAAAGATTGGACATTATCATCTTATCAGTAGAATAAGAAGCAAAAGCACACAACAATGAAACATCCCTTTAGCAGTGAGAGAAGGTTGTTTAGCAGTATGTGGCATTAAAGAACTATTTGATTCATTAAAAGATTTTGCAGTGGAGTAAGCATATGTGTACCACATGTTGATAGTTAAGGGATGCCCCCTGTCCATGGGGTGCCAGGGAGTTTGTGGAGAATCAATACTTCGCTTAGTACGATGTGTTGTGGTTATGTTCAAGGTTGTACTGAGGGGCTTCCAGAGATACCAGATTGGCATAAAAGTCAATATGTGAAAGAGTTAACATATTGGCAGTGTTTTAACGTGTGGGGCAGGGTTGGGGAAGGTGTTCTCACGCTCAAAGCCCCGCCCCCAACCCAGTCCCCACGTTAAAACACTGCCAATAAGTTGAAAATGGAAAAAGAAAGTGAAACTGAAAACCTGAGTTGAAACTGAAAACATGTGACACTCGAAAAAAAGAGTGTAAAAAAAATCTGCAGATTGGCATTGAAAAAGACATCATAATACAAAAAATATGCTTAAAGAAAAAATTGGTTTTTTTTTTGTCTATACTGTATTTTATTTTTCAATGCAACCTTTTACAATGCCAATACTTGTTTCAATGTCAAGTTAACAACAATGGTGGGTACACTGTGAAAACCGTTGGGTCAAAAATAACCCAATTATGGATAAAAAATGAACCGATCCACTTAATGGGTCAATTTGATCAAACAAAGCATACAAAATGTCTATGTTTTTTTGACCCAAGTAAAGGCTCTGACCAATATTTACGAGTTGTTTTACACTAAAAGACCCATTTCTTGACTCATAGTTAAGTCAAATAGACCCAAGTAGAGGATCGGTCCATTTTTGACCCATAGTTGGATTATTTTTGACCCATCTGTTTTTAGAGTGTAAACCACAACCAAAAATGTCAAAGTCTCAATAACTGGTCATGTGCCCTTGAGCATCAATTACAGCTTGACATCTCATGCTGTTCACAAGTCGACTCATTGTCGGCTGAGGTATGGCGTCCTACACGACGACTCAGCTGATCCCACAGGTTTTCAATAGGATTCAGGTCTGGAGAAAGTGGCATTTGAGATACACCAGTCTCCAACTGCCGTTCCCTGATGATGATGCTAGCATGCTGTGATAATATCTACAAAATCTGCCAAATAACGGCATTTGTTTTGCTTGAGTTTTCGGCACTCTATGACCTTGGCTTTTGTTTACTGTGAGTAAGACTACTGTAAAATAAAAACGGAGCAACCAATTTACTGACCGCAGGTGCAGCGGCGAGCAACCTGGCTTCAAATGAGGGCGCATCTCGTAGTATGACGTCATATTCGAGGATGTCGTGACCAAAGATATTGTGATAAAAATTTAATTTATGTAAATTATGTGAATTTTAGTTTTGAAAGGCAACAAAAGTAACCTGTCCCCCCCAACAAAAAGACAAAGAGGCACTTTGGGCATCAGTGCCAAAAGGGCAAGTGCCCTTTTGTACACATACAATGGAGAGATTATAAGGGACATTTATAATAACATTTTGAATTTATTGACTCATCGGCAGCAGAGGTGGCAAGTGGGGTCGTACAGGTGGCAGCTGCCACTCATTGCTACCCCACAAAACCGCGTATGCGTTGTTAACAGCATTCAAAGCACATTTGCATACAAACACCGTAGCAATATTTTTGGTGTAACATATCAAATCACACAGATACAATAAACCAAAAATAATGGTACCGTATTTGTACACCCTCACAGTGTCTGATAATGATTCAAACGTGTGTTTTTTAAATGCTGTATACATTTACATGAAAACTTTCATTGTTAAGTCAAGCTGGGTTCATTAGTTATTGACAAATTATTTCACATCAGAAGCAAAAGATCAAGCAACACAAAGTGTAGGTTTTACAATCAGTTTTAATTGGGTGCCGTTAAACATGAACACACACTTTTTCCTCCAAGAACGGAGAGGAGCTTTAACTTTTTCAGGTCACATGCATCATCCTGAAAAGAAGCTTGCACACCACAAAACAAGAACAAGGAAGGAACGAGCCGACCACGTCTTCATGTATCAAAAGTTTAAAACAGAAAACACACACACACACACACACATGAATGTTGGGGGGAAAACGCACGCAGATGACAGTCAAAGTCAAATGTTAGCCGATCTTCGACGTCTGGATTGAACGTAAACGGAGCTGTACTCGCGGTCAATTCGGGGACAGAATCTCTTGGTGTGGGCTCTGGCGCCTGTGGCGCCGCACAGTGGACACACATACTGGCGCAGAATGGGGCAAAGAATCTCGCCAGCAAGATTCTTCAGCCAGTGAGAACTGTAGACCAGTTCACTCTCCCCGTTTTGCTTACAAAAACTGCACTGGCTCATGCTCATACCTGCATGAGACAGAGGCTCGGGTCTCTGCTGACGTGCGCTCTTCATGCGATGCCGCGGACCGCTGCTCCCTCCTCCCAAGTCAGAAACAGTCAACTGGCCGTCAACTGACTGTTGCGTGGAGAAGGAGAAGCCTCGGTTTGGACCTTCAGCACCAGTAGCTGCAGCAGCTGCAGCACCTTTGGCCTCGGACTCGCTTCTTTCTGCTAGTGCGTCCATGCGCAGAGACGCCAAAGCCTCGGTGACGTCATCGTCGGAGTGTCGAACTTTGGACGCCGCTGGGCGAGACTGCATGGAGGTTTTCACATCCAGGATTCGACGCATTGCATCCGACAGACCCATGTAATCTTTCCAAGGCTGGAAACATTTGCTGTTAGACTCCATGATAGTCTTCCAAACCAAATAACTTAAGTTGTGGCGTTTTCAGACACAACGGCTCCCTTGTTAGTCGCAAAGCAAGTGGCTGTGGATTTTGCCCTGCCCCTCTGACGGCGCGGTGTCTGCTGCCGGGCTTTGATTAGTTAATTGAAGACACGCGCGACTCGCGCAAAGCGCACCACAGACACGCGCTGAAAGAAAAACAAAGGGGGTTGGCTAAGCCCCGCCCAACTTTCGAAGCAACCCTGATGCTGATGTGACCTGGGTCATTCCAGAATTGGAGCACATTTTCTGCACTCACTCACTGACATCAAATCATCCATGCACAAAATTCGCAAACATGCGCAAGTGCAATTTTTTAGCTGTACTGAGACTATAAATGGGAACTAAATTACTTTTTTTTTTTCATTGGCTATGAATCCAATACACAGTGGAACATTTTTTATTTCCCTCACAGGACAGATTACAGAAGTGTGGAACTGCCAATGTGGAGTAAACATATTTGACTGGCAAATAACAAAAGTTTAAATGTACTTGTATGCTAAAAGCTAAAAACGGAGCATTTTTCACCATAATGCCACAGGGCAGACGTGTGTTTAACCGATTTTTTTGGGGGGGGGGGGGGGTCAAGGCCAAAAAAGCCTACTGGATGCCCATGATCTTCGGGGCCTTGCACCGCAAACAGGAATGCTTACTGTAAGGGAAATCACAGAAAGGGCTCAGCAATACTTCCTGAAAACATTGTGGGTGAACATAATCCACCGAGCCAGCCGCCGTTGCCAGATGAAACTCTACAGTACAAAGAAGAAGCCATTTCTAAAGCAGGCCAAAAAGCGCAGACGTTTCTCTGGGCCAGGGGTTATTTAAAATGGAGTGTGGCAAAGTGGAAACCTGTTTTGTGGCCAGACGAATCACGATTCGAAGATCTTTGTGGAGAACTGGGGCGCTATATCATACTGACTAAAGAGGACAAAGACAACCCAAGTTGTTATCAGCACTCAGTTTATAAGCCTGCATCTGTGATGATATAGGGTTGCATGAGTGCGTGTGGCATGGGCAGCTTCCACATCTGGAAAGGCATCGTCAGTGCAGAAAGGTATATTCAGATTGGAGAACAACATATGCTCCCATCCAGGCATGATCACTTTCAGAGAAGATCTTGCATTTCTCAACACGATAATGCCAGACCAACAGCAACACCAATTACAACTTCTTGGCTGCGTAGGAAAAGGATCCGGGTATTGAAATGGCCAGCCTGCAGTCCACTTCTTTCACTTCTAGAGCACATTTGGCGCACGATGAAGGGGAGGGTGCAACAAAGAAAGCCCATTGAACAATTCGAGAGGCGCGTGTTAGACAAGAATGGGACAGCATTCCTATTTCGAAACTTGTCTCCTCGATCCCCAGACGTTTGCAGACTGTTGTAAGAAGAAGAGGGGATGCCTCACAGTGGTGAAAATGGCCTTGTCCAAACTTTTTTTTAGATTTGTTGACACCATGGAATTTAAAATCAACATAGTTTGCCCTTAAAGTGATACATTTTCTCAGTTAAACGTTTGACCTGTTCTCTATGTTCTATTCTGAATAAAATATGAAAATTTGGCACTTCCACATAATTGCATTCGGTTTTTATTCACAATTTGCATAGTGTCCCAACGTTTTGGGAATTGGGTTTGTAGTATGTTTGTTTACATGTTTAAGCAAGGAGTTTTTGCCACAGTCGGTGCAGACAAAAAGTTTCTCTCCAGCATGTGCCCTCGTGTGGCATGTTGAATATGACTTTTGAGAGAAGCACAGAAATTGTGCAAAGATGGAGGTTGAGCTGCATCATGGATCAGCACTTAAGCCCCTTCCTCTTTGCCATCTTGATGGATATAGGGCCTATATCCCTTCAGATGACATTGTGAAGGCTCAAGACTAACTTTAACTCTGTGCACAATGGCCCCTAACCCGAACCTTTAGGGGCACACACTATAAATTAATTTGCAAAAATATTCATCCCACTCATTTTCACTATATTACTTATCAATGGGATGAAGTGTGGAAAACAAGTATGCCAGCCAACAATGATTAAAGAATAGTCATATTTAAAAAATCGCCAACTTACTGGTTGCACTGGCGCGAATAGATGAAAATTTTAGTTACGCCGTCTCAAATTTTCGGGACAAAATGCTGCCATTTAGAGAGTCTGGAGGCCTGTGCAGTGAATGAGGCAGCAGGTGGAGGAACATTTAAAAAGGTGGAGTTAGAGCTGAAGATGAAGCAAAGTAAGACGAAGAGAAGATATTGTGTATGCGCTGTCTTTTCTTTTCTATTCTCTGGAAGGCAGGACAAATGCCACACGGCCGACCGACTTGGACGCAGGCTTATCCAACTTTGCCCCTTGCACTGCTATGTTGCCATGGAAACATTGTTCAACATGAATTATGTTTGCTATTTATTGAACGTGTTGACAAAGAAAATCACAACATTGGCTTCTATAATCAATAAAAGTAAAAACATGAAATGCTGGAACTGAAGAAGCCATCCAAAGCTTTTCTAGTCCAGACCTCGTTCATCGCAACAAAGGTCTCTTCAGATCCACTTTAGTTGAGTTGCTGTCATTTACTTCAAAGTCATCATTCAGTCAATCAAAACCTTTCACCTCAACTTAATCAAAAGTGCAAAAACCATCAGATCAAATTTTTGTACAATGCAATGAAACAACAAAGAAAACAATCTGTGCTGATTTTACAGAACACACAAACAAAATCCTCCAAAGGTCAATAAAATGAAAATGAAAACGAAAAGCAGCAGATTGTGGATTCATATACGACAAGCCATGTAATCCATTTAAGTTTCTGTGGCCACAGTGGTGGTTCTAGACAGTTTTACCTGTGGTGGCAAGGGGGAGGCAGGAGGTTCAGGGAGGAGGAAATAACCGCCGCGCAGACACACACAGACGCAAACAAAATACGCGTCGCATACACACACTTATAATTCAGGTTTAATTTTCTGCATTTCCTGGCAAATTTTCTGCATGTCATGTGAATAATAGCTTAAAAGCCAGTCCTTGAAGGCTAGAGGTCTTTTGCTAGCCACCGACCTTACAATTAGCCGACTAATCCGATCATCTGTAAATCGCAGCATATCGCACCAACAGGGCTCTGAGATCTGCAAATTTGGGTCAATTGTGTGAACCCAGAGTTCATAGTAAACATGGTGAAGCTGCATTTAGATGTTATGCTGTACACAAATGGAAGAAGCTGTCAACAGAAGTGAGGTCAGCCCCAAATAATAATGCTTTTATATCCAGGCTAAAAACCTTTTTTTTTTTAAGAGAAAAAAAGAAAGCTTTTTCTCCTATAATTTAGATTTTTAAATCATGCTTTTTTTTTTCTTCTTTCAATTAATTTAGGAAACGACTCATTTCTTTACTCTTAAATATATATATTTTTTAAAGCTTTCTGTTAATACGTTTAAAAAATTTCAAGATTTAACTTGGCTCTTGTGGTGCTTTCAATAGAGATCCTGACATCACTTTGACTTTCTCTGAAAACGCCCCCTTGCGGCACGAAAATTAGCGGCGCAGCATTAATGAACAAGAACAGACTGGAAGGCATTTATCCGTCAACTTTCTGCCCAAGTGCATTGACAGTCACTTTGAAGAAAACGACATGATATACATGTGCGAGGAGGACATGTTGGATTGCCGATGAAATGTCAGGAGTGCTTTTATTCACCTCGGCGACACTGTTATGCTTCTCATTATGGCAGCTGGTAAACAACAGCTGTCAATCATTGTTGAAGTGTGGAATTTGCCGTTTACTCAAAGTGGCAGACGCGTTTTCTATGCTGCCAAAAGGGTTGCGCTAACGCCCATTTTGGGACTCGTGACGTCAATGTCAGGATCTGTATTGGTTTAGCTGTTGAGCAGTTGTGCACTCCTCCTCCACTTTCCTCTCCAGCATGATTTGCAACACAGCCAGTTAATATGTATGGCTCATGGCCACCTGACTCTTAACTTTCAAGCATATTAATAAAGATTGATTTAAATCTTTTACTTGCATATTTTGTTTAGCCGAGACTGACCACAGTAAGCCATGGAACTGGCTGTTTTACTTTTTTTGTTTTAGTTTAGTTTTTGGTAATTATTTTTGAGCTATCTTTCTGGCAGTTAATTTTGGATTGCGTGCCCCAATTAGTCTGATTGACGTCACCTGGCCGCACGCTGGATCGGCTGGGTAACAGCTGTTGACTCCTCCGTCGTGCCTTGGCCAGAGTTGCAAGTGCAACGTTAGGCACACATATCCAGGGGTGTATTTCACAAAGCAGGTTTAGTGAGAACTCTGGGTCAAGAAACCCTGAAATGTGGGAAACTCAGAAAAGAGGTAACTCGAGCCTGTTTCATAAAAAGAGGTCATTTAAGCTCTCGGTCATGAAGAGGGTCCTCTGTCCAGATTTAGTCATAACTGTTTTAATAATTCTTATTTCGTCAGTAGAGTTTTGTTCTGCGGAAGTATCTTTGTGAGTGTTATCGCAATTTCTGCCAGGTGCAGTCATGACTGAAAAACCTCCTCTATTCCTCAAATGGGCTTTTGTGAGAGAGCATGATAATAAAGTTGTGGAAATGAGTCGAGAGCAAGAATGATGGCGCTGCGGAACACGCAGCTAGAGGCCCTTCGAATGAGGAAGTGAAAAACAGGCTGTACATTGCTCAGTTACAGAATCAAGTAGCAGAATTAAAGTGTCATGTCCAGAATCTTTCAGGTGCCCACCCGAACCAGAGGAATCTTCCAAAGGTCCAGCTTTTCCTCCTCATCGGCCTGTGACTCATTCCCAAATCTTGCAGGCACCCATGTTAGCTAAAGTTGACCCGTCCACTGGTAACTCTGCTATGTTTTACAAACCTTTCTCTCCCACTGATGTGAGTGTGTTTTGATGCAGAAACTTCCGCCTATGCAGTCTGGTGGTGCCAATTGGCTTCAAGCAGTGCAGAGAGCGGTTACGGGACAAATGTTAATAGCAGGTGATATCCGTGTTCTTTTAAGACAATTATGTCCGCTTTTATAGTTTAATATTTTAATGTAACATTTTTTTTTAATTACATTTTTTTTCTCTCCCTGATAATTAGGCTCTTAGGCGAGAAATTACTTAACCTTGTCGTCTTAGACCTTTCCCTTTTGAAGGGCGTTCCCAAGTCTGTGGCACAGGCCATGGAGGCCAATCCTGGTCTTCCCGGTGCTGAGGTTGACCGGTGGTTGTCACATCTTAAACATAATTTGAGGAGACATGCTAAAGAAAAAGAGTCTAAGGTAGACAAACACAAAAGTACAGAAACACAACTTGCTATGTTGCAGTTGCAAAATTTGAAAAAGCAGGAAGAAAACACTCTTGCTGTGATCTCATCTCCCTCTGTCGATTCCGAGTGCATGATGAATCAAGCAGGTTCATTCATGGGTCAAGGTGCGCCCCCTGGGTGGCCTAACATGTGCTTCAATTGTGGACGACCTGGTCATTGGGCCCACGATTGCAGACAGCGACCTCAAGCGTCTGGGTGGAGAGGCAGAGGCCAACAAACTGCACGCAACAGCAACAACATTCCCCGGTGCCAAACCAACAGTATCTGCCTCCCTCTGGTGGACAGTTTCCACAATGATGGTGCCCTGAATCCACATGCTCAGTGACTGTTCAATGTTTTTTCACAGACTCTTTTGCATTCTTTTGTGTTTGCACCTAACTGTCCAGTCAATCTTTTGGGGAGAGATCTCCTCATCGCCACATTCCCTCTCATCAAATGCAGCCCTGATGGACTTATCCTGGAATTTCCGGATCATAACACCTACTGCTGCTCTGCCTCCTCTGCCTCCAGTGCCACCTCCCAGTTCTCGCTTGTTGAACAATGCTCTGTGGCATGCGCCACTGCCGACATCTACTGGACAAGAGTGAATATGGACTCCAGTGGTTGGCTCGAAGCTGAGCTCTCTGGTCATCTTGGGTTTGTTACCTCAGATCTTATGATATGGTAACTGATTGAATGCATTGCACTCTGTACGATGACAGATCAGGGGATGAGATCTAGTGATGTGCCCAACTGTGCCGAGGCGCCGATGCGTGTGCCGAGTAAACCGGAAAAAAAATCTGCAAAGCGCGCATCGAGGCATGTGTTGGTTACGCATTGGTTCAGAAGCCTCGGAACGCTTGTGGCCACGCCCGAAGCCTTGGAACGCGCGTTGCTACGTCCGAAGCGTCGCGAGACGGGCTTCCTACGTCACCGCCAACACATAGTTTCGCGGGTGATTCGACATAAAATGGCGCACCGAGACGACAATGAGCTCAGAGGTGACACTAACACAACTCGCATCTTCAAACCTCAATTCAATCGGATTCGTTTTGCAATGTCTAGTCCACAACGAAAAAGAAGAGAACATCCCCTGTCTGGGATCATTTTGAGCAGATCTCTCCTAAAAAGGTACAAATTATAATAACCAGTGTGAATAAATATTGTAAATTATTGTGACAACACAGTGTATCCCTCGTTTTAATGTCTTTCTTCTACTTAAAAGGTGAAGTGTAAACTTTGTTCTAAAGAACTTGGGTAACAAGAGAACACTCTTTAGCCCCAATAAAGCACAAGAGGCTGAGAGGAGGCTCACAGCTGAAGGTGCGACAGTGATCCGGCACAGGGCATCTTCCTCCTCCTCCTCCAACCCATCATCTTCATCAACACAACCGCACACGTCAGAAGCTTCCCAGCCTGTGGAGCAAGGTAATATTCAATACATTCTTCTTTTATTTTTCCTTTTTCTTCTTCTCCAGAAAAATAAAAAAATTCGATACATTCTAATGGTGTTAATTAAGCAATAGGAAATGAGCGGCAGTGCATTATTGTGGGATAAGGCATTCTTTTGCTCCCATCTCTACGATGGGCAGCCAGAACTGCCTGTTAGTCTGTTTGTTGTGTCTTAGGTGACAAACTGTGGCGGCGATTGGACCACACAGTCATGCAGAGGAGGACCCAGAGTGAGACCGCAGATGTGACTGTGGAGGTCCACACTTACCTGGGGGAACCCAACATAAGCAGGATGTCAAATCCCCTGGACTACAGGGAGCTGCACAAACATGTTTACCTAAACCGCTACAAACTAGCAATAACCTTTCTCTGTACCCCCGGCCTCATCCGTCCCTTGCGAAAGAATATTTTCAAAAGCAGGAGAAATCCTATGTAAAAGAAGAAACCGTTTGAAGCCCAAAACTTTGGAAATGCTAGTTTTCCTAAATAAAAATGAATGAAATGTGTTCCTTGTTTATATGTCAATGTCTAAAAAACAAAACAAATAGAGCAATCATTCTTTCAAGTACCACACGCATATTCATTCACATCACAACTCCCTGCCCTTTTGACCCCATCAAATCTATGGTATCATTTTAATCACTCTCGGTCATGACATTTATTGTCCACATGATGGCGCAATAGAGCAAATGAAGCCTCATGATGCTTCGGCCAAGGAGCGAAGCAGTTGGATGGAAGGCCTCATTGCTTCATGATGCTTCATTTTCCCATCACTAATGAGATCTATAGCAAGGCATTTCAGGAAATTGAAAACAACATGTGGGAATTGAACATGGGTGATTTGTTTGCAGGCAAACCAGGTGTATCCTTTTCGGTGTCCCAGAGACCTGAACAACTCCCACATGTCTCCTTGATGGTCTCGCCTCAGCACACAGCGAAGGATCTCGGTCCGTTTGTCCTGGCATGCACACAGGCCACTGATTGGCAACATTTATTTCACTCTTAATTGCTCTATTTCCCGTCACTTGATGCTTATTGGATTCAGTTTAACACATTTTTACCCACTTCCGTTTTGGAGCACCAGCTTCTGGATAGGCATCATGGACGTGAAACAACCGACAGCGATTTTGCTGGTTACTGAAGTAAGAAGAATACTTACTTTTCCGTGTTCATGATGTTGATTATCAAAACATACAATGAGATCAGTGAATTCAGGCATTTCCAAAGGATTTTATTCACAAATTTGTGGACAGTGAGAATATGCAACTACCCGCGCCATTTTGGTTCTAAACTGTGACGCCCAACCCTCTGCTCGTCCCTCATATTCTTTGTCCTTGCAAAAAACCCTCCCAGTTAGTCACATGGTACACAGAAAATCAGATAAGAGAGTTGAGTTGTTTTTCAGAAGAGACAGAGAGACTGGGGAGCCATAGTATAAACAAAGGGGTCTAATTAACACATTCGCTTGCCCCCACCACATGTTCTCAGGAGAGCACAAAGAAAAGATCAGTCCCTGACAACATTTGAACCCACACACAGAACTATACTAAGTAAATCAAAGCAATCTAGTCCAATTCTAAATAGTTATAACTAAATCAAAAGTTATAATTAAATTGAAACAGAAGATTCACTTCATTACCGTCTTGATTTCTTTCCCACATCGCTGTGGTCCATGGATCCCACTGATGTTGGTCTCTGTAACGTCTCACCTGTTGTGTTTCAGATGAAACCAGGACCAATATATGTTCCCCAATACTCTGTAAAAGAGGCTGGGATGAATGGCATTTTGGAAACAATTGACGGTTTGCTCAAAGCAGGAGTGTTGTGTGAGATTCCCGGCTCTGATTATAACACACCTATTTTACCAACAAGAAAGATACTGGAAGGTTTTGCATGGTCCATGACCTGCGAGCGATTAATGCGGCCGTCTTAACCCCTACTTTGTCTGTCCCGAATCCTCACTCGGCATTGTCCCAAATTACATCAACCCACACTCATTTCACTTGCATTGACCTGTCTAATGCTTTCTTTTGCATTCCACTCCACCCTTCAATGAAGCAATTTTTTGCTTTCACTTGGAATGGTGTTTGCTACTCCTACAATCGCCTGCCTCAAGATTTTGTCCTTTCACCTGGACTCTTCAACGACTGTCTTCGCCAGTTGCTGTCTCCACTTGAACTGCCCCCTGGTGTTCTCCTGGTGCAGTATGTGGATGACCTCTTGCTGGCAGCTCCATCTGAAACTACTTGTCTTGAAGCCACCAGGTCTTTGCTCTTCTCCTTAAAACAGCATCTTTCCACTGCTACAGCTCTTGTAATTCCTAATTACAGTCGCATGTTCTATCTGGATGTGTCCGAAAAGGTCAGCAGTGTTTCTGCTGCCCTTTATCAGAAGGGGGAAGGAGGAAGTCGACAAGTTTGTCCGTATGCATCAACTCCATTGGAAAAATACGAGCAAAAACCCACAATTTGCGACACCTATTGACAACCCGGGCTTGATCCTTTTCACAGATGGATGTTGCTTCAAAGAAAACGATGGCCTACAATCTGGATTGGCAGTAACCCAACCCACAGAAACAGTTTTTGAAGAAGTCCAAGCAGAAAGAATTTTAGGCTCTCAGTCAGTACAAAGAGCTGAAATGTTGGTATTGACAGCAGCTCTCAGATTGGCAGAAAACCAGTCAGTAAATATTTACACAGATTCGGCGTATGCACACAAAACAGTTCATGTTGCATTAAAAGAATGGTAGCGAAATGATTTCCAAACTGTAACCGGTACACCCATTAAATATCAGGATGATATTCTTAAATTGCGAGATGCTTTAATGCTCCTAATTAAATGTAAAGGTTACTCTCGAACTAATGATTTTGTATCAGTAGGAAACGAATCAGCAGATCAAGCAGCAAAAAAGGTTGCGGGGTACCGACCTACACTCCAACTAACTGTAAGTGAGTCTGAATGTGACAATCCACAGGAGGTGATAGTAGAAACAGTTAAGTTGTGGCTGGAAAAAGCAAGTTCAGAAGAAAAGAGTGTGTGGATGTCCAAAGGGGGACAAAAAGATGAAGCAGGTATATGGCGGAAAGAAGGTAAATGCATTCCAGCTCAGAAACAATTGAAAAATCTAATTTCTGAAGCCCATGGAACATGCCATGTAAGTGTGGAACAAACACTGAGACGTCTACACACCTGGTGGCATCCTATCATGAGATCAATTGTTAAAATTGAACTGCAGGACTGCAGTGTTTGCAGCAGGTATAACAGTATGCCTACATCTAAACCTCCCCAGGGCACTCACGATCCAGACGTGACTGCTCCTGGTCAGGTGGTTTCGATGGATTTCACTGACATGATCAAACCAGTGTCAAGATACAGATATTTGCTGGTAATAGTGGTTATATATCCATATATATATATATATATATATATCTAATTATATTATTAGTATGGGATTTTTTTTAATGGGCTTTAGGTGAACTGATGAATACACACACGCTCGCACGCACGCACGCACACACACACACGCACATACACATACTCACCCACATACAAAAAAAATAAATAAATAAATATATATATATACATATATGTGTGTGTATGTATATGTATATAAATATATATATACATATATGTGTGTGTATGTATATGTATATAAATATATATATATATATATATATATATATATATATATATATATATATATATATATATATATATATATATATATATGGATGTATATATATGTATATATGTATGTACTCAAACAACTAACATTTACTTTCTCCCAGCTAACAAAAAAACAACCAGATGCTCCTTCAGAAATATATGATTGTGAATATGTATGGTTGAAGGTGGTTAAACGTAAATGGTCTGAGCCCAGGTGGACAGGACCCCACAAAGTGACGGAGAGGACATCTTCTGCATTTCGTCTGCACGGAAAAGGTGATACGTGGTATCACATCTCCTCCACCCGACCGGCAAGGACACCGGCTGGAGCCATTGTCCCTGCACAAGGCAATCACCCAACAACAACCGAGAAGCAAACCGGCTCCCACTGGCATCGTTCTATTAAAGGTTGAGTTCAGGCAGAATAATCCCGGTGACTCATCCTGGGACCAGGCAGTCTACTCTAAGGTCCTGAAGAAGCTGACAGCGCCCTCCAGCAGCAACCCAAGAACATCATCTCGAGATGGCTTCGAAGTGGGAACGCATCTCCATCTGCTGCTACATCACGACACTCTTTCTCATATTGACTTTTATGCCAATCTGGTATCTCTGGAAGCCCCTCAGTACAACCTTGAACATAACCACAACGCATCGTACTAAGCGAAGTATTGATTCTCCACAAACTCCCTGGCACCCCATGGACAGGGGGCATCCCTTCACTATCAACATGTGGTACACATATGCTTACTCCACTGCAAAATCTTTTAATGAATCAAATAGTTCTTTAATGCCACATACTGCTAAACAACCTTCTCTCACTGCTAAAGGGATGTTTCATTGATGCGTGCTTTTGCTTCTTATTCTACTGATGAGATGATAATGTCCAATCTTTCCCACACAACCCTTGCTTAACTCTTTGACTGCCAGACGTTTTCAGAAAAGGGATGCCGTCAGTGCCAGCCGATTTATGCATTTTGACTGATCTTTCAAGGTCCACAGAAAATTTTGTGTTTGGACTATGGAAACACACATACTACCAAATGAAAGATTGAACTCTCATCTTTCATCAGAAAAAAAGTTTGTTTCTACCTTATTCCGTTTTTCAGTAATCAACAATAGAAAATGGTTAGTTTCACCGAAATGCTCTGTTTTGAAACAAAAAACGGAGAAATCAAGCTTTTTGTGAAACGATATTATTTCATGCACACTAGTTAATTTGACACCTTTTTTTCCATGAATGATGCCACAAACACCCTAACAGTGCTCTACTTCTGTAAAGCACTACCACCAACAATGAAAAAGTGTTTTTTGATAGCAAAATACGTTTATTTACATTCAACAGTGTAACAATTTGACAAAACAATTTGGCAAACTATTTACAAATGTTTGCAACCGTGGTACTATTTACAATTGTGTGGATGTTTCAAATACAGTTTTTCTTTTTGTAACACTCCCCTGCGTGCAAGTGGACGCAGCAGGATTTGCACAACAGATTAGTTTTACTGCGATGGCCCCTTAGCGTGCAGACGCTACACTTTCTTGCTGGCTTTTTTTTCCGGGGAATAGCAAGTATATACTGCAGTGTGTGTTTGGCCATGTTGCCATCAAGTCTACTCTTAGGATCATGATACGGTGACATTACGGTGGTGTTACGTCTGGCTTCCTCATTGTCCTTCAGTTCCTATACCGGGTGGTTGATCCATCTTATCCGCTCCATTTATGGTGGCATTGCAGTCCATAACCAGTGTCTTCTCCGTGATCAGACTGTACCCACTCCTCCGATGAATATGCATTGGACTCGGGGCACTCTTTGTCGTCCGATTGAACGTCGGCCTGAGCAGAAGTGCTCGGTTGTGCTCCGCGTTTTCCGGCGTTAGCATCACTAACCGGTGAGGCTTTATGACGTGATCATAGCCGCTGCGTCAACGCTTCCAACTTCGGCGTCAACCTCGGAGTCACCATCATCATCGTCGTCATCAATGTGCTCTTTAGCATTGGTCAATGCTTTTCGTCTTTGAAAAAAATGCTCAAACGTGAGCTGCTTGCAACCAGTCGCCATTATGGCTTCCTCAGCCATTGTCCCCTCAACACTCTAGCTCCGCCTCACGTCTTCTACTGACGCCTACCCAATCTTGTCCAAAGAGAGTCATCGCTGCCATCTAGGGGCCAAAAATAGGCATTATACTAACTAGATCTGCTTGATACTTTCAGCACAGCTGGCCAAGGCCACCCGTTTCCCAAAAAAAAAAAAAAAAAACTTGGTGAACGTCTTTTAATGTCTTTGGCGCTCCTCCGTAGGATTTTACTAAACGTTATTTAACGTTTTTGGCAGTCAAAGAGTTAATGTTGCGCCAGCCGTCTGCGACGATGACGCCGCTAGTACTTTTTAAATTTTTTAAATTTTGTTCATTTCATGTGTCAGACTCTTTCGAGTCCGAAAGAGGGATTGAAGAGGGTCTTCTGCCCAGATTTAGTCATAACTGTTTTAATTTCCTTATTTCCTCAGTAGAGCTTTGTTCTGCGGATGTATCTTTGTGAGTGTTATCGCAATTTCTGCCAGGTGCAGTCATGACTGAAAAACCTCCTCTATTCCTCAAATGGGCTTTTGTTTTTTTCCGGTTGAACTGTTTACTGGAAACTGTGTGGTACCGCCCTTCAAGATAGTATAAGAATATTGTACTGTAATCTTCACACTTGTGAGAGGCTACAGCCATTGTCTGTAACTCCCTTGTGCCCGGAATATTCTGTAGAAATAAAAGCTTCAAAGGAACTGTTCATCGATCTCCAGCCTGTATCCAGATAATCAACATTCTCACTACCCGAAAGAAAATGAACACGCGGAGGAAAAGATCGCCTCCACAACAGTCAGTAACCATAGCAACATTGTCCATGAATCAAACCTGGTCGGTGGTTGGATTTTCACAATGAACCTCAAGATTTCTTCTGTCCCTACCTCCTTTCAGCCATACAGGGCATTCATTTCCTCATTGATAAAGTCTGCTGCTGCAATTTTTTGCATAAATACGCATATTGTCTGTCATATAATGGTGCTAGATTTGTGTTTGTGCGTACATTACAGCTGCACTACCTCGCGGGGTCTCGCGAGAGAGCTTATATATGCGCGTGTTGGGAAATAAAGGAAGGTGCTAAAAGACAAGAAAGCCTCCTTGCCATATTTTGCTTTAAACGAGGGAGGACACAGAAACGACTTTGAACGTGTGTTCGACAAGTTTGATGAATATTTTGTGCCGCGAAGGAACGTGACAAATGAACGCGCATGTTTTCACCAACGGGCGCAACAGCCAGGTGAGAAAGCAGAGACATTCATCCGAGCCTTGTACGAACATTGTGACTTCGGCGCAACCTGAGAGGAAAATATCCGCGACAGGATCGTCGAGGGAATATTGGAAAAAGAAGTTTCATGTAAGCTGCAGCTGACGAACGACCTGACGCTGGCGCTGACCATTGAGACGGTCAGGCAGAGTGGAGAGATGGCATCTCAAATCAGCATGCAGGGAGAAACAGCGGGGATGTTATGTGAAGTCACACACAAATACCACAAGCGCACCAAAGGCCTAAGCAAAGAGATGGATATAATGGACAATGTGGAAAATGCGGGAAAGCAAAGCATGACAAAAATGAAAATTGTCCCGCTAAGAAATCTATGTGCAACTCGTGCAACAAAGTCGGACATTGGAGCCAAATGTGTAGGAATAAGAAAGCAGTGAGTGAGGTCACAGAGCAGGCTGAGCAATGACTAGAGCAACAACAGCAGCCATATTTCCTTGGGGCAGTGACAAAAGCAGATGCGTCTTCTGAGCAATGGGCCGTCAAATTGTTGCTCGGTTGTACACCAGTAGAGTTTAAAATTGACACAGGGGCAGACCTGAACGCCATCCGTGAACAGACCTATTACTTGCTCAAACCAAAAACACAACTACTGCCTGCTGATATTCCATCCCGACAGCCTGGGGGGCGAACTGCTGTGCTTTGGGCAGATTCAAAGTACAGTAAGCTACAAAGGCAATACTTACCCAATCTTACCTATTCTTCTCACAAACAGAACAAAAGTTATTGATGGAGCTGTATGAGGAATTGAAGACACAAATCACCCAAAAAGGCAATACTGCTGCTATAAATAAGACGAGGGAAGTGGCATTGGCAAGAAAAAAAAGAAAGAAAAATAGCTGACAGACTAAATGCATAAGTTACAATGGTTTCATGTTAGATGTGTATTTCCTAATTAATCGTGCTATTAATCATTAATTTCATGTAAAGCACTTCGAATTGACCTACATATTCATTTTTCACTGTTACATCTCAACAGTAGCCATCAAAAGCGTTCATGGCAACAAGTCGGCAAGTAGCCTATCACAATGTATAAAAATCCAAAAAAAGATTAAACAGGTGTCAAGCTGTAAATATGTTGCCCACCATTGTAGCCACCAGAAACAAAGACTAAGGCCACTGCCAAAGGTGGGGGACCTCCGCCTGCTACTTTAGTTTAATTAAAGCAATTGATTTTGGAAACAGGGAAGTGGTGAGATATGATCTCTCTCTCTCTCTCTCTCTCTCTCTCTCTCTCTCTCTCTCTCTCTCTCTCTCTCTCTCTTTCTCTCTCTCTCTCTCTGTCCATCTGTCTGTCTCTGTCTCTCTCCCCCTCACTCTCTGTGTCTCTGTCTGTCTGTCTGTCTGTCTCTCTCTCTCTCTCTCTCTCTCTCTGTCTTTCTCTGTCTGTCTGTCTCTTTCTCTCTCTCTCTCGTCAGTCCCGTCTCTTTTTTCATCCAAGGGGGATACTTCTCCTCTGGTACGCTTAGCCAACCGTCCTTTCAAAACCAAAGCTCAACACTGCCCTCTAAGGTAGTGTGCTAAATTACATCTTATAATAAACTAAATGTGCATAGAGGTCATTAATCAAATACAATGTCATACAAAAGAAAAAACACAATTTCAGGTGCTACACAAGTGCAGAAATCCACGCTACAGAACAGTCTTTTGACGTTTTTTTTTGACACAGCTAAACTATGCTTGACAGTTAACCTGCTCCGGAGCAAGTTAGGTCTGCAGCATAAATTTCCATGGTTACTGAGTTTGGATTCACATAAACAATGTTGATGGAATGGAACACTGACTTAAATGAGCCAGGTTTATTGAAATGAGACTTTTTCGCAGCATAAATTACCATAGCCGCGTTTACCCCACAGGACGTTCAGGTATGGGGAAGGGGGTGGGGACTTTCACAGGAACCGTCCTCTCAGCCGGCCTGCTTGTGGCTGTTTCTCCACTGCCGAGTACGAGCCATTTCGTGACATCACGAGTTTCGATCGACACATAGACGCCTTGCGACGGTTTCTGTGACATCATCCAAGCACGGCACCGAAAAAATCAGAACAACAACAAGGAAATAGAAAAACTTGTGGCGGTTGCCGTTTTTTCAGCTTTTTTTTTATGTACTTGGCATGGATGGATGGTTTGAGTGAGAGGAGACGGCGTCTAGATGATGAATTTGAAAAGGCTAACAGTAGAGTGGAACGAAAATAGGCAAAGGATTATTAAGAGAATTGTTTTGCTGGAAGAGACTTAAGCCGAGAATGCATCATCGTCGCGCATGAAGGTTATATAATTTTTTATACTAAATAATTTTTAGCCAATCAGCACGAAAACCCAATCAGCACGAAAACCCAATCGGCACGAAAACCCAATCGGGAGTTTATCGGGCCGGCGGAGTAGCTACCCCCTTCCCTCGTCCCCGTAAGTTCCTGTAAATGTGGCCCGGTTGGGAAGGCTCTTGCGGTGGAAACGCGGCACATGGTTACTGAGTGGGGATTTATATGACCCACTATGATGGAACGGAACTTTGATCAAAATCATCGAGTGCCTTTTTTTTGGTCGTAATTTCCTTGGGGAAATACCCAAGGTGGCTTTGTCGGTTTACATTGGCTTGTTTAAAACAAATATATATATATAAAAATAATACTTTACCAACTTTCATCTCGTCACACTTGGAAGAAGATTGCATCAGAATGGTGATAGATTCTAAACACACTTTTTATATACACTATGGAGAAATTATAAGAAACATATAATTATTATAACAAATAATTATTTGGCAACAGGGCTGGCAGCTGCCATTTTGCTGTTTTACCCTGTAAAACAGGGCACCGAACAACCTCTGGTGCCCATCTGAGGACCACACCATTTCATTTATCTATTTTATATACACACCTGTACATTAGCGTGTTTCTAAATAAAATCCATTGCGTTGTTCAATTTGCAGCAAAAATGGCGACATCTGTCGGTGACTTGATGACAATGCTCCATACAAGAGCAGGCTGTGCAGCAGCCAATCCTGTCCTGTCCTGCCTGACTTTTTTTTTTTGCCTAACTTCGCTGCACCGCACGTCTACTTTCGTTTCTTCACCTAACCACGCGCCCCCCACAGTTGCCACTATTATTCACGGCTTCGTTGTACTTTCTTTGATTTTTTTCCTTGTATAAATACCTCCCTTCAAGACATTCAAAGTGATGTTACTTGTGTAATTTCTTTTTGAATGTACATTCAGTACTTATTGGCTAGACAAAATATTAAGTAACACTGGATTTTTACTTTATACACCAAGATGTTAAGTTTTTCTTCTTCTTTTTGGGGGGAATATAAGTCTAGAGTACTTTTAGGAAACCTTGGCATCAAAGTGTTAGATAATTTATGTACAAGTAACTCAACTGCATCTTAGTCCATGTACCATGAGAATAGATGGCTTGATAGATAGCTCAGTAGATCATTAGATCAGGGATGTCCTTTTTCCTCCAAGGGCTGCACACAGAAAAATAAAAAGATTCAAGAGCCCGTTTGAAATGGTTTTACTTTATCTTATTAAATGTGGTAATATCAATCAATCATGTAATTAATTATACACTGTTCATTTACTGTAGTTATTTTGCAAACCTGCTACGTCAAGGCTTTTTGTTAAAGGTGATAAGCCTCACACTTGACTAGATCCTTACCTGCACTGAGCAGCAGCTAAATCTCAATCTCTACATTCAGAACCCAAACAAGGGCAATCTGTATGTAGTAAGATGACTATACAGTACTTGAGGACATGAATGTTATATGTTCGCAAATCTGACCTTGACACTCAGCCGAAAGTGGAGGAAAACATTTTTTGAATTATCTTTATTTGCCAGTGTTATGAAGAGAACCTTTGTAGCTATCTTAGCTTTGAATTTGTGTCTTCGCAAGTTTATTAGTGGTAGTAAGTCCCCATTACTCACGCACCCCCTCACAATTTTTTGGACAGCCACACTTCTAGCACTCCTCACGCTAACCTCAACCCTTCTCTTTTTGTGGGCCATATCAGAAGTGATTTCAAATATTTAAAAATTGGGCCGTAGTTTGGACATCCCTGATGTAGCTAGATATGTTAAAGCTCAATGCAGTTTTATGCAATGTGACAATAATTATAATAAGTCAGTCCTCGTGAATTTTCCACAGCAGCCATACTGGTGGCCCTTGCAAAACTTTGTTCCACCAGCATCAGTCAATTTTGCTGCTCCTCCACAAATGGTGATAACTTTACATGATTGCACATTCTTGCAGAAAGCATGTATATAAACTATTACAGCTTTTCATTGTGCTTTTTCTTTGTTTTTCAGATGTCGGGCACAATGATGATGCCAGGGAATCCAAATCTGACCCCTGGTGTGTTTCTGTAAATGGCAAACACATTGACCACAAGTTCTGATATACAGTGAAACCTTAGAAGCTGAGCCCAACTGTTCAGATTTCAAACTAAGTTTTCAGGAAAAATATTGCCCGCAAAGCTTTGGAGTTCAAACCTCCGTCATGCACAACCGTCCCATAAGACCTTCTCTACTTCTTGTGACACTTCCGCACAGTGAACAAATGAGTTCTGCTTTTTCTGTGGTTTTTGTGTTTGTATTTGTTTGTGATGCCACCTCAAGAGGATAAAATGTGACAGGCAATGACTACAAAACTGGGAATGAAACTTTTTGCATCTTGGGGAGCCGTATACACATCTCTGCTCAGATGGTTTACATCAATATAGTTTAAATGACATTTTTTGGAAAATAAATAAAAATGTTAATTCACTTTTAAGGAACAAGCACATTCATCCCTGCGTCCATCTGTTTTGCAAGTTATTTGGTAAAATTTGGTGCTGGGCTTTATCGATCATTTTAAAGCAACAACAAAGTGCTGCCTGTTTTTTGTTGGGTATGGCGACACAATATGGACAAAAGCAGCAGTGTTTTGCCTGGAGGAAGATCACATTTCCCATCAAGACCAGCTCATTGCGTCGTCTCTGAGCTCACTCCAGAGTGAAAGCCGAGCCAGCGTTGATCATTGATGGTGCTGAAAATACTAGATGTAGTCGTTTTTGTTATGGGATGCATAGTATTTTGCATTAGTGAATTTAATTAAACTGAAGATTTTGTAATCTATGCATTCTATTATCAACCTTACTTCCGTGTTGTGAGTTAAGCGCATATTCTACAGAAAGTGATGTACAGCGAGTGATGGTACCACTCCGCCACCTGGAGCCACTGATGGCACAGATTTATTTCCATAAAAATGACTTATCTAGTCCCACCCCTTATTCCTTTATATATATATAATATATATATATATATATATATATATATATATATATATATATATATAGCTGCCATGTCCACTGGGAGAGAAAATTAAGAATTCGGTGACAAAATAAATGAAATGTATAGTCTATGGTAGGCTATAGTACCTTCAAATATAGTACCTTCAAAATTGAACAAATAGAACATTTTACTCATGTAAATGTATCCTTTGAAAGTGTTAGAATTAGAAGTATGTCAACAATATCTGTAAAAAAGCACGCAACACAATAGATGACACATGATGAGACAGACAAAACTAACCAAATAATCTCGACATTTCTATGATGTAAACGTCAGTGGTTTGTTGAAACAGGAAGTAATGGAGTGATGAGTTTCTAGTTACAGAGAATTTTATAGGCACAAAAATGATCTTAGATCTTAAACATCCAAATAAGGCTTATATTTTGTCTATTTCTCACACATATACTTCAGAGGAAATTCACTTTGCACTGCTGTATGTATATTTTTCTTGCGCACATTTCTAATATTTTACCCAGCTCATGAAAGTAAATAAGGTTACCAAAACCATGCGCATTGTTATCTTTGCAAAGACGAATTTGAATTGATCATGCATGCATGACCAGTGACGGCATGTTTATTCATTACATACAGTAAAGTTGACCAGATCACTTCCCTTTTGGCATTGACGCAACTCGAATTTAAACATTTCCTGTATGACTGAAGCAGAATGTCTTGTGTTGGTTTGTGGTCGTCTTGCGTAGATTATTAGCTTATTCATCTTGATGACTGAACTGATTTTATGAGAAGTAGTAAGTATGTTTTTGTCATATTCCTCATTAAAGCGTACATTGATTTAAATTCCTGATTATGGATTACACAGCCAAAACATTTTTTTCAGTGTACATTGTGCAAAATATTCACGTGCAAAATGCCTCTTAAGACAATGATGTGACCATTACACCATTACTTCATAGTTGCTGCTGTCATCCGTCAGAGCAGTTACATCAGCTTCCTTGTCTTGTCTTTCATATTGTGTATTACACACAAATATGTTATAGCCAATATGCGTTTCACATAATGCATCATCACTAAGTTATTTTTTTTAAATCAGTTAGATTGTTTTATTGTTCACATCTTGTAACCTACGTATTTTTTTCTTGTTGGATCAAGTAAAGATAGTGACAATTACAAATTTAGGGCTTTATTTTCATGCCCAGCGCAAGTCAATTGCAAAGCATTGTCTACAGTTGTTGCCATATTTATGATTATGAATTAAATACGGTGATATCCACCATATGTATCTGCGGAGGATTGAATCTGTCTGCCTGCGCCTCGATTAAATCCACCAAAATAACATTACACCCCCTGCACCACAATTTAGACCCATTTTTTCAGAGTCTAAAATCTAGTCTACTTTTTGTTACTTAAATTGCTGTGGCGGCTCGGTGCAAACCGGCACGCAAATGACAATGTTCAGTTTTTATGCACGGGCACCGGTCTATGAGAATAGGGTCTATTTGCTTGCACCGAGGTTGAAAGTCAATATAAAAATTAACTCTGTTGATGTGTGCATTTGAGTGTCTTCATGCAGTTGGTTGAAATGACGCAATTGAAAGAAAATAAAGTACACAACTTGCAACTTTGTAGAGGTGCTGCAAGTCAGTCTCAACGAGTTCATCTCCAAATTATGTTTTGAACAATTTGAAGATTTAACAAGATTCAGAGGATCCCAACTCATCAGCGGTATTGTGATGCTGTAAAGATGGTGTTCCCTCTAAATTGCTATAGTAAATCAGGATTCCGGTCTTTCGTCCATATTTGACTCCATCTAAACCATAGGAGTCAAACTCCGGTCCTGCAGGTTTTGCAGGTTTCCCTTCTCCAACACAGCTGATATATGATCAGCTCATCAACAAGCTCTGCATAAGCTTGATAAAGGTCCCGCTGATTGGAATCAGCTTGTGTTGGAAGAGGGAAACCTCCCAATACCTGCAGGACTGCGGCCCCCGAGGACCGGAGTTTGACACCTATGATCTAAACTGAACATGTTATTTTATTTCAGCAAATCTACTCATGCAGTAATGGAATTTATATGGACTTAAGTCATAAAACAAACAAAAGGAAGCCATAAAATGTCTGAGAGCAGGAGCTTGCATGTTTGTCATAATGATGATATTGTGTTATATCCAGTAAGTCCATGTTTGGCAATAACTGCAGTGTACTGTAGCAAACTTCAAATGTGGAAATGGATGGCACGCAAAGGGAGTGATTCAATGTTGTGTTTGTATGTAACCCCATTTTGTAATAATGGTATTTTCCCATGCCAATTTCCAGCTGATGGTGTTGTGTTTTAGTCATACAGCTGTTTAATGCTTTAATGGATTTTTTTTATTCTACTGAAAATATTGTATTGCTACATTAGTAGATAACCATACATCCATATACAAAAAAAGTTTGTTTTCTTTCTTAGTTTCACAAAATCATCAGACTGCCACATTTAAAGATGAAAAACTATTATTTATCAAACCTTAACGCACAGGCTAATTAACATGAACATTGAACATTGTATGATGATATTCCAGTTTAAAAAAAGGTCAGTTTTGCCAAACTGCTTTGCATTTATGTTATTGTTTTGTGGCTAAATTTCTAAATTCTGCTACTGGTCTATAAATCACTGAATGGTTTGGGTCCTGAATATATTTAAGAAATGTGTGAATGCTTTTAAATCTAGGTTAAAAACGTTGCTTTTTTTCCCCCACATACCTTTGATTAAGGCCTTTAAAACATTTTTAGATCATGTTTTTTTCTTTTAATTATATATATATATATATATATATATATATATATATATATATATATATATATATATATATATATATATATATATAAATTATTTACTCTAAATGTTTTTTTAAAGTTTGCTGGCTTAGGTTTTAACATTGTCAATGTATGTTCTTTTAGTAAATGGTGTAAGCTACTTTTATCTTTGCGTTGCTGCTGAATGTTGTTAACTGCTGTGTTTGTTGATCCTTATAGATGTTGTCTTTCCTTGTGTAAAGCATGTTGAGTTGCCTTGTAGCTGAAATGTGCTATACAAATAAACTTGCCTTGCCTTGCCTAAAGATTATTATGGTGTGGCAATTAGGTACACCTACACAGTGAAATACAAGAGCTCATTTGGTGTACAGTATTATGTAAATGAAAATGATGTTCTATGGAAATAAATATTTCCTCTAACAAAACATGCATTGGATTTAGTCTGTTGTAAGAGTTCAAGAATCCCATGAAATAATTTTGTACATTTGTCATTTTGTCATATTCATGAGAATGCCACTATATTTGGTCCCTCACAACATGTAAAAAGTCCAACACACAATCAAGGTCACATTCTTGTCATCTCTAAAGGTGTTGAGATTTTATCTGTTGAGGTGAAAGATCTGGCTATTTCAAATCATTTCTGTATGTTCTTTGAAGTACAAACAATCCCAAAAGATGAGACAACCACGGTCTCGCTTGAAAAAAGGTATATAAATGAGAACACAAGCAATATGTTTATGGAAAAAATGTCTGCGTCACCAACTGTCAATGCAGAGACTGTTAATAAACTTCTGGATGAATTCACTTAAAAAAATTCAAATGTTCTGGATGCTGTTGCTCCTATTAAAAAAAATAAGACCATTTCATCCCAACCTAAAACACCTTGGAGGTGTGCTACCAACATAATGACTTTGAAATAAAAGTGCAGAAAAGCAGAGCGAAAGTGGAGAAAAACTCAACACCAAGTTCATTTTGAGCTGTACAGACAATGTCTTTGCAATTTTAACAAAGTGTTAATAACACTTTTCTGAAATCCTTCTCTACAATACACACACCCTATTTGCCGTGGTCGACAAACTCACAAATCCCCCAAATCAAACAGCCCCAGAATTCCTCTCAACAGATAAATGCAATGAATTTGCCTGCTACTTTAGTGAAAAAGTACAAGCCATCAGGTCAAACATTGTCACAAACCAGCACAATGACAAAATGATGCAGCACTTAAAATCACAGAGGAATAATTCAACTACCATGACAGAATTTGACTCAGTGGATCAAAATACTATAACAGACTTGGTTCAGCAATTGACACCTTTCGCGAGCTGTCTTGACTCAATACCTTCTGGCTTTTTCTAAACTTTTGTGAAATCTGTTCAAATCGATTTACAGCAAATAATCAACTACTCACTTCAATCAGACGAGCTTTCTAAATCTCTGAAAGTAGCCGCCGTTCAGTCCATCCTAAAAAAGAGAACGCTGAATGTCTCCCTGCTAGCAAATTATAGACCTATCTCAAACCTTCCCTTTTTAACCAAAATTGTTGAAAAAGTGGTTTTTAATCAACTCAGTATTTTCTTCAGCTCAAACGGACTTTTTGATCAATTCCAGTCAGCTTTCCGATCTCATCACAGTACAGAAGCAGCTCTGACTAAAGTACTAAATGGTTTAAGATTGAGCACTGATGCAGGGAAGGTATCGATGCTCGTCCTATTGGACCCCAGTGCAGCAACTGACACGATAGACCATAATATACTGTTGGGCAGGCTGGAAACTTGGGTCATGTCATTAAATGTTTCAGATCCTACTCGGAGGAAAGGAGTTACTTTGTGACCATTGGAAATTTGGAATCTGATCGAATGGCCATGACGTGGAGTCCCTCAATGGTCAGTCCTTGGACCCCTGTTGTTTAGTCTGTATATGTTACCAGACCGAGTTTCCTTGTGTATGACATGTGCTATAGCCGCCTGCCTTAGACTCTCACTGTCTACACTCATGTCTCTAGTATGTATCGTTCCACACTTGCTCCATCCATCCATTTTCTTAACCACTTGTCCTCACAAGGGTCGCGGGGGATGCTGGAGCCCAGCTGGCTTCGGGCAGTAGGCGGGGCACCCCTGAACTGGTTGCCAGCCAATCGCAGGTGTGGAGGATTAGTATTGTCAATTATATTATTATCAGCATCCTTTGACGACAACCATAAGTGAATGATGTTTTTAGTTTAGTGTGAATTCAAGCATAAAGTTCCCTCTAAAAACCCGCTTCATCTGTATATCAGTCAGGAACTTCACATGCACTGTATAGAAATTATTGGACAATATAGCATGGGACTTTCTGCTGTTAGCTGGGCCGTGGCTTCTTCAGAAACGTTCTTCCTTATATCCATCATGACTCCCTTTTTCGTCCGTGACAGACAATGGACGCTAATACCGGCAGGTTATGAGCCAGGAAACAAGCAGGAAAACATGGAATGGATTCTCAGTAATAAGGAAGTTCAAGTGGAATGGATTAGAATTGGATAACAAAACATGACAAGCGCTCTCGCTATCTACAGTAGTATTGAAATTAAGGAACTCAATTGATTTCTAATCATATAAGTAATTAATTACAGTCCATCCGTCACGTCATTTTCCTCAATGCTGCTTGTAGTTGACATATTTGGAACACTTGGCTGACAGAGGAATGTTCAACTACAAGCATGGTCGCAGTCGACAACGCAGTGAAAGCATGGACTGGATTATTACTAATAAGGACGTTTTAGACACAATGAAGTGGAATGGATTGGATAATGACACACGAAAAGCGTGGACGACCGTACACTTAGAAGTAAAGGGAAACCAACAGATTTATGATTATATTTACATGAATAATGAAGTTATGTGCCTAAATATTTAGTTTATTTTGCTTTCTGTATACTATATATTTAAGGTTTTTGATCTTTTTAGTAAAAAAACTATATGTATATATATATATATATATATATATATATATATATATATATATATATATATATATATATATATATATATATATATATATATATATATATATATATATATATATATATATATATAATGTTTCAATGTTTTAACATTGTCAATGTATGTTCTTTTAGTAAATTTTGTAACCTACTTTTGTTTTCTTGCTCTGTTAACTGTAGTTAACTACTGTGTTTGTTGATGCTTATTTCCTTGTGTAAAACACATTGAGTTGCCTTATGTATGAAATGTGCTATATAAATAAAATTGCCTTGCCTATATTTAGTTTTTAGTCTGCCTAAGCATAATTTGTCAATCACTGTTATGGAAAACTTTTAAGTTGGGTGAGTAATCAAATGCAACTTCCTCCTTATCCATATTAGGAATTTGAGGTTTCTCAACATTGAGACCTTTAGACTATATAGGCACTGCAATGAGCACAGAAACACAAGTTGAATAGATCGAGGAGAAACATGGGTACTCTTAACGTGTACATTTTACTATGCCTGGCGGCTGCAGCTTACTGTGGGCCTGTGTTGCACTTGACAGCACAAGATGAGAATTTTGCAGAGGTATGCTTTTATTGTGTTATTGGTTTGACAGTCTAACCTTGATTGCTCGTATTATACTGTGTAAAATATTTTTGATGATAAACTGACCTTCTTTTACAGAGCTACCTGAAAAACTTCTATGACCTAAAGGACGAAAGTGGCCCATCTGTCCGACGTGGGATCAGTGAACTCAACCAAAAGCTGAGTGACATGCAGAGATTCTTCGGTCTACAAATCACTGGAACACTGGATGCTGACACCTTGGAGATGATGAAGAAGCCTCGCTGTGGCGTGCCAGACAGCAAAGTTGCCAGTTTTTCCACTTTTGGAACCAGCTACCAGTGGCAGAAAAACAGTCTGACGTACAGGTAAATCATTTTCTGGAGTACAACAGTGACCAACTGAATGTTGTGTTTCGTCAGATCGGATAAATTAATATAGTATATTTTTCATATTCTGTTTTTCAATCTGCAGGATAGAGAACTACACACCAGACATGTCCCGGTCAGAAGTCGATGACTCCATAATAAGAGCCCTGGACGTTTGGGCTCAAGTTACTCCTCTTAGATTCACGAGAATCTACAGTGGCACAGCCGACATCATGATCTCGTTTGGTCGCCTGTGTAAGTACAGAATCCTCATTTCAAAAGGGCTGCTTATTAAACTCAATTTGTTTTTAAGTAGACTGAATTAAAATATCAGTCTCAGTTTGAGCCATTCTGTGTTGAAACAAAAAAACTAATATTTTCGTTGGCAAAATTAAAATGTGAATGCTTAAAAAAATTAAATAAAAACATTCTGAAACTACATTTTACACTTAAAAAACTAACTTGTAGCAAAAATGTCTTATGTTTTCGTCTCTGTCACTTAATTTCATCCGTGAGCTATCAGGGTTAGTTTTAAACGTAATTATTTCTCTATTACTGTTTCGGTGTACAGAAGAAGGAAAGCCGAACAGTCGTTTGGGAATTGTAGTTTACATTATCATACAATTCTTATTGTGATCTTGCAGTCAACAAATACTGTGTAAAAAACTAAAACTAATACTAAAGCAAATAAAAACCAAATTAAAACAAAGCATTTAAAAAAAAAACTAATAAAAATCCACTCAAAAACAAAAATTAAAACAAACTGAATTAAAAAAAACTGTCAAAATGAAATAAAAAATAATAATTATAATGAAAAACCCAAAACTATTATAAACCTAACATGGATCACTTTTTCCAAGACACAATTTACTGAATATGTAATATACAGTACATATAGCAAAAAGACTATAGCCAGTCTACCTTTAGTGTGGTGTGATGTGAACATTATAAAGTTTTGTGCTTTGCCAAGACAATATTTGTTCCAAAATGTCAGTAGTAATTGTCGTTAAATTACTAGATACATACGGTACATCTATATAGTGTGATATCTAGGGTGAGCAGATTTTCAAAAAAAACGAAAAAACGGACACTACAATTTTGCTGAAAATCAAATACATGTATGCAATAAATTCTCACCAGGAACTATTTATAACAAATTGAATCCCTAGTCATCTGGTTGTCCCATCTTTTTTTTTTCTGGTTGTGCCATCTTGGTTGACAATTCAACAGCTGTAAATAAGTTAAAGCACTCGCCATTATCCAACCTTTATCCACGCCCGCTATATAACTATATACAGTATAAATATATAACTGTTAAATGCCTTTTCAATTATTTTCATATGAATCGCTATGACAACGGTGTGATTGACATGCACATGGGCCAAACAATGAGCTTGCTGATTGGACTAAAAAGCAAAGAACGGTCAGCGGGACGGGACTTAAAACTGTCTCATTTAAAACGGGATGCCTGGTTGGTTACCATAGTGATACAAGTATGTCATATGAGAGCAGTATTTTGATCAGCATTACCTAAAAAACTGTTGACTTGTCTTATAAGGCCAGGTGCATATTTAAATGACAGTTGTGTTTTCAAAGCATCACACCAATTAAACACTGTTACATAACACATTGGTTCACTCAACAAAAAGACAACAAGCTGGTGGCAAGTTCGTGCAGGCATTATCTGAAAGCAATTTCCCATGTTATACAAAAAGGTCGCACGGTGAATTTAGGAGATTGCGCAGTCAGTCAGTGTGTAGGTTTGTCACCTCTGTTCTAAATACATTAATTATTATCAGCACATGGTGATTATTACCCCTTTGATGGCCCTGATGGAACTCTGGCCCACGCCTTTCCTCCATCTGCTGGCATTGGGGGAGATGCTCACTTTGACGAGGATGAGACCTTCACTTTTCGTTCAATATCCGGTGAGTTTTTGAAGGTTGGGTTCATTCCAAAAATGCTTTGCTAATACAGTATATTAATGTCTCCCAATATGTTTGCTTTTGTGCAGGTTATGTTCTTTTTCTGGTGGCAGCTCATGAGTTTGGTCATTCGTTGGGACTAACTCATTCTAATGACCCTGGTGCCCTCATGTACCCTGTATACTCATACACAAACCCTTCTAACTTCCGTCTGCCGCAAGATGATGTCAATGGCATCCAGTCTCTTTATGGTATGTGACTTCGCAATAGTGTTAATTTTAGCCACCATTTTTAAATGTAGTCTTAGTTTTAGTCCAGTTTCAATCACGCTTGTTAGTTTTTATCATAATTAGTCAGCTTCATCCGGTTTTATTTAGTGAATTTTTTGTCGACTATATATCTAGCATTTTAGTCTTTATTTTAGTCCAAGAAAACATAATTTTATTCATCTAGTTTTAGTCAAAAACTGTCAACGTTTTAGTTTAGTTTTAGTCAGGAAAATCATTTTTACCCCTGTATATTTTTTTTTCAGCAGATTATGTTGAACGTTTCGGATCTAAAACTATTTCATATCATTTTTCTCTCTCATCTTTTTGATGAAAAACAACTTCACACACAATTACAGTGTATCAACAAGTGACTACTATTGCTACATGCTATGAGCTAGTAAATTAGCTAGCATTAGTTAGCGGTAACATTAACATTATTGTTGGAACGTTATAAACGTTGGATTAATGTTTTGTTATAACTATAATTTTTATTTTTTTTTAACATTCCTCCGTGAATCCGCCTCGTGTCTGTCCCATGTCTTTGTGCATGTTGCACATGCTAGCTGCAGATTTGAAAGGGGGTGTGTCACTGTGTGTCACATGACAGATTAGCAGAGACAAGATTTTACCTAAATAATTTTCGTCTCGTTTTTGTTCATGAACTAAAATGTACATAGATTTTAGTCCAGTTTTATTAAGTAAAGTACATTTTCGTCTCGTTTTCATTAGTCAATGAAAATGCACACTGATTTAGTCCCAGTTATTGTTTATTAATGAGGGTTTTAGTCTCGTTTTAGTCTGGTGAAAATGTAAAAATTAACATTACTTGGTTAAAAGTCATGCGCAGTCTGATATTTCTCTGAAAACCATCAAGTAATAGCACATATTTAATTCTCAGGTCCCAATCCTGATACGGATCCTGATACAAATCCTGATAAGCCTCAGCCACCCACTACTCCTGATGCTTGTGACTCAAACATGGTGTTGGATGCTGTGACCACTCTGCGAGGAGAGATGCTCTTCTTCAAAGACAGGTATCGCAGCAATCAAAAACAAATCATCAAACTAAAAACACAACCTATTCTGTAGTCAATTCATGTATTGTGCGGTTTTAGGTTCTTTTGGCGAGTCTACCCTCAGAGCAGGACACCTCAGCAAAGTTTCATCACAAACCTGTGGCCCAATGCCCCCAGTAAAATTGATGCTGCTTATGAAAGCCAACAGTCAGGAAATGTTTTTCTCTTTAAAGGTAAAGTATATGCCATTGGTCTAGTGAGATTATACCACTTTCTTGACAATAATATGTAGTAGATATGGTATTATGGTTAACTCATTTGCTCCCAAAAACATATAAAAAGGTTCTAATTTTAAATATTTCCACAGGCCCAAAAACGTATTTATAGGTTTTTGTTTTGTTTTGTTTTTTAAATGTTTTTTTTTTTATGCTAGAGCATACAGAAAGCTTTGATACAGCCTCTGACCTAAAGGGGTCGCTTAAAGCAATGGTAGTTATTACAAAAAATGGCCAGCAGGTCGCAGCAGAGTATAAGAGTTCAGGCAGGGCCATGTTACAACAAGCTCTTTTCCCCAGTGTTTTCAACAGGTTTGTGAATAATGATGAAACTTAGGTATAGTCTAATGCTAATTGCTGCTACTTTTTTCCTGATGAAAGAAGAGACTCTAATCTTTCATTTGGTAGGATCCATGTTTTTTTTTTTTTTTTAAGCAATAGAACACAATAATCTGTGGGCCTTGCAATATCAGTCAAAAATCCATTAAAACAGCCGGGAGTGAAGGGGGTTGCTTCAGTGAAAATGGCTGGGAGTGAATGAGTTAATATTGATTAGTGGAATATGAGTTAAGCAGCACAATCCAGTAGTTTTTATCCAAAACGGCTGGATTTTGTTCCATAACTCATATTCCGCAAATGTAATATTAAACAGAATGTCATGTTTAGACTAGTGAGGTCACATATAACAAATTATTGTTAAGAAATGTTTAAGGTTGACTTCCCCTTTAAAACAAAATATCATCTCCACCGTACATCTACTAAAAGGCTTTTCGTGTTGCAGGTCGTAATGTTTGGGTTTTCCGTGGCTATGATCTTGTTCAAGGATATCCTAAGCCAATAAAAACATTTGGTCTTCCCATAAAAGTGAACAAAATTGACGCCGCTTTGTATGATGTGGAATCAGGGAAGACGCTATTCTTTGTTGGCAAAACTTACTACAGGTAAGTTTTAATGATACGATCAGAATGAGGTGACTGTTTACAAATCGATCTAATTATTCTTTTTGTTTAAAGCTATGATGAAGTCAGTAAGAAAATGGACCAGGGATTCCCTAAACGTGTTGATGAGACATTTTCTGGCCTAACCGGAGAGGTGACAGCAGCTTTCCAGTACAAAGGTGAGTAAACACTCAATCAGTGTAAGCTGTTGTGTGTAACTCCAGTATTTTTATTTATTTATTAAAATGAGCTTCTGTTTTCTAGGTTTTACCTACATCTACAGTGGACCTCAAATGTTTGAGTACAGCCTGAGCACCGGAAGGTTTTTCCGTGTGTTGGGAAATAACTACTTCTTGCCCTGCTCTAACTTCTAGATCATCTTACTTTGTGTGAAGGAACTGAGGATCAAAATGAGTGTTGTATATGTTCTTTAACTATCCATATTTTTTTATAATATTATTATATATAATATTATTTTTCATAATATTTTTAAAATATTTTGTAACTTTTGTTTTTTATGAAGTTAAGTTAAAAAGTGGCACACAGAAGGTTGTATTGTTTTCATTGTACATGTATTTGTATGCCACACTATAGTGACCACACATTTGAATGTACTATGTAAATGCAAACACTGTGTCAACATAAGCAGAAAAAGAATACATATAATTATAGTAATTAATTTGCTGTCATCTCATTTTTAGCACATTATAGGACATTGTGTGGAGTAAATGCAGTCCCCTTGAAGTGATCTTTATTGCTATGTCTGTCTTTATCATTAAAAATTTGGGTCCCTATTTGCTGATGCAGATAGAGGTTTCTTGTTAGTGGCAGTCCTAATTTCTAATTAAATAGATCATATGCTCACAGTTAAATTTAGCATCCAAGAAGACAAACTTGCCAGAAATCTTTAGCCTATACAGTGCCTTGCAAAAATATTAGCCCCCCTCAAACAGGCTAACTTGTGGAGCCAATTGGTTGCACTGAGAGAAAAGGGGGTGCATAATTTTGCAGACCCTACTTTTAGTTCATATTCGTTTAAATTGCTCCTGGGCCTATCAGCGTGATGTTACGCCATCGTCAGCAAGTGTGGGCTTTCTCTGGCTATACTCTGGTTCGTGGCTATCCCCAAAAACTCACGACATTCGGCCTGCCCAGAAGTGTGAGGAAAATTTATGCAGCTTTCCAGGATGTGGAATCAAGAAAGACTCTGATTTTTGTGGGCAGTTTCTACTACAGGTCATTAAAAACCATAAGGTTGTTTTTTAACCAAACATTATACAATGAGCTTCTGTTTACAAAGGAGGAAATCAAGCAAGGAGCGGCACCGAGAACACAGAAACATAACATTTTCTGGTTTGAGTAAAGTGACGGCAGCTTTCCAGTACGTAAAGTGCATAAGTAAAACAAATGGATTTTACCAACAACAACAAACCAGATAAAATGATTCATGATAGAAATCACAAAAAGAAGCATTAATGATGGCATTTTGCATTTTTCCTTTATGAACAAGAGGAAATGGGGAAACTTAACTTTACAGACTGGAATTGGTGAGCAGATGTTTGACCCCAATTTTTTGTCATGCTACGAGTGTGTCAAAAAGGTTTCAGGATTGTTGTCACAAAAGATTAATCTAGACTCTAAATAAGATTTCCCCTTCAAACAAATCCCCTTGGTAGAATTTAACGCAGTTTCCGAGCCTTTTCAGCCACGCCTTTATGCACTCTTGAAATAATTCTTCCAGGATCCTCCACAACTCAACATTATGTTGTCCACATATTCAAAATGGGTCCCATTGTGGACTCCCTTGAGCTTGTGAAATAGAGGAAAAATTGTTATCATGGTGAAGTAGCCATGAGTTGATTATCGCAGTGAACGAAGATGTGCTTGGTCGCCTACATTGAAGGGCAAAACTCATTTGTGTTTGAAATGTATCTTTTGTGGCACCAGTCTTGGAACTTTTCTGAAACACCTTATTTGAATTAAGAAAGAGGGTGAATTATACATTTAAACAACACAATATGTTGCTTCATAAAACTTTTTTAGATTAATTCACTGTATGAATACATTTATGCATTACTGTATTTGTATTCCTGTCTTTATTTTTAGGTCACTTGTTGCAAATATTTTGGAGCTACTGAAACCCGAATGGATGTGCAGGAGATCTTTGTATACAACAGTGTTACAAGTTTCCAACATAAATTGAATTTGTATGTAAATCAAAAATTAAACTGAAGACCGTATCCCACTGAACGGCGAAGGATTTGCGAGGGTGGCGGATGTTGATTTTTCATCAGGGTTTGTTGTGGAGGCTATGTCGATAGCTGATTAGAACCGAGACTGTAAATCCGGTGGTTCAAATTTCTATTTCACCAAGCTGGGGGCGCTGGCCAGAATGCTTGGGAGGCACGTAAGGTAAGATGGCGGAATAAGGAGGAGGCAGGTATGTGTACACTTTTATCCAACAGCATGTGCATTTAACATTCCAAGTCCATTTGTGTTTATCCTTAATCAGTCCACACTCAGTCAGGAAAGCACAGAAAAAACGTGGAAGACTTAACACAATGCAGAAAAAATCTCAACTACGGCACGCTTCAACTGCTAAACGACGTGCTCGTTGCGGTGGCCCCATTTTCTCTCTCTCTCTCTTTCTCTCTCTCTCTCCCTAACCCCCTCCCTCCCTCCCTCACTCACTCACTCTCTCTCCGTCTCTCTGTCTCTGTCTCTGTCTCTGTCTCTGTCTCTGTCTCTGTCTCTCTCTCTCTCTCTCTCTCTCTCTCTCTCTCTCACCCGCAACGGCAAACTCACGAGGACCCAAACTTATATGCGCAAACAGTGCCTGCCAAATAAAACAAATTCTCTCTCTCTCTCTCTCCCTCCCTCTCTCTCCCTCCTTCTCTCTCTTGCTCTCTCTCCATCCCTCTCCCCCTCTCTTTCTCTCTCTCTCTCTCTCTCTCTCTCTCTCGCCCGCAACGGCAAACTCACAGGACCAAAATAGTGCCTGCCAAATAAAACAAATACTTGAGTCTTTTGTACAGGGTTAGTTCAAGGTCGCAAACGATTAGTCAGATGTTCACCAACAGTTTTAATGGTCGCAAGGAAGTTTTGAACAAAATACTAAATCATGTGTGACATTAACTGAGCATGCCTTCTTGTGCCACAGGACGTAACGATACATTTCTACACCAGTGGCGGAGCGATTCAGGAAATGAAAGGATTATAGCACACAGGAGATTTTTGCCCATAATGTGCTGGACAAAATGTACAATATTCGAACAATAAACAGTGTTTAACATGAATGAAATTTCCAATTTGTTTGAAATTAGAATTTTTTTTGTTTAAGGAACAAGTCATATTTTCTTGTTTAATTTTCCACACACCCTATGAAAAAAAAATGTTACTCCAAGCACTTTATTTACAACCACATAATGTTACTAATGTTATTATTTAATAATAATGTTATTACATCTTGCTATTAAACCCCCCACTTCTAGACTAAAAACATGGGGGCATATATACTAAGTGAGTACGTGCTAAGCTGTATTCTTCACTCTTCGCACCATTCGTAACCTTACTGTATATTTGTAAACTGAGAACCCATGTAATCTGCATAACATTGTTATGTTACTGGGCTCTCAGTGTGTTTTTTCCTATGTCTCGCAGTGCCTGGTTAACAAGGGGGGCGTGTCCCCTTGCACCGCACCCGTTTCGCATCAGCCACTACAGACTATAAGAGGACTGGTTTTCCAAGCTGCCACTGTCGGATTGTTACTCCGCTTGCTCACAGCCACAGTTTCTTTGTTTCTCATTGTCAGAGTTACATTTAAATCTTCCTCAAATGATGCAACTCCGTGAGACAGGAATAAAGGACCACACCCAAGTTTGTCTTTCTGGAGAAAGAAGGAAATGGATGGTCTCAGCACCAAAGGACTTCCTGCCTCCACCTGCTTGTTTAGAAGGCGGAACAAAAGGCGGTACTAAACTCACAATGATAAAAAAAAACATGCATCTGGAGTGTGTGTGGGTGTAGCATTTCAATTGCAGCAAACAGTAAAGTGCTTATCCATGTGATAACTTATTATACAAATTTTCCAACACTCGTCTTGTGACTCTAAAGCTCTCATTTTGGTATACGCAAGTTTTGCTACGTCTCTTTTTGTTCCCACCTTGTGTGGCGCGTTTTAATAGCTATAGTATTTGTGTTGATTTCTTGTTTTTGCAGTTTATAGCCTTTGGGTATTTTGTGTTTGTGTTATTTCCCTTACATACATTTTGCAAGCACCTTTTGTTAATCTTTTGTCCTGGCTTTCGACCAGCACTTTGTGTTATTATTCACGTGTTTTGGTGAATAAACGACAGTTACACGAGGGATCTGAGTGACAAGCAATGCTGGCGGTCGTTCGGGACTCATAGAACCGTAGTTAGTCGTTCTATTTCATCCCTCCCGACCGCCAGGTGGCGGTGCTGAAACAGCACGGAACGCGGAATACCAGCAATGTCACGAAGACCCAAGGAACTGTACCTCACAGAGGGGCCTCCGCAGGACCGCAAACCACATTCAGTGGATGAGGACAGATAAAATCCAAACTGTAGAATCTGGAGAACGTGCAAGGCGACGACCAGGAAGCAGCCGCAAAGACATCTTCCAAGGACACTCCTTTCAGAACAGCCCATGAGGTAGACACACCCCTGGTGGAGTGACTGCACACCCCAGGAGGAGGGGGACGACCGGAGACCCGATACGACTGCTGAATCTCCTCCCCGATCCAATGGGAGAGGCGTTGCTTGGACACAACAGCTCCTTTATTCGGGGCGTCGTAAGACACAAAAAGTTGGGTGGATGTACGAAAACCTGACGTAGCATCCAAATAAGAACGGAGCGCCCTCACAGGACAGCAAAGACCTGGAGCATCATCCCCATACATCGACATCGGCGCAAAACAAGCGAGACGAATAAGATGGTTGGCTTGAGAGCCAGACAAAACTTTGGGCACAAAAGCAGCATTTAGCCACATTGTGACCGCTGCCCCGTTGGGATGCCAACGAAGGCATTCGGGGCTAACAGACAGGGTGTGGAGATCCCCCACCCGCTTAGCGGATGCTATCGCAAGTAGAAACGCCGTTTTGCAAGACAGCCAGCGAAGTTCCCCTTCCGTCAACGGCTCAAAAGGGGACCCACACAGTGCGTCGAGCACTAGACGAAGGTCCCAGTCGGGGACTTGAGGCGGATTCCTAAAACAAAGGCAAGGGCACCCCTGAGGACGGAGGCCACTAGGCTATGGCAACCCACAGACTTGCCATCCACTGCAACATGGCATGCCGAAATGGCCGCCACGTAGGCCTTGATCGTAGAAGGGGAACACCCCTTATCGTAAACAGATTGGAGGAACTCCAGAACAGTGGCAATAGGGCACGTCATGGGATCCCTCCTGCAAATTTCACGCCACTCCGTAAACAACGATCCTTAATGCCAGGGCTCCGTCCACTTGTTCGCTGTATGCTAACAGGTGGACGGAGCCCTGGCATTAAGGATCGTATGCTGAACAGAAGACGAGCACTCGGGTCTCGACCCTTCGCGGCCAGAGACACAGATGGAGCCAAATCTGAGCCTGCTGTTGGGACAGTAGATCCAACCAACTGGGCAGGATCTACGGTTCGGAGGAGCAGACTGCAAAGGAGAGGGAACCAAGTCTGGGCTGGCCAAAGAGGGGCCACCAGCAACAATGTGTGACCCTCCAGAAGGACCCTCTGAAGGGTCAGATGAATGAGGGGGAGATGTGGAAAGGCATATAGCAGGCCCCTTGGCCAGGGGTGTTCCAGAGCATCTTGGCCTAGCGGGCTGCTCTGAGGAAAACCAGAGGGGACAGTGAGTGGACTCCTCGGAGGCAAAAAGATCCACTGTCGCCTTTCCGAAGCGACTCCAAATGGTGCTCACCACCTGCAGGTGGAGACGCCAATCCCACTGAAGCGGACTACGGCGGGAGAGGGAATCTGCCGACTGGTTGACAATGCCCGGGAGAAATATGGCCCGCAGGCTGGCAATGCGTGGGGCGGCCAATCTGAGAAGCCTCCGTGAGGCCCGTAGCAGCTGGGCAGACCTTGTCCCGCCATGATGATTGATTGGATACACAGTGGAGGGGTTGTCCGATCGGACCAGGACATGGCGCCCTGCCACGAAGAGCAGAAAATGAATGAGGGCCAGATGCACAGCCCCCAGATGCCAAACTGCACTCCATCTACTCAGGCTGGCATCGGTGGTGACCACTTCGTGACGTGAGGGTACCACCCGCAAAGGGACTCCCGTTGATAGAACAGACCGGTGACCCCAAGATGCGAGAGCACCCATGAACTGACTGGACACTCGGAGACGCTTTCGACGGTCCAGCAGCGGGTAGAGCCGGAAGTGGAGCAGCCACCATTGTAATGGTCGCAGCGACAGCAGGCCCAATGGCACAAGTGCCGTCAGGGACGTTAACTTGCCCAGCAGAAGCAAAAAAAAGGACATACGGCAGCATCCCATTGGCACGGAAGCGAGAGATGAGACGTAGCACATCGTCGACCCTCCGTGGGGACGGTCGAGCAGTCATGGAGGTGGTGTCCAATGACATCTTGATGAACAGAGTCCGCTGAGAGGGAACAAGAGAGGACTTCTCCAGGTTGACCTTGAGCCCAAGTCGTGACACATGCTGTCTCGGATTGCCTGATCCTTGGATGTAGCGCATATCAGCTAGTCGTCCTAGTAAGGGAGCACCTTTTATGCCTCTCAACTGCAGGGGTGCAAGTGCCGCCTTCACTACATGTGTGAACACTCTGGGAGAGAGTGACAGCCCAAATGGGAGTACTCTGAACTGCCAGTGGCGACCCCTGTACGCAAAGCGGAGAAACTTCCTGTGCTGAGGAGCAAAGAGGGATGTGGAAGTAAGCGTACTTCAGATCGATTGGCGTGAACCATTACCCTTGGGTAATCGTCCAACACGGCCGACGTAGTTAGCATACGGAAAGGCAACACCCTGAGGTAACGGTTGAAACCTCTCAGATCTAAGATAGGGCGTAGTCCGCCTGTCTTTTTTGGAATGAGGATGTAGGGGAAGTGGAATTCCCCCTGGATGAGCCAAGGGATCCACTGCTTCGATAGGGGACTTTGCGAGGAGGGTCACTAGCTCTTGATCCAGAGCTAGTGCCTTCTCTGGGTCGCTGATGACAGTCTCTCTGACTTGGATGGAGAGAGGGGGCTGGCGTCGGAACTGGATCTTGTAACCATGAGACAAGGTTGAAAGCAGCCATGGGTCCGAAGCAAGGGCAGCCCATTAGTTGAGCTGGCGACAGGAAAAGTAACTTGATTGCCGACCCCTCGGGCTCAATCCCTGGCCCTCCCGGATTTAGAGGTCCGAGAGGGATGGGGCGTGGTGCGTAAAACTCGGGGCTGACCAAGGGGCCCTCGGCCAGAGGGGCGAACCCCACGGGCGTCCGTGACATGGCCTCGTGTGGGATGACAAGGCCTGTATTCCCCGGTAGGCCGAAAGGATTGCCCAGTACGTGAAAGAGGGGCGGGCGGGAAAGCGGCTCCCCCCAAGTTTGACGGAGCATAGGGCCTGGCAAGGCTAGCAAATTTACGCCTTGAGTCATTAGCACGCACTGTGCGTTCCAGCGCTTCTGTCGCTGTCGAACCGAAAATTTGACCCGGCACCACAGGGAGGTGACGTAGTTCCTTCCGGGAGGGCTCTCGCAAGGGAGATTGATCGAACCACACCTAGAAGGTGGTAAAATGTAAGGAGGAATAATCCCTCAGCGCCATGTTACAGAACAATGTAACCTCATCTACTTCGTTGTCTCTCAAAGCTGCGGCGAGAGCAAGTAGGAGATGTGCCTGGGCGTTGGCCAAGCGTGCTACCACCGTCGCCGCGTTGTATGATTTAGTGACCACTTCGTCCATCAAGCGCCTCTGAAGGCTAGGGCATCTCACAGCTCTCTAAGGGCCTCCTCCGGGGAGACGATGAGTGAAGCCACAGAATACTCTATATTAGGCATACAGTCCAAACCAATAAGATTCAGAAACCGCATATTTGCCAGGGCACGGGCGTCCGCCAGGAGCCGAGGATAAACACTAGAATTGGACCAGCAGGAATGAAGGTCTGTCAAAAAAAGACGAGAATCAGGGATCCAAAAATACTCAGAGGCTCAGAAAAGCAAGATGTGTCCAACTTTAAACGTTGGAAGGCACTAAGCATAACAATGCGCACCAAAACATTCAGAAGGAGAAGAAGACGGGGCAGTGAAAACAGAGTCCTTACCCATGCCACAGAATCCCGGACGGAGACGTCATCCTCTGCAACGTCGTCTGCTTGGGAGGGCAATTGGAGTGTTGCATCCGGCATATCCACCAATGCATAATAAGGCAACTCCACTGCAGAGGCCTGAGAAACAGAAGGGTTTCAATCACACTCGCCTGCAAACGGCTCAACTGCAAGGCAAACTGAGAGTTCGCTCGACTTTATTTACTCCGATAGTCAAGGGCAGCAGGAGAAGCAGACCTGCGTTTTGACCGACCCCCGCGAGGGGAGGGGGAGGGGGGCCCATTGCCACCGCCGACGATGACCGCCCCCTGGAGAGCCGTGTTAAGCCTGGTGAGTCGCAACATCAGTTGTGTTCACGGGAGTGTGGTCCGCGACAGTCGAGACAGCAGTCAGTGGGTCCATCTTCGGGCAAGAAGGAACCGCCACAGTGCTTGCAGCGAGCGTCGTCGTCCATAGCAGCCGCAGATTGACGAGCAATGAGTGTGCGCAAGTCAACAGGCTGCTATCTTCATTTGGGAGGGGATGCAAAAAAAACGGCCTCTTCACCAACAGAACAAACAAATTCACAAGTGCTCACAGCAACGCCTAAGTGAACGTCTGTGTCGTCATAAGCTAGCAGAAGTCATGACAGAAAATATCAAAGCCATCAAACAACATCAAGGCGGCTGACGACCTCACGGATGGAGCAAGTTGCAAGGCAATACAAGCTAGGAAAGGATCCAAAATAACTGTACCAACACTAGCGAGTTGTAGTCAAAACAAGTCAAAGTAACCGTAGGCAAGATGTCAACAGTCGCTAACATCCACCAGGCATACTCATAAACTTGAAGCTGCACTCAGCGATGAGGAGCGGAGATCATGAAAAGATGGAAGGGGAGCTCCAATGTCCATACATAAATTCCAAAAGTCCAAATACATCGAGCCGTCGAAGCCAAGGGGGGCGGGGAACCCCGTTGCCCCGATCAACAAGGCCACCAGGGATGGCGACGTAGAATGGCGGTAAACGCCGTGAGTGACCGCGCGAGAAAGTCAAGGAGACTCGGTTCCGGCTACGATATATATATGCTCTAATTTATTTATTTTTATTTTTGCAGTTTTGGTCCTCCATACCTGCTATTTTTTTGTTTTGGAATCCAAATTCCCAATTCATTGAATTTCATGTAAATAAATGCCCCAAGTGGAATGGGTGTCAGATAGTTATAAAGCAACCAAAGGAGGTGGCCTGTTATCACTTATGTCAAAACACGTTTCCCTCCCTTATGTTCTCATTACAAGCACGAGCTTGTCAGGTAATTAACCCCATCTTAAAAATGTGTTTCCAAAGACAGATAGAAACTGTTGTGTTGAGGTATCAATTTCAAAGCTCCACACTTATACAAAGGGGCCTGTTGAGACAGTCACTGGAATGCTTCACTGCCCAGTCTTGCATTTTTCTCTGCTCTTAACCGCATATCCCAAACACCATCCCAGGAATTAACCAAGGGCTTTACGAGTGTGCAGAGCACGAGAAGAGGAATTGTTACACGCACTTAAGTCTTTAGTGTAGGATAATAATTATGGAAGGTCCATCGGTTGTCAAAGTTGTGTTGATTATGATGACGACAGTTGCGCTCAGCGGATCTGTGCCAACCATCCTAACCAGCGAAGAAGATCGCTCTAAAGCTCAGGTAAACACCACTGCAACTGAGAGAGTCAATTGTGATCGTATACTGAGATTCTGTACAAAACTTGTGTGGCCCAGAGTGTGACTTTGTCGCTTATGACAAGACCATTGATAGGGGTTTTAAGCTCTTAAAGATGATATCCCAATGAGAATCTGCATTCTACTACCTTTTCTAATTAACTAACTCATTGAAGATTGAAAAGGCTCATTTGAACAAAAAAATAATTTACAAGTTTTGGTTAAGAACTCCTGTGTGTGTTTCTTTTGTCTAGGACTACCTTTCTCACTATTTCTCTGAAGTGGGCGTCACCACTAGTAGCGAGACATGGCGTGCCGGCCTTGACTCCTTCACAGACACTCTCAAACTAATGCAAGAGTTCTTTGGCCTGGAAGTGACAGGACAGTTGGACACCAACACCATGGAAGTGATGTCGCAACCTCGCTGTGGTTTCACAGACTTGAATACATTCAAGTATGCCCACTTTGACGGGGAACCGAAGTGGGAGAAGAATGTGATCACATACAGGTTAGACAATTTTATATTGAAACTAGGGGTGTCAGGCGGTTAAAATTTATATTCGTAATTAATTGCATGACTTCAATAGTTAACTCACAATTAATCGCAAATGTTATATCTGTTCTAAATGTACAATGAGGTTTTCATACTTTTGTTAACATGAAAGTGGAATTAAATGTTAAATAGAAATATGGCTGCATCTTTTAGTCATTGATACAGTAATTTCAGAATAATTCAAACAAATTAGTTAAAATTAAAAAGATGTATTGTACTGTAAAAAACGAGTGTGATATTGATTTGTGTTGGTCATTTTATGCCACTAGATGGCATAATTGCATTTGTAAGACGGTGACAGCTCAGTGCATTTTTCTTTTTATATTCACACAAATATCTGCATTACTAATTTATTATCAAATTTATTACTGCTAAATTTTGACATGTACGTTTCTGCTGCGTTGAGACTGGAATCCCCCCAGTACATGCTATCCAAGTAAGGGGCGGTCATTAATCGCGCATTAAAAAAAATGGTGGTGTTAAAAGAACTTTAAATTAACTCAAAATGAATGCACTAATTTTGACACCCCTAATTGAAAACTGCAGTGACCCAACACTGAAGCCTGCAATTAGTTCAGTATGTGTTCAATGTTTCTAGGATAACTGAATATACACCGGACTTGAGTCAAAGTTTTGTGGATACCACACTTGCCAAGGCCCTACAGATCTACAGTGATGTGGTTCCTTTGGATTTCAAGCAGATTCAAAGCGGCACCGCAGACATAATGATCAAGTTCAAAGCTCATGGTTAGTTCCCCCTCTCACTCCGACAAACATTTTATTACATATATTAACTTGATGTCTCTTTCAAAACCAGATCATGGAGACTTTGCGCCCTTTGATGGGGAAGGTGGGGTCCTGGCTCATGCCTTTTCCCCTGGTGGGGGCAAAGGAGGTGACACCCATTTTGATGAAGATGAAACCTGGAGTCTTACTTCAACAGGTGGCACAATCAATGAATCATTACAATGCTAATCATAATGTTACAAAAGTAAGCATGCATGTACCCATTGTTTCCATATTAACTTCCACTGTTCACAGGAACCAACTTGTTCTTGGTGGCTGCCCATGAGTTTGGACATGCACTCGGATTATCCCATTCTAAGGTTCGAGCAGCCCTAATGTACCCCACATACCAGTACGTTAACACAGAGGGCTATGTGTTACCAGACGATGACCGAAATGGAGTGCAGGCACTATACGGTAAGAGTTTAGCCACATGGCTGCAATAAAATAATCGCACAATGTTTGATACATCTGGATAAAATCATGAGCTCTATTATTGTGAACGGCGTACTGCATATCCCGAAACTTCTACAAAGAGGCGGGTTAGAACCAGTACTGGTATTTTCGTAGATGAGTACAGGCTGGCGAAAATAGGTTTTGGACCCTATTGGATCTGGCAGCACCCTGCGTGGCAGCAGCCGACCAATGGTGTCAGAATGTGAATAGGTGAATGTCAGGCATTGTAAAGCGCGTTGGGCACCGTATGTTGTAGTTAAAGCGCTATATCAAATACACCAAAATCACGTTAGACCAACTGTCTACCCTGCAACGGCACTTGGACGTGGTCTGAGCAGACGTAAGTTTAGATCAACTTTCTGCTTGGCACATCTCAAATGACACACCCTAGGATCCGTAGGCATTTGCAGATGTGCTTTCTATGAAAATAGAGCCCGATGAGATTAACATTTTCTTCAAAATTTCTGGTCAACTGTTTTGTACAAACAGAACATGACCGCTATAAATAACGTTTCGTAATTGCACATACAACATACTGTACTGTTAAACTGATACATATGAATACACTTATCACTTATTCAGATTTTTTAAGCTATTGTTTAGTGCGTACATTGTGTGTTGTCCATTTTAGAGACCATTGCCAAGTAACATTATACACTAACAGTTTTGTTTCAGCTATGTTCTTCCATCAACTGAACAGGATAAACATTCTAGAAACTGAATGTCGTATTTTTCTTTTCTTTCATTTACATTTGTGTCAAATGCATTTTAGAGAAGCATCCTTGGGTTTGGTAACTCAGAAGGTGCAATATAAATAGAAGCTATTATTTCTATAGGAGTCCGATCATCAACTAAACCAACAATTAACCCTGCACCAAAACCACAACCTGAACCAGAACCTGGACCTACGAAAGGACCAGAGGCTGGACCTGCACAAGAGCCAGACAGGTGTAGCCGCAATCTCATTTTTGATGCTGCAACCTCCATTCAAGGTCAACTTTATTTCTTCAAGGACAGGTAAAAAATAAAATAAAATAAAAAGTATATTTAGGTTTCCTCTTCCCCTCTCCCCTCCCACAAAAATAAATAAATACTTTTACCAGAAAGTGTGATCAGTACCTCATGTATGGTAAATGTTCCATTTGTTTTCAAGACATTTTTGGAAGAGGAGCAGAAACTGGGATGGTGTCACTACAAGGACAATTAATTATGTCTGGTCTGGAATCAACAATGTTGATGCTGCCTATGAGAATAAGGCACGCAACACCGTTGTTTTAATTGAAGGTACACATGAGATGTATCTGCAGAGGCTGTATTTACACTCAAGTGATTTACAATTCGATAAGCATCTGAAGTAGAAACCAGTTTACAATTACAACATAAGTCGATGTTTTCTTGGCAAAGGGGACCACTACTGGCAAGTCAAAAGAAACACCGTCTTACCTGGCTTTCCCAAACCTATCAGCGACTTCGGCCTGCCTTCATCTGTCACCAAAGTTGATGCTGCCGTCCATGTTCCATTCGTAGGAAGAACCCTCTTCTTTGTAAACAACAAATACTGGAGGTGAGTAATCTGGATAATGGTGTGCCCAAAGAGGTACACTTTAAAGCACAATGACGATGATACTAGTCGGATTTTAATGTTGGTCATTACACATCCTTAGCTACAATGAACGGAGGGGCAGAATGGACCGTAGGAACCCAAGATTGATTCGCACAGAGCTCCCCGGCATTGGCTACAGAGTTGATGCTGCTTTTGAGTACAGAGGTAGGTCCTGTTCAAAGATAATCCTCTCTGCAACATTATGTTGTCTGGATGTATATGCAAATGAGACACCCACCCCCTTTTGCAGGATACCTGTTCTTTTCGTACGGATCCAGGCAGACACAATACAGTTACATTAGAAGAAGAGTGATTCGCACCCTGATGAGCAGTGACTGGATGGACTGTGACTGAAAAGTCACCCAAGTCTCTCCCTCTTCTATAAGCATTGACTTACAATATTCATCTATGGTTCATACGGCTTCTCATTCAATAGGTCATAAGGGATTTAGTAGAGTTGGAAACTTCTGTCTGTCTGTCAGCCCCCTCTTTTACGCACACCCACATTTTCGCCGAGTGCTGGATGGACGAACAAAAACATTCTTCAGTTGGTGCTCAGTCCGTGCATTTTTTTCAAGACTTTGCATCATAAAGCACTTGCCGAAAATGTGAGCATCCGTCAACGACGTGGCCGACGGCGAGACGGAAGTGCCCACCTTTGGGATTTAGCTTCTTAAAAACATATAATCAGATAGCAGTTATCAGCATGGGCTTAAATAATGCCAGCAAATGGCAGAACCAGTGTTATGTAAACTTTAACTCATTCAAACCCAAAACATACGTTTTTGAATACTTTGTTCTTCCCTCCCAAAAACATATTTACAGTATACGTTTTTTTGTTGTTGTTGTTTTTTTAATGTTTTTTTATGCTAGAGCATACAGAAGGCTTTGATACAGCTTCTGACATGAAGAGGTCACTTAAAGCAATGGTAGTTATTACAAAAAAACGGTCTGCAGGTGGCAGCAAAGTATAAGAGATCAGCAAGGCCCATGTTGCAACAAGCTCTTTTTGCCAATGTTTTCAACAGGTTTGTGAATAATGATGAAACTTAGCTATATTCTAATGCTAATTGCTACAAAATGAAAACAACAAATATATACTTTTTTTCCTGATAAAAGAAGACACTCTCATCTTTCTTTTGGTAGATTCCATGTTTTATAGCAATAGAACAAAATATTCTGTGGGCCTTGCAAAATCAGTCAAAATCCAGTAAAACAGCTGGGAGCGAAGGGGTTTGCTTCAGCGAAAATAGCTGGGAGTGAATAAGTTAATAAAGCGTTGGAAGAAAATGAAAACATTTAGGTGGTCAAATTATTTTCCTTCAGCAGCAAAAAGGCATCCGTAAATTCTGTGCTACACTGTCATTGATTCTTTAGCTCAGCATTGCAGCAAAAGGTAAAAAAGGTCAATTATTTTTGTCTACAGAGGAGTTTAAAGGAAGTTACAGAATACATATATTAGCTTATCTTTTGTAAATATGATTCAGCTTTTTGAATCGTTTAGTTCACTATGCAAATGATTATAAAGCCTAAAAAATATGTTTTGTTGTTGACGATGTAGAATCAGGAATTACATCTGCCAACTTGAAGAGGATGCCAAGGACAAGTAACAAGCTACTGCAAAGGCGGATTAAAAGTTTTGCGACCAAGTTGCTCTACCCTTGTTTATATTTTTTTCTCTCATTAAGTTAAGTTAATTCTGTCATTATGTTTTATTTCTTTTGATGCTCAAGGTTTAAGAGACCATTTTTTATAAAGTTTACTTGGACAGTATTGATAATAAAGCACTCCTTTCGTCTTTGACTCAAGGTTTAAATACGCTAACTTCAAAGCCACAGAAATTTTATTTTATTTTACTGTTGCACAATTGGAGGCCAATAACATTTCTAAATAATGATTATAAAATGTTGGCAATTTGTTTAGTTAAAAAATTAAAGGAAACATTAAATGACATTATTGACGAAACTCAGTCTGGTTTTATGACTGGCAGACATATTACAAACAATATAATGTTGGTACTTAAATTTTAGATTATTCGGACCTAGTAACACCACCAAACATTCGCACCTTCCATACACCAGTGTGAGTAGCGCTGGAGGCAATGTGTGTGAAGTGTCCAAGGACACAACGTCACATGAATTGGGGAGAGCAGGGATCGAACAACCAACCTTGTGGTTACTGAACGACCGTTTCGTCACCACGGTCGTCACACATGATTAATTGACAACTTTGTTCACTTAAAAAAATTATAAATTCGGTTCAACAGGGGTTTAATCTGGCTCCAGAGAGACTTATCCATAACCAGTAGAGTATTAGTTGCTAAGGTTAAAGGCCTCTCTAGGTTAATCTATAAAGCTTGGCTCTTAATGCATCAAATGACAAATACGTTAAGATAGATAACATTTTGTTAAACTTCATTTGGAAAAGTAAAATACACTACATCAAGAAGAATGTTATGAGAAAATACTTTATCCTGTGGTGGATTTAATGCTTTCGATTTTTCCTCTTTAAATGCTTCATTTAAATCAAATGGATCAAGTTAGATTTAAAGAACCCCAATTCAATATGGAACGTTTTCAAGTCAGTGGGAGGTTTAGATTTTTTGCTGAGATGTAATCATAATATTTCAAAATTATCAATTAAACTAGCAAATTTTCATAGTCAGCTTCTTTTGTCTTAGTCGCTGATATACAAATACAATTCTCTCCCCATAGATATTACATTTGGAACAACCAAGATATTAGGTATTGAAGGAATATTAAATTACTATATTAAGTGTAATCTTTGCGTGTCCAAATAATTGTATTCAGGATCTGATGAAGAAGTTTTCTTGCAAGAATTTATTTAGAGGCCTCTAAAGACACAGTCAGGACACCACATCAGAATGCAACGTGGATCCCCCCAAGTGTGTGACAATTTACAGAACATCCACTCATTTATAACCAAAGGATAAAAGGATCCTCCTCCCGGCTCTTGATTGAACAAAGGACTGACATGTCATCTTCTAGATTGAACAAAGGTATAATGTTGATGGTAAACAGACATCTTTATACAGTTCCCCTTCTTGATTGGGGGAACAGAAGTAATCAAAATCTGACCCCAGACCTTCAGTCCCTAAATGACAAGAGACTCTGACACATCATGCACATTGCCCCTCCAACAGCATTGAGGGTACGAAGATCAAATAAAGTTCACAAAATCACCATCCCACTGTATTCTTTTTAAACACTCATGATTATATCACATTGATATGCCTATAAGTAAATTCAAAAACAGTAAAACATCAAATTGAAAATGTTAAATGTCTTCAGTATAAAAACAAATCTTTATATATTAACAGGTGGGTTGATAATGGTATTTCTTTCGCTAGTCAGTTATGTCAATTATTTACATGTGGAGAAGTTTGCTCTGGGATACAGTACTTGTACCTGTCATGCCTCGTGAATACATTGTTTTTGATGCTTTATCTGAGGGTTCTTGACGGTAACTACTTTCTGCTCCTAAAGGTCTGAAATGTACTGCTCCAAACAACAAGACGTCACTCCTCAAGACAATTACCATTTATTGACATGAAGGAGCCCTGCAGAGGTGCAAACATATGATGGCTATAAACTCCAATAGAACAGATAGACAACATCAAGAATAACTACCCAACTAATAATAATATATGAAACATGTAGAGTTACATGAATAACGTCAGCAGCTTGGTATAAACTGCGAGTAGCACTGTGGCAATATGTCCCGTAGGCAACACAACAAAATGGTGAACTGCTACGAGTGACAGTGTTCTAAATCTAATACTCTAGTGACCCCTAGTGGCCAGAGGAAACCTCTACAACTTTATTCATTGGTAATACCTGCTTACTTTTAAGTGATTAAGCTTCGAATCATTGTATGAGGGCAATATTTCAAAGGGATATTGTTCCAAACCTGCAGCAGTTTTTACTGGAACAATTTACATAGATACAAGATATAGATTGGAAAAATACAAGGTTTTTGCCTAAAAAAATATCTGCTTCGAAATAAAGTGAGAGAAGTCACATTAAAGATAATTCACAGGTGCTACCCTGTAAAGACTATGATGCTAAAATACAAGGTTAACATTAACACTCACACGCTCATTTTGTACTAATTCAAAAGAAACAATATCTCATTTGTTTTGGGATTGTACTTAGTCTCATATTTTTTGGATTGTTTTAAATAATTTTATTAAAGGGGTTTTCCTGGCTCAAAATGAGGCAGAGGTGGTATCATCCTGACTATAATGGATGACAACCGATACCAAGTATCGGTATCGGTGCCAAATTATACCAGCCTTATTTTAAGGTATCGGTACTCACGCCGGTGACCTATTATCGGTCACCCTCCTGCAGCCATTTTATGATCAGGGACTAGAAATAAGAAATTATATGAATACAAAAATGCCATTGATTTTTGCCATTTTGTAACTACAATCATTAAAAAAAATCCTCCACTAGCACATATTAAATTGTAAATATAGTTCAGCATTGTTGTGAAACACTATTATGTTTATTGTATATACTGTGTGTAATGGCTGGAGCGCGCCATCTCTGCCTCACAACCAGGAAATGGGCATGTGCATTTCTTCTTCGGTACATTAAAGTTTAAAAAAAGAAGAAGAAAAAAGAATGCTGTTTCTTCTTTGGTTGTTGCTTCAGGTCTTTTCGGTGCACTGCTGTTGATATAGCGCCTCCATAATGGCGCAACACTTCAACTGCAGTTAAAATGCGTCGCTGCCAAGCTCAATCAACACAGCTGGAGTGCTGTGTTGAGGGATATCAGTGGCTCAGGCTGCAGATCTTGGAGTATTCCATGGGTTCACCTTTCTGTTGATACTGGCTATCTGCGACGTAATCACTCATTTAGAGAAATCACCTTCATGTGCTCGGATCTTTGGAATGGAATAGAATCCCAATGTACGCAATCCGTCAGCTTTCTTAGTACAACCATGTACCCAAAACGAAACAACCATATTGGTCACGAAAAGGAACACTTGTTTGCGGAAACTCACTAGCGTGCAGCGGAGCCGGCCGCGCCTTCTGCTAGGAAATCCAAATAATATGGTGGACGCACGACGCGGTGATGTCACACGAGAATCATCTATTATGGCGGCCTTGTGGCTTCAAAAGTCTTGGCCTATCGAATGTTGCCGGGTATACGGTAGTTATCGTATTTGATAATTTGTCCCTCAATGTACAATGTACGATCAATAATCCTACAAAATGGCAAATGTACAATAATTTGCCGTTTTTTGCGAACCCTGAAGGTCTCTGTTCTTATGTGACAATACCAGCCAATCGCGCTTTGCTGAGCTTGAGAAATGAGTGACGTCCAAGCATTGATTGGCTGAATGGTAAGCGCCCGCCCCAGAAGAACGCTCCCCAGACAGGAAGTCGAGCAAGATTCAAACGTGAATGAGCGGCAAAAGCAGAAGACAGAAGAAGGAGAAATTAACAGAAGCAAAATGAATGGCATTGAAGGGGATAGTGAGGAGGGACGAGAGGAGAAATCAGAAGCATCACATCCACAAACTTACAGAAAAGAGTGGAAAAGCCAGGCCCACTTTGTCGGTTGGCTGAAACCTGTTGCGGGCTCAGACGGTAAGGCCGTTTGCCGTTAATCAGCCAACACCAAGCTGCTGGCTGAATTAACGGGTTTAAAATTAAATCAAAAAGGCACATTGTAAAAATTAAAAAAATTGGTGCCTCCAGCTCTCACGATTAGCTCATTATAAAAAAAAAAAAGGGCATTTAAGAACCAGGACAGAGCCCAGCTCAAACTGGTTCAAAAAGAACTCAAACATATGCTTAAAGAAGCAAAAATGAAGCACAAAGAGACTATAGAACAACACTTTGCTGCTAACAACTCCAAGGAAATGTGGGACACCATGAGGAGGATCACCAATTTGACTCCTGCTCAAAAAGGTCTCAGCACCCTAAATGACCTCCAGAAGGCAAGGGAGCTGAATGACTTTTATTTAAGATTCGAAACCCAGGACTTCTCCTCTGAATGTGGGGAGGTCCTAAGGTCCATTTCAGTGAATGAGCAGGACTCAAGGCTGGTGATTCATTCCCATGATGTCCAATCTGCTTTTAGGTCTGTCTGCACAAAAAAGGCCTCAGGACCGGATGGGATATCTGCCCTTCTGCTAAAATCCTGTGCAGAGGAGCGCACAGCGGCATGGCAGCCCATCTTCCAGAGATCTGTGGACTCACACTCCATTCTCAGTCTCTGGAAAAAATCAGTAATCACCCCGGTTCCTAAAAAACAATGTCCTGTGGTCAATAATGACTTCAGGCCTGTGGCTCTAACTTCCATTGTCATGAAGTGTTTCGAGAGGCTGATGGTGACTCTACTCAGGGGGGAGGTGGATGCACACTTAGACTCCCTTCAGTTTGCCTACAAGCGGCACTGACGATGCTATCAACAGCATCACACATCTGGTCAACAAACACCTAGACGGCCCTAAAGCTTATGCACGTGTGTTGTTCATTGACTTTAGCTCAGCGTTCAACACAATGCAGCCGCACCTGCTTTTGGGTAAACTGAAGGAGATGAATGTGAACCCGTACAACTCGAGGTGGTATCACTCCTTCCTGACACAGCGCACACAGCAAGTCAGGGTCAACAGCTCCCTCTCGGAACCCAGATTGATAAGCACAGGCGCCCCACAGGGCTGCGTCAGCTCCCCGGTCCTCTTCACGTTGTACACAAATAATTGTGTGACATCACACGCAGAGAACTTTAGCATTAAGTTCTCTGATGACACAGCTATCGTCAGCTTGCTGCAGGCCGGCGGTAGCCCACTGGACTATTTCTCAGAAATAGAGAAATTTGTCCAGTGGTGTGACCAGAATCATCTTGTGCTCAATGTGGGGAAGACAGAGGAGGTGATATTTGATCCAAAAACTGTTGGTGACCACAGGCCAGTCGTCATTAAAAGCAACCACATCAGCCAGGTGGGTTCATACAGGTATCTGGGGGTCCACATCGACAACATACTCAGCTGGAGGGTACATGTTGGAAGTCTCTGCTCCAAACTCCAACAGTGTCTCTATTTCCTACGCAGACTTAGGGTCTATGGAGTGGAGCAGAGGATCATGCTGTTGTTCTACCGAGCTGCATTGGAAAGTATCATCAGATACAGCATTGCAACCTGACTGTGCAGTCAAGGTCACAGATTGCCGGTCTGGTGCGGACTGCCATGAAGATCATGGGGGTCAGGAATCATCCTTCCCTACAGATGCTTTATGAGCGGTCCGTCACCGGACTGGCACAGAAAATTGTTAATGACCCGACTCACATTCTGCATCATGAGTTCCAGCTACTGCCCTCCGGCAGGAGATTCAGGGCCTCCAGAACCAGGCTGAACCGCAACAAAAACTCATTCCTGCCGACATCCATCAAACTGCTTAACAACCAACATTAACTCAGTGCAATAAGATATATATATATATATGGTGCAATGTTGTGTACATACTCATGTGTGTGTATATATATATATATATATATATATATATATATATATATATATATGTATATATATATATAGGAGTGTGTGTGTGTGTATATGGGTGTGTGCAATGTACTTCTCTACACATGTATACTTCTGTGAAGACTTCTGGGAAGTCTTCTACTTATTGCTGCACTTCTTATTTAATTTTAATTTTATCTCTTTCTATTCTGTTGTTTTTTTCTTTACTGTAAACTGCAGCTGGACGGAGTCCATGAAAAAGTTCCCCACGGGGAAAATAAAAGTATATCGTATCGTATCGTATTGTGTTAGTTGTCACCAGTCATTTATTTGTGGGGGACAAATTAGTCTACACAGCTGTGAATTCACGTTAACACATTCTCTACTGACGCAACGAAGCCCTGAGTGCCTGTGAGCGGCGAGCACTATTAAACACTAGAACATCTACAGTATATTTGACTGTCGCGAATCAGTGGGCTTGTTATTTTGGTTATGATGGGTGTACGATAATTTTGACGTTGCGCTGGGCGTTGTCAGGTGGCTGGCTTCAACTGTCTCGGCTTGACTTTGTCTTTGCGAGTGAATGCTGGTCACAGTGATTTTGATGCCTATGGCGATGTTGTGGATTATTTTACGTGAGTCAATATTTATTAACAGTCAATTGTGAATGTCATGAAATCATTTGACTGCCTTAAAAGTGCTTTCCCACCACTTTTACGACACGTCTTTCAGCTTGCTAAAAAGGTGATCGTATCACGAAAGTTTTAGCCTACTAAGGCGCCTCAGCTAAACGTAGCTAACACAAGACATTGGGATTTTGTCCGGACGTGTCCACCTGCTCCTCGCCGGTTAGCATCCTGATGTTGTCCACTCGTGTAGAGGGAGAGGCAATGGAAATAAGTGTGGGGAAGTAGGGAAAGGGGGTTCTTCAGGGGTGCAATTACTGTTCACTTACTGTTCACAAATTATCACAATATACATAAACGACCTTCCAGACAGCTGTAGGAGTGTTAACTGTCAGCTTTATGCAGATGACACTGTCAGCCAAAACATCTGCAATGGCTGGGCAGCGGTTAACGGAGGCTTTACCCAAGATCTCTCAATGGCTTGAACAATCACGTCTAACTTTAAACGTTAAAACATTCTCAATGTATGTAATGTTCTGCCTTCTATTATTCAAGAAGAATAACCCTAAAGATCTAAATGAAAATATAATAAGAGAACATTATCAAATTCCAAAGCGTGAAGAAATCTTGAGTGACATGGCAGGTGCGAAGTACTTCAGCAAATTGAATGATTCACATGGATTTTGGCAGCTGAAGCTCGACCCAGAAAGCAGAAGGTACACCACCTTCAACCCACCATTTGGGCGTTACTGCCATGGAGTCAATCATAGAAGGGCTGGAAGGTACACGTGTGTACATTGATGACTTAGTTGTTTGGGGCAACACAAAGATGCCACATGATTAGAGACTTGAAAAGCTCTTGCAAAGAGTTAAAAAGAATGGACTAGTAGATAATGATATAACTGTTATTGTTACAATGTGTTTATTAGCAAAAGATTTTCAAATGGTACCTTTGAGGTTTCTTTAGAGCGTGAACCAATTATTGAGGTAAATGAAACAAAATAAGTGGGCGTTGTTTGGGATAAACATCTGAAGTTTCAAAGTCATGTAAATTATGTTCACAAAAAGGTTAATTCAAATCTAAATTGCTTCATTCGAAAATAGTTACCTGCTAACCTGTTGTATATGCATGCAATGGTTTTCTCACATCTTTCATATTGCGTTACAGCATGGTCACAAACATCCACCTCCATTTTGAAGCCAATAACTTCTCTGTATAAAAGGGCAATTCAGATTTTTGATAGGAAATCGATGAGCTGGCATCATTGTAAAATCATTCAAAGACACAAGCTTTTCACCTTTCAAAGTTTTGTGATTTTTTTAATACCGTAAAATCCGGCCTACAAAGCGCACCTGACTGAAGCCGTGCGAGCAAAGTTTGGGGAATACTCGAGTTTGGTCCACACATAAGCCGCACCCAACTGTAAGCCGCAGGTGTTATAATGTTACCGCACCAGTACATGAGGGTTCACGCTACCACAGAGGGGATTGTCGGGACAGAGATGACTGTTTGGGAACCCAAAGCATCCCATTTATTAACATCTGAACAGCATTTGTGAGGTGCACAAATAATACAGAGCACGTTCTTCAATCACAGTAGTAGTACAGCATAACAACAGAACAAAACATACAGCGCTTGACGAGGCAATAACGTCAAGTGGCTAAATAAAATCAGTTTTTAAATGTGCTTGCTAGTAAAGGTGCATTTATAACACGGCTGTAACAAAAATAACCAGCTTAATGTAGTGGAAAAGTCGGTCCTTACCGGTAATTCTCGTGCCATCATCTTCCTCTGCATGCTACATAAAACCTACGAACTCATCTTCCTCAGTGTCGGAAAAGAAAAGGTCCAAAATGGCCTCATTAGCCATTTCCCCCCTTTTGTGTCACTCACTAAACCAATAAACTCCTCATCCTTTTCGTCAGTGTCAGAATCGAACAGCCTCCGAACGGCTTCGTCAGCTGTTGCGCCGTCCTCATCATCACGCAGCAGTCCAGCTTTCCTAAACCCGTTGGTGATCGTGGATGTTTTCACACTTCTCCATGCTGTCAGTTTCCATTGGCAGACTTGAGCAAAAGTTGCTTTTCGCATGCAACCGGCTTTAGTGAATTTGTCACCGCTAATCATCCAAGTCTCCCACTTAACATGCAGTGCCACTTTATAAGCACGATTGACACTAATGATAGCGGCTGCAAATACTTTGTTGTCCCCCCAGGAATCATAGCTGAAAAAAAAAAATCCTCCAGGTCCCTTGCCATAACATTCATTCAGTCATTCATTCATCACACTTTCCATCATCCACCCTTGCTGGTTGACTTTTACAGAAATGTATTTCGGGAAATCTTCTTTTGGTACAGTCATCCGTTTAAAAATCACCATCGGTGGAAGTTTTAGTCCGGATGCTGTGCAGACCAGAACACAAGTGAAATTAGTTTTTCCATGACGGACGACTCACCTTCCTTGTTCACAGTCCTTGTGAGAGGCAAGTCAAAAGTCAGAGGCACTTCATCTATGTTTATTATTTCGTCCGGTCCGATGCAATATTAGTTCATCTTTTTTTGTGTGAATTCGCAGAACAGTGCTTTTTCTCCTCGCAGTCTGGAGGGAGTTGCTGACACAGTGTTGTCCGTGCCCTAATGGACAGTCCTCTTCGTCTCATGAATCTGAGACACCATGATGGCCCACCTCCAAAATAGTCAATACTCATTTCCTCTGCGGCTTTTTTGGCTTTCAGTCGGATCTGCGACGTGGAAGCACCCCGGCTGTCTGCTCTCTATGCACGGGCTCGGGCTTTTCATTGCTCTGAAGGCTTTTTTTTGTCTTTTTGCATTGACTGAGTTCCTCACTCTGCCGTCTCCATCGTCTCACCATTGACTCAATTGATGCCAAGGGTACGTGCAGCAGCTATTACCTTCTTCCACAGCCAGATTGATTGCATTTAACTTGAACGCTGCATCATATGATCTTCGCCGCTTCGTTTTGTTAACATTATTAACATTTTTACTTCTTTATTTTATATTTTAACCATGTTGAATTTAGTTATAGATGTGTAGAGCAGGTGAAATAATGTTAAACTCAATATAACGCGACCTTAACCTATCTGTTATCTTGTTTTTGTCCAAATTCCCTTTCAGTGTCCTGCTTGAGAAAGTTCAATCTGACATATTGAGATTCTGTTTTGGGAAGAAAGTACAAACTGGCACACTGAGAACTTGTTATGTCTAAAATATGAAGAAAGTGCAAGCTGGCATATTGAGATTCTGTTTAGTTCTCACGTGAAAGCATACTGTGAGAATGTAATCTGATTTTCGTATTCGATGGGAGGAGAAGAGGCGTTTTCTGTACAAACTCGGATTGTAATAAAGGGCTGTGTCTCATGGGGGAGGACACATTCCTGGATGACACTCTTTTGGTGATATTCAATTGTGTGACCGGAGATCTATGTAATAAATCATCCTTGCAAGGACCCTTTTCACTAAAATCTCATCTTTGATTTATTTGAACACGCAAAAGATTACAAATTATATTTTACGCCTTCAGTTTCCATAATGAACTTCCTCGCTCTTGTTCTGTGTCTCCTATATTTGTGCTCACTTGGATTTACTCTCGTCACCTCGCGCAAACCATCTGTCTCGCTCTAGCGCTTCCTTCATAGTGTGCCCCCTCGTGACTCGTGGTTAGCCGCTGGGTCAAATACAAGTGAAAAAAGTAGCGGTTTGTAGACCGGATTTTACGGTATTTTAAAACTGAGGCGTCAAAGTTTCTGTACATTAGACCGACCACCAGAGCCTCAATAAGTGGGGACTTTGGGCTCCCGCAGTTTTGGACAGTCTAGCTTCTGTTTTCAGGGAACTAAACTATGAAATGCTCTCGCCACTGAAATCAAAGTGGAGACGAATACAAGTGTCTTCAACAAAAAAACTGAAACAGTGGCTGAAGTCGGGCCAAAACTGCTCTCATTGAATGAGAGAGATTAGTTAGCACTATTAACTGAACAGGAGATGTACTCGTGTAATATTATTGCATATTGTTGGAAATTGATTTGGGATTTTAATGACTTTCATTTTAGGCTGTTTTTTACATGGGACTGCCAATGAAAATTAGCTTGACTTAACTAACTTGGGCACATTTACATTGTAAAAAGGTTAATGTGCATTGTCCCTTTCAAATGAATACATTCAAATTCAAGAGGTAAGTAACTGTTTTTTCATTCAGTCTCTCAGTCTCCACCCACAATTTCTCCAGAAATTGCATTATCTATCTTAAATATTAAAAATGTAGTATAAATACTATATATATATATATATATATATATATATATATATATATATACTACTAATAAGTAAATATAAAAATAATTGCTTTAATATTAAAATATTTGAAAATGGAAAGAAGCAAAAATTAAACAAAAGCAAAAACTTAATGAGTCACAATGGATTTAATTATGTATTTGATTTAATTTTGGCACTCTAGTGCACTAGTCCTCGAGTACCCCTATCCAGCTTGTTTTAATGTCTCCCCAGCCAACACAGCTGAAGATCAACACATGTGCTGCTTGTGGGAGACATGGAAAACAGGCTGGATATGGGGTGATCGAGGACCAGGGTTGAGAACTACTGCTCTAGTGGGTTCTTTACTATACATAGTATTCACTGACATCACGGGGTCGCGAGCCTGCCCCTCATGGTGGGGCAACTTTCCAGTGAAGTCAGCTTTGCTTCTATTGAGTTTACACCGAATGTTATTTTGTTATTGACAAATGTCAAAGCCAGCTTCCTCGTATGCAGAAGATTTAGCTCAACACTCTTTGCATCGGTACATGTTGAAATGTGTAGTTAGTGGAATCGATTGGATTACAATTATTCGCCGATACTGCCCGCACCGGATGACTTAACATATGCTCTAAGGTGGGATGGCTCTCAAAACACGGACATTCTTGCGTCTTCTGTACTGTCGGATTTTATTGGTTGCTATGTGCATTTATCAAATGTGAATTCGAGGTGAAGGATCTAGGGTTATTTTTAAACCAAGTAGCCAATTCCCCCGAATGCGCTAGCTACTAGCGCTAGCATGTGTTGGAAAACGATCCTTGAGTTTTCCGCGTGTTCGTAATGTTGATTTTCTGAATACAGACTGGAGATCGGTGAACAGGTCCTTCGAAGGATTTATTTTGCAGAAATTTCTGGACACAGACAAGATACAGACAAAATCGCTCTGTTTCCCCTTGTGTGTGTGTTTCTCTCCCACTTGTAGTTGTTCTTTATAGGTTTAGCATCCCAGCCCCCAAAAAAACCCTCCCCTTTCTCTTCCTCCTTTGCTGCCCTTAAGTCCAAAGACAGACAGTACTCAATACACATGGACAGATGGCCGATTGATGTGGAAATACAGTAGGTCAGACAACCTGGCACACCGACAGATCAAGCACAACTTTACAAAGGAATCCTTTTTAATACATTTTCTCCCCCAGAACAGATGGCTAATTACGTGAGAAAAAAGGAAGGAAGAATCTTCAAACGTTCCGTCACATTATTACACTCATCAAGCTTTACTGAGGAGGTTAAAACAGTTATGACTAAATCTAAACAGTTATAACTAAAATCAAAACAGTTATAATTAAATTGAAACAGTTATAATTAAATTGAAACAGCAGAATGTCAACACGTTACAACAAAAACAACAACAACGTTGATTCTTCACCTATTTTCGTACACTTTAACAACAATTTCAACTTTTGGGCTGCTAGGAAAGGAAAATACCTTAAGGAGGGTATTTGGAGAGATCTTAAAATCGAACATCTTGACCACAAATCAATTTTTTTGCCAGAGCTAGCCACGGCTAGCGGCTCACATATATCACAATCGCATTATGGTAAAAGCATTTTTACCATCTTAAAATGACACTTACCTTAATCAAAATGGTTAGGACAGACTTTGGTAGACTTTGTCGGTTGGAAATCTTTTCGATGTATCTTTGTAATTACGGACACTTCTTTGCCGTTCCCATTTGACATTCCATGGACCGGCACACAGATCCCTTTTTCCCCCCAAAGTTGTGAAAAGACCAGATGAAAAAACAATGGGCAAAAATCCCCAAACTGTCTCGACAAAAAAACAAAAAACACATACTTCAGGAATTAATTAATTAATTATTCGAGCAATGAAAATGGCACAATTTCAATAGCCTGGTCAGTGAATTCAACAACACAGTAGCTCATCTGTGAACGTGTGTGCGGCCGTGCTGCATCTTGTGCTTCATGCTCCGCTTAGATCTCTGCTCTTACAGTCTCTCTCACTTTAAGAATCACTCACCGCACCCGCTTCCACCTATTTGTGTAGGCCTCTCTCGCCACCCTCTGTAAATTCATTGTGAGCAAGTATGTACCTGTGGCAATGAATTTTTTTTTTTTTTAAATGTCACATATTATGTATCAAAAATCAATAATGAATTAAATATATGGGGGTAGGAATAGATAAGTTTATACAACCTCCTACTCTTTTTCAAACATTAAGCAGGTATGTTATTTCCTATATTTATTGATGGTTAATAACTTGTTTTGCTTTCTTAACTTTTTTATGGGCTTGATTTTGCAGTTTTTTTATGTGCCTTTTTCTACAAGTTACTGTATTATGCTGTCCTTAATGCATCTTCTAAATAAATTAAGGGAACAATTTATTGAAAAATTCTACCTTCATGTGGCATCGAAATTATGGTAAATACCACATGTTGGACTAGAGAATTGTACGTAAATGCCCCCTCATGTCGGATTTTCCACTGGACAACTGGGAATTAATTTTGATACCCGAGTTTCCGAGCTGAGAGAACTTTACACGTTTCAACATGGTGGACAGCGCGAAGGATTCGTGAATGACGTTATCGTCCGCAAGCATGTTGTTTCTACACAATTACGTAGCATACACAATTTAATGTCCTGTTCTTCACAACTTCAATGCGTACAATTAATTGTTTGGTTTTACGAGTGAAGAATACGTGAGCTGTATTTTTTGGTACAACAACAAAAGCACATGAACAGCAGAACTCAGTCGTAATTTGGAGTTTCCTAGTAGTAAGGTCCATCTTTCCCATAGCACGTGAAGGCAGGGTAATAATTTTGATACCAGAGTTTCCGAGCTGAGAGAACTTTTCAAGTTTCAACATGACGGAGAGCGCCGAAGGATTCGTGAATGGCAAGAAATATTTACACCTATAAGGGCGTTAGCTCGTTATTTACCTTAATTGTTCGGTTTAACAAGCAAAAGAGTACATCAGCTGCTATGTGTATTTAAAAAAAAATAATTGCTACAACAACAAAAGCACAGAATGATGACATGAACAGAACTCTGTCGTAATTAGGAGTGTCAGTCTTTCCCATAGCATGTGAAGGCAGGATGGGGACTTCAGATTATGAATAAATAAATGAGGATTTGGGTTTTATATGTTGTGTTTCTCCAAAACGGAAAGTAAACAGAACATGGTTTCCCTATAGGCGATTGAGGGAATTACGACTTTCTCAAACGCCAATCAAATGACTAATTCGTCGAAAAAGACAACATCAATTATCGCTACACAACAAATCTAAAGAAAGTTAGGACAGATAGCAATAAGAGGCTGGAAAAGTCAATTGCACTTACACAATTACACAAAAAAACAGCTGGAAGACCAGTTACCACTAATGAGATCCATTGACAACTTGATTGGAGTATAAAAAGAGCTTCTGGGAGTGGCAGGGTCTCTCAGAAGCCAAGATGGGTAGAGAATCACCAATTCCTCCAATGTTGCGCAGAGAGATAGTGGAGAAATATCAGAAAGGTGTTTTCCAGCGAAAAATTGCAAAAAGGTTGAAGTAATCATCATCTACAGTGCATAACATCATCCAAAGATTCAGAGAATCTGGAACAATCTGTGTGTGTAAGGCTCAAGGCCGAAAAATCCTACTGGATGCCCATGATCTTCGGGCCCTTAAACGTCACTGCACCGCAAACAGGAATGCGCACTGTAAGGGAAATCACAGAAAGGGCTCAGTAATATTTCCAGAAAATATTGTGGGTGAACACAATCCACCGTGCCAGCCGCCGTTGCCAGATGAAACGTTACAGTACAAAGAAGAAGCCATTTCTAAAGCAGACCAAGAAGCGCAGGCGTTTCTCTGGGCCAGGGGTTATTTAAAATGTAGTTTGGCAAAGTGGAAACCCGTTTTGTGGTCAGACGAATCACGATTGGAAGTTCTTTGTGGAAAACTGGGGCGCTATATCATACTGACGAAAGAGGACAAAGACAACCCAAGTTGTTATCAGCACTCAGTTTATAAGCCTGCATCTGTGATCGTATAGGTGTGTGGCATGGGCAGCTTCCACATCTGGAAAGGCATCGTCAATGCAGAAAGGTATATTCAGATTGGAGAACAACATATGCTCCCATCCAGGCATGATCACTTTCAGAGAAGATCTTGCATTTCTCAACACGATAATGCCAGACCACATGCAGCACCATTTACAACATCATGGCTGCGTAGGAAAAGGATCTGAGTATTGAAAGGGCCAGCCTGCAGTCCACTTCTTTCAATTCTAGAGCACATTTGGCGCATCATAAAGGGGAAGGTGCAACAAAGAAAGCCCAAGACAGTTGAACAGTTAAAGAGACGCGTGCATTCCTATTTCTAAACTTGAGAAACTTGTCTCCTCGATCCCCAGACATTTGCAGACTGTTGTAAGAAGAAGAGGGGATGCCTCACAGTGGTGAAAATGGCCTTGTCCAAACTTTTTTTTTTTTTAGATTTGTTGACACCATGGAATTTAAAATCAACATAGTTTTCCCTTAAAAATTATACATTTTCTCAGTTTAAACTTTTGACCTGTTCTCTATGTTCTATTCTGAATAAAATATTAACATTTGGCACTTCCACATAATTGCATTCAGTTTTTATTCACAATTTGTATAGTGTCCCAACTTTTTGGGAATTGGCTTTGTACGTTTCATCATGTGTGATTTTTATTGTTTAGCCATTATTTCCATTAAGAATTTTACAAAGGATTTTTTTCTCACATGCACGAATGCACACACATATGTAGGCCTGCACACACCCACTATAATTTTTTTTCCTCCCCCAGCCCCCATCGCATCTAAAATATTTGACTTCACAGAAAGTAAATTGAGTGACTTCGCGCGACCTGACTATTTCATGTTGATGTAAACAAAAATTCTTCACTTGAACCAACCTTAATTGTTTGCCTTGATCCGAATTATTTTCTTAACATTTTAGTTACTCAACCAAACTAATTTACTTTTAACTGAATTAACATATTCACTTTGACACCAGTAAATTAATGTATAACCAAATAATATTTCTCGTATTTTATTAAGTTAAAGGTTGAAGTATCACTGATTGTCGTCACGCACATCTAAATGGGGTAAAATGCATTTTACCCATCCACTGAGGAAGCAATGAGGAGCAGCAGGGGCTTGCACTCAGGGATCATGGGATGGTCATCTAACCCCCAATTCCAACCCGTAATGCTGTGTCAGGCAGGGAGGCAAATGTGTCACATTTTTATAGTCTTTTGGTATGACCCGGCCAGGGATTGAACCCACAACCTCCCAGTCTTAGGGAGGACTCTCTACCACTAGAGTCACTGAGCCATGGTTTAGTTTATTTGACTAAAACAAATAATTTGTATTTCCCATCTTATAAACCTGATGCAAAAAGACACTTGGCCAACAGTGTATACTCAAAATATATTTATTAAGCCATATGCAACATATAAACTAGAGATAAAGTGAGGATGAAGAGAGAAGGGGAGAAAGAAGATGATGGAGAAGGCAGAATATCAAGTTTATTATATCCCATGGGTAGTCTTTCAAAAGATGCCAAACAAAAAAACAGATTGTCTAACAAGCAAATGAGCCTGGACAAACAAACATGGTAACAGGCCTATACAATCTGAGCTGTAATTAAACATTAGAAATTTAGAAAGACTGCTTTCTGAAAGCAGTGTTGACCCTCAAACTACCTTACCCCCCCAAAAAAAAATTGCATTACCAAATTCTGCATGTAACAATTTTTATAGTGTATGTGAGCAAATCTGTCCATGCAATGTACCTCTCCTATGAGTCACTGCTCAACCTCAGACTCTTACCTATTGGCTTCCCATCGTGTACTAGCAGGGTAGGAACCAGTGGCGAGCAGGGTCGTAAGTTTGCCTGGAGACAGCTGGAATAGAAATGGATGGATGCATGCTTGTGTTGGTTTAAATAAACAAAGTTGCCTTTAAAAAAAACACAAATAAATATGTTGGACGTGTGCATCAAGTACTTGCCAACAGAAACTATAAAAGCAATCCAGGATGTACGCGGCTCCTTTTCACACTCACTATTTTTCTGCCTTTTTAAAAAACTGTTTGCATTGCGTTCTCATGGCGCCAAAACAACCTGTCAAAGTGACAGCCACCAAACAGTTTTTTTTAATTGACAGTATTTAAATATATATATATTTTTTTTTTTTTACATAACTTTGTCAATAAAATGAGCAAAAACAACATATATATACATCTATATATATATACATACATACATATATATATATATATATACACACACACACACACACACACACACACACATACAATCACATTCCAATTAATTCTACACAAGTAAAGTGTTTCTACAAAGTGTCATTAAATGACCGTTGCAAAATTCAATACCGACTACCAATATCAATACAGTGGTCCCTCGCTACTTTGCAGTTCACTTATCGCGGATTCACTCCATCGTGGATTTTTATTTGGGTCCATAACATAATTCAATCGCTACACTGTAGCGCCATTGCAAACAAAATTGCATTGAATTATTTAGAATACAATTAGGACAAAAATAAGCATTGATATTCACACTTGTATGCATAAAGTATAATCAAACAATACTTACAGCATTCCTGCTTGATAATTCAACGTGGATTGCATTTCCATACTGCTCCGTGAATATATGTTCCTGATTATTTATAGATTTTGTGTCACCCAGTTAGGGGAGCTGTTGGTTAATTTACAACTGTTCCACTGTTATACAGCTATTTAACAAACAATTCATAAGCTCGTTTTTTCCCCCGTTTATAAAGTTGGAGTGGGGTGGTTCGGTATCGGTGGCGAAAAAGACGTATCGTAGCATCCTTAGCACAAACAACCTCCCCGACATGTGTTCTTGTGTGTGATGTTAAATCGGATTTCTGAGAAATGCTTTTATCATAATCTAATTCTGAGCAGGCAAAGGGTTTTTCTCCAGTGTGTGTCCTTGTGTGTCTTGTTAAATTTGATTTTGAAGAGAAGCTTTTGCCACAGTCTGGGCAGGAATAAGGATTTTGTTCAGTGTGTATTCTTGTGTGTGTTGTTAAATCTGACTTCTGGGAGAAGCTTTTGCCACAATCTGAGCAGGCAAAATGTTTCTTCCCAGTGTGTCTTCCCGTGTGTCTTGTTAAATTAGATTTTGAAGAGAAGCTTTTCGCACAGTCTGAGCAGGAAAAGGGATTTTCTCCAGTGTGCATCCTTGTGTGTGTTGTAAAATATGACTTCTGAGAGAAGCTTTTGCCACAATCTGAGCAGGCAAAACATTTCTTCTCAGTGTGTGTTCTTGTGTGGATTGTTAAACTTATTCTGTTCAAGAAAGTTTTGTCACAGTCTGAGCAAGAAAAATGTTTCTCTCCCTGGGAGACTCCCATGTGTGTTGTCATGTGGCTTGTTAAATCTGACTTATTAGCAAAGCTTTTGCCGCAGTCTGAGCAAGAAAAAGGTTTCTCTACAGTGTGTGTTCTTGTGTGCACTTTTAAAGACCACTTTGAACTGAATGTTTTCCCATAGTGAGAACATTCCCAGCATTTGTGGTCAGTGAGACACGACCTATCACTTTCAGCGTATTCATCCTCACCATCACCATCATCATCAGTATCAGCGGAGTAGGACCTTATGTCATGATTTTGTGCTTGTGATGGTCCACAGTGGTCTGCATCGCCTTCTGTTGTCATGTGTTGTTTTGAGCTGTTCTCTGGAGGCTCGGCCCCTCTGTCGTCCTCACTCACACCCCTGTCTTCATCGTCACTCTTGAAAGAGGCACAGGTCAGTGAAGACTTGGTGATACGGTCCTCAACCTCCTCCTTTTTGACACGAAGGGGCTCTTCTTTGATGTAAAGAATGCAAGGATGCTCTTCCTCCTCCTTTTTAATGTGAGGGGACTCTGGCTCCTGTTGCTCAGGACGAAGATATTTTTCACTGACGTCTGCAGGACACAAGACAAACACATTTGGTTTGGTCAAGTCAAATATCAAGCATGACTGGATGTTGTGTATTGATGTTTCTACAGCGGCACATTGCCGTGTGCCCAATACACACGGTGCGACGCGCCTGAACCCAATAAAAAAATAAATAAAAATAAAAAAAGACAAGTTAGCGACTCATGGAATGCTTTGATCTATGGACACTCTCTAAGGTGAACCGCAAATGCCTGTATCGGCTTTTAAGGTGCACCAATCTCATCTCTTCGAGCCCAGCAAGTCTATTTGCTTCCGCAATGTTATACCTACTTGTCGGTGTAGGAATTAGGTCAAGATTTTATTGATTAATTGTTCTAATGGTAAATGGACTGCTTTGTATATAACGCTTTATCCACACCATATGGTGCCCAAAGCGCTTCACAATGCCTCACATTCACCCATTTACACACAATAATCAGGGTTCTTGCAGGAATCACAAAGTTAAATTTTTGACTTTTTTTAAAAGACCTTTATAGACCATTATGAGAAAAATTTTAGACCCACTTCAAGTCATAGCAAGCTGGTGATTGCTGGCTTTCGCGTGACTCGAGGGCCTTCACACCCAAAGTCTCCAACTCTTTTTTTTGTGTGCATACCTTGCAACGAGCCGAGCAGAGTGCGTATGGCCTGTACCTCTTCCAAACAGCTGGAAAACTCAGTACAGGGAGTACTCGAGTTGTGGCCGAGTTGCGTTCCTACGCTGGCGATGTAACCCGAATTTCACCGTTAAAGTCGATATTTACATCAAAATACTAAGTCATTTAAAAAAAAAAAAAAACATATTTATAATATATAGGTCTTTTTTTTTTTAATCTGTCGGGTTTTTATGTGGAAATTTTATATATCATAAGTACTAATGGTATCAGCACTTGGTATTGGTGAGGATGAAGATTTGAGTATCGGTATCGTTCTAAAAAAAGGTGGTATCGACATCCCTAATATATACACTATACAAATAGGGAGAATAATTTTTAATCTATGGTATATCTTGTTTAATCACTATGTATAACATGCCATCTTCCTATCAGTATTCCTACATACTTTATTAATAAATACAAAATAAAATAAATTTATTAATAAGTACATAATTTATATGTACTTAATTTACATAATTTGTTTGTAAAGCACCTTGTGCTGTGTTGCTTTGAAGGTGTAATATAAATAAAATGATTATTATTATTATAATAGAGAGATTAATGTTGAACGGCAAAACTTGCATGACTATGCAAACAGGTAAGCATTAAAACTGTCTGGTCAATATTTTGACCCAGTGCATCTGAAAAATAAAAAAAGTACCTCATATGAAGTGATCTGTGCATATCCTTGTATGTTCTGATGGTGCACAGCGGTCACATTGAAGATATAAAAGCAATCATGCTCGTCTTCTTTCACACAACCGCATCAACAAACACAGGTTTTCAATCACTGCCTGTATCAGAAATGAAGATTTCTTATCTATTGTTGCTCAAGGTAAGCGTTTTGAGCAACCATAAACAAATTCACCATTGTTAAGATCGCAGATTGAGCGACTATTTTTCTTCTCCCTTTTTTTTTTTTAAACCGTTTTGTAACTCACTCACGTCAACATCCTGTCCTCCAGCATGGTTGACGTTACACGAGCAGGGTCTATAAAGGGGCAAACGTCTTGACCACATTTTCCCAGAACTTCAACTGCCCACGTGTCGAGATCCTGTCTCCGTGGGCCTGAGTCCTGCATGTTTTCGAGGTTTCAGAAACCTCGATGGCAAAATGAAGCCCCATAAAGCAGCCAAGCCCTGCAGGCAGTACTTCACACACACACGTCGGTGCTTCAAGATGATTCATTTCCTCGACTACGCCATCATGTGGACAGAAAAATGTATAACATGCTTGGTTCATGCAATAAAATAGTGGGGTGTAAATCATGCTCTGAATACAAAAAAATATATATTTGAAGAGTGTTTTAACATGAATTGTTCTGTGTTACTTTGTCTATGTTTGTGCTTATGTAACAAGTGAAAATGTGAAATAAGGAGGTAAAATAAAGTGCTTATTCATTTTTATTTAAAAACAATATTTTTTCCAAAGTTTTTGGACTCAGGCGGTTTCTTTTTTTGCAGAGAATTTCACCTGCTTTTGAAAAAACTCTTTCACATGGTACTGATGAAGCAGGGGTGCATAGATATGAGATAGCAAGTTTGTATAAAATTGGAAGCGTATATTTCTGTGATTCCCAGTACTGAAGGGGACTTTCAACTCTGGGGATGTTTGGTGCTCCAAGATACTTTTGCACCTCAACTGTTGCATTTGCCGTGACATTTGTGGTTCTTGCTTGATGAATTGAGGTATCAAAATGATGCCACAGTTTTCTTCCTAGAGAGATAAACAGATATTAGTAATTATTATTAAATATTAGCACAATTAGGAAATATTAAATACCTCCAACAGACTGGGAAGGTTCTGATGATGATGATGATGATGTAGATGAGGACGCTGTGCGCCTCATTATAGCTGCGCATTCCATCGTGAGCCTTTTTTCTGCCTCTGCTGCTTTATTGGGACTAAAGAAGCCTAGTTTCTTAAATCTTGGGTCAAGCAGAGTAGCCAGAAACATAATGCTCATAGACTGGAGGTTGTCCAGCTTCTCTCTTAGTTGTCTTTGCAGAAACTCAACCATGGATGTGCTCTCTGGAGTTTGAAGCAGTCGAATCTCCTCTTCTTCCAGAGAGTGATGCAGCATGGACAAGAGCGGAATTACCTTTGACCCGGAAACCTTCTTCTCCTCAGACAGCTCAATTGTAGCATAGTTAAATGGCTCTAATACTTTTAAACAGTCAGCAATAATTCTGTATTGTTTAGCAGACAAGGCTGTCAGATCAGTACGTAGACCAGCCAAAGCTGCTCCGACAGGCTCTCTCAAAGTGTACATACGCTGAAGCATGAGATAAGTGCTGTTCCATCTTGTATCAACCTCCTGAATAAGTTTAAGCACCGGAAAGCCCATTTGAACTTGCATCTGAGTTAGTCTCTCCTACAACAAAATCAGGTGTCAAATCAATATATAGAAAAAAAATAAAATATGTTACATATGACAAGAAAGGAGCTTACCTTTGCTGTAGTGCTGCTCTTAAAATAACCAACTATCTTTCGACAGTTTGTCCGGATGTGGAATAATTCAGGACATTGTTCAAGAGCTTTTTTTATCAAAAGATTTAGAGTATGTGCCACACAAATAGTGTGACACATATGAAGCTCTCTGGCACAAGCTTCCATATTTGCTGCACCATCAGTCACTAGACATGTCACTTTTTCACTGATACCCCACTCAGACATTAGTGAAGTTTTCATAGAAGCCATGTTTGCTGCAGTGTGTGCCTCAGGGAAATGTTGCACCCCCAGTACAACTGATTGGAGAGACGTGGTTTCATCAATGAAATGACATGTCACAGCTAGATAGGCATCATCAGTATTGATGGAAGTCCACATATCTGATGTCAAACTACATGCAGATGCTTTTGCCACAATGGCTTTTGTTTTATCCTTGGTTTCCTTGTACCTTTTTTCCACCATGGCTTTCAAAGTCTAAAAAAAGTATAATTTATTGAATTGAAAAGTATTGAAATGGTTAATCCGATAATATAGTGCTTCATGTTGTGACATACATACCTGCCGTGTAGGTACAACGTTGGAAGGAGCTAAAGCTTTCATAAGCTTTTTGAATCCACTGCCGTCCACCAAGGAAAACAGCTGGGAATCCTCAATTACCATATCGACCAACAGCTCAGCCAAGTCAACCTTCTCAGCTAAATTAAATTACATGTCAGAGTTATAAAAGAAAACAAACAAAAAACATACAGTGTAGTGTGGGGCTATGAATATAAATGGCCTACCTGAGCCGGGTTCAACCTGGTTGGTCTCCTCGTTGCCATGCAAGACTCTAAAGTGCCTTAGCATAGTTGAGGTGTTATTATTATAACTAAGCACCTTGAAACACACCAGACACTTCACCTAAAAGTATTCAGAAAAGAAAAATGTGAATTTTATGTGTTGTCACATTTTATTTTATTTCATTATTGGAATCTGTTAAATAGTAATTGCAGTGCATTACCTTCTCAGGTGAGAGCTGCTCAAAGTGCTCCCAAACAGGGGAAAATCTCCTCTTTCCTGCTGGTTCCGTCACAAAAAAGAAGCTCGTCAAATTGAATGCTAAAAAGTAGCGCAATAAGGGACCCGAAAACACAAAAAGTGAAAGGGAATCCATAGCGTTTCTTTGCCGCTTTTATTTCGAACTACACTCAAACCTAGCGAATCATTTCCTGAATTAGTCACGTGGTACATCCGCTTCGCGGGGCTTCTAACGTCACCACGTACGTCATCAACACGCGCATCGACTCGCCGTTCATGAACCACTCATCTACATTAGTCCGCACACGCTTCAGGGATTCGACCTGAGAAGCACATCACTAGAATTAACAGGGTAATTATCAGGCTCCTGCAGAGCTTGCTGATGAGTTTAAATATGAATCAGCTGTGTTGAACAAACCTCTAAAACATGCAGGACTCAGACCCTCGATGACTTTGACACCACTGCTCTATACAGTAATGATTCCATTGAAATATAAACATGATTTTTTTTTTAACACTATAGTAAAGTAGTTCTTTAAGTGAGAGTAGTGTACAAACCTGCTGAGTGGAGCACAACTCGAGGCTGCTCGCAAGCATCGTCCAGTAGTTGAAGATGTTGCTCGCTCTCTTGTTTTACGTCAACAAGTTCCTCCTCGTACTTTGGTGTTCTTCTTAGATACATTTTGGCACAATAATGGCAACAAAGTCACACTTGGTCTCTACTCGACCTGTTCTGTTCTTGGTTAGCGGCTAGCAAGCTAAACTAAGCTAAGCTAGGCCGAGAAGCATCAACGCGCCCCCAGACGGGTTTATCCACACACAAAGATTTAATGAATTATGTTGTAGTCCTTGTAGTATGGAAGCTTTGGTCCGTTCAGCACGAAATCAAATAATTATTTTATGTGGGCGGCTGGTTCATTGAGTCCGGTTACGTGAAGAAGAAAACCGTGGCGTTAAAGAAGTAAAGTAGACGTGCGGCATAAGTCAAAAAGGACGCGCCCCACTGCGATGTGATTGGCTGCTGGAAATAGTCGGAGGCTTCGAAGCAAGCACTGTCATCGAGTCACCGACAGATGTCGCCATTTTTACTGCGAATTATTACTATGCGATTTCCCAGATCAATAACCTGAGGCACAACCGCGTCAACTCAAGCCTCATTAAAACTGACTTGTTGTAGTAGGGTCTTGTTACCTTTAATGTTTTGTTTTTGTTCCTGATATTTAAAGATTAAATGCCTGTTTAAATGAGACTTATTGAAAAGAGCTCCAGTTAATTTTGGTAAATGTGAATGAAGTAGGTTTAAAAATTTATCTCCAAATTTGAGCAAGTATTTTGTGATCAAATTAACGTTTATTATTGGGGATGAGATTTAATCATACTTCAGCCAAATGTTATGAGTTCAATGCATTGCTAATAAGTAATACCTAGTAATGTCCTAGCTCTAGCTACTAGTACTATGTGTGATACAGTATCTGATACTGATATTATATAGTTTACTTATATTATTGCTATATGCAATATTTGTACTGTAAGCAACACAAATTACAAATATTGTGGTCCAAGCTATTACTAAATATATTACAATACATACTGCATTATATTATTACTGTTAACCTGATGTGCTACAGAATAAAATGACGGCAGATTTCGAATCAGTGCAAACAAAAATGCAAACACGTTTGGACTTGTTCTACACATCAGGGCATTGCTTCTGCATAAAGATGTGTAAAAATCTGTAATTTTAACATTTAAACTTGCTTAATGCAGCTTTATTGTAATAGTAAGTTAGTCATATTTAATAATGTATCACTAAAATATGGGGAAAAAAAATGGGAAAAAATAATAGTAAAAAAATTGTTAAAAAAATAAACAGAACATCTGCGATTGGCTGGCAACCAGTTCAGGGTGTACCCCGCCTACTGCCCGAAGCCAGCTGGGATAGGCTCCAGCACCCCCGCGACCCTAGTGAGGAAAAGCGGCCAAGAAAATGGATGGATGGATGGATAAACAGAACATGCTTTTCTTAAATGTACAAATAATATTAGTGTAAGTTGTAAAACCTTATTTGCATACACATATATTGAAAAATAAAAGATAGGTATAAAGACCTACATATACAGTTATCTAATCAAAATATGATAAATTGCCCAATATTACTTGTTGTACATGTGTGGGCACATACAGTATGCATATACTCAAACATACACATGAGCATCTTTAGCTGATTTTTCTTATCTTTGTTTATTTTTAACCTTTTACGATATTACTTTGCATTTTAAAGTTCTCAAGTAGATCAGAAAATAAACGTGCAATATATATAATAATCAAAACCTGATTGTGTACTGTGTGTGTGTTCATAGTTTATTGTAACCTCTCAGATGAACAAACTCATAAACTATTCAAATGTAGCATCCTTCACTTTAACGACTAATTTACCGAGGTTATCATTTGTTATCTTGATAAAAATAAAATAAATCTAAAACCAATGTGGAAAGGCGAGCTCAAGTTTAATTTAAATATTAAACTCGAGTCTCCTCCAATTAATGAATGACTCAATCAATTATTTATTTTAATGATTAATTTACCCAATTTACTAATTACGAAATTTCAATGAGATGACGTTGCTACTCTTAACAATTGAACATAAAAAAGCGCCAATTAATCCCTATTTGTTGCAAATGCGTTCAAACTAACTGAAACTCCATTAGACCATCAGGATACATTAACAACTCCCACTCCTGTGCTGAACCTGGCCTGTCCTCAGTGTCTGTGGTGCAAGGGTCAAGGGTGATGCCAGTTCCAGAAAAGTAAACATGCCACACCTCCTTTAGCCCAGCTGCTGCAGCTTTGTAGCTTCCGTCTTTGTCCAGAGTACATCGGACTTGAAAGTAGCGGTCAAATGCGTCAAGAAGTTGATCCGAGACACCCGAGGATTCTCCACTTGGCTCTTTTGGCTTATAAGAGGCGATGACGCGACAGGGGGCGGGGCTCGAGGTCTGCTGCTCAAGGAGGCCCGAGAGAAAAGTCGCCGTGTCGCACAACAACGCTGAGAGGTGTGCAGCACAGGACTGCTCCCCGGGGTGATGCCCCATGTGGATGTCACCTGCAGGTCCACACAGAAAGTCCTCCAGTCTGTCCACGATGATCAGTGATGGAGAGATGGGAAATGTGCTTGTTGACTCATGAAGACCTGCCACTTGCTGGAGCAACTCCTCCAATGTCTTCGCATAGCAGAATTGGATTTTCTTACCAAAAAAAGGGGAAACGTAGGAAGGAATTAGCAACAGTTGAACAGCTGACAATCAAATAAACATGATCATTTGTGTAAAGGCAGGATTATTATTTTTTTGATTGGGGTCAATGGTTCATAAAGTTTGTGGCTTGTTTTGTGTTGTCAAAATGAAAAAGTAGGTCTACTGTGCTTTTTTTTCCTTAAATTTAATGAAGCTCAGTTGTTTCTTTTGGTAATTTCAGCTTTTTAAACATAAGGACAGGGATCTAATCGGTACTTACGCTTTTAGTATTTATTTTTACACAAGACATACAGTACAACGTACTTCTTGTTACAGAGCGTGGGTGGGTAGGCCTACTTGTATTTATTTATTTTATCATATCGTACCTTCAGACTCTCCGGGCTCACACTTGGAACACGTTTCTGCAAAGACACCGGCAGGCTTTGGATTTGCGTTTGAGCGAAGAACACCACCCTTATGCTCATCTGACAGGCAGCTGTGACAGCCGCTAGGAGCAAAATGGAGCGTCCGAGATTTTGCTCTCCAACGATTAGGACGCTGCGTTCTGCCGGTGCTGGAGGAGTAACACTGAGGTCCTTCTTTGAGTCCGTCTGTGACATAAAGTTAGTGAACATATGTGTTAAAACGTCTGCCATGACCGAAGTTTTAGTACAACGGCGGTGTGACGTTTCCCCACGTCTGTTAACATGCAGCACATTGGCGCTCGTGTCATTGTGGTCCGGGTAGCAACAACCACTATTTCTTCACTGTTTGACTGGGTTGTAAGTTTCGTGAATGTCGTCTATATTAAATGAGATTTAAGAGCGTGCTAGATGTTGGAAAAAATAGGTTTAAATCCGAACATGGTGAAAAAGAAATAGCAACGTTTTGTCTTTGATACTTCTGGTTAAGAGCCCGCACGTTAAATTCCGGTTGTTAACATTTTAGGACAAGCGTCAGGTTGTGTATTCACGTGTCAGCGTTCACCTACAACGTCACAATGTTGAAATATTTGGTAAAGAAGCGACTGATTGTAGCCGCCGACGAAATCTTCGGACTGTTTGAAACGGCAACCGTGTCGTACAAGGAGCAACTTTGTCGTGCGAGAGAGGAGACCGAGCGACACCGACAAGTGGAAATGTTTGCAAGACTCAAGTTGTCATACGCATGGAAGGTCTGTTCACTAAACTTTCACTTAACATTTACAGACGTTTATAATGGTGTGAAAAAAATACACTATTTGACTGTATGCACACAGCACCTCGCCGCATCCGATGTAATGATGCACCGAAATTTCCGGTGTCTGGGAAACTTTAGCTGTAGGTCTAATCTGTACGAGATGGAGGAGTAAGATGGCCGCCCCGTGGTTTCAACGGCTTGCACGGGCGTGTAAGGGCTATCTATCGGTTATCCAATAATGTATACAGGTCAGTGAATGTAACCCACTCCAAAAGAACAGGGTCCGCTCCTGATCACTGACTACCAGAATTTTAAAACTACTAACTTCATCTCCGTATTCCGTGAGCCGTCAAAATGACGGCATGAGGTCTGGCAATGACTTAATCGCCTAAAATGATTATCCCTTTGAGTAGCTCGTAAAGGCATTCAGTTTATTCAAATTCTGTTGTGAGTTATCTTTTAAAAGGGGTTCCGGTGCGTGCTTAAACGGTTCTTAAATCGGTACCTAAAAAATACAAAACTGCAATTTTTTTTTGTCAAAAACATTTTCACGGTTAAATTTAAATAAATAAAGGTGAAAGGAGTCACTGTGGTAACTTGCAAGCCAGAAATAAAGATATTAACGATACTATCAAAATAGTTTAGAAAATACACCTAACTCTTCAGGCTACTAGTAGTAGCCCATTCAGAATAACAGCTCACGACAACATTTAACAAAATGTAGGGATGCACCATAATATCTGTGGCCGATAATTATTAGCCATTATCGACCAGTTTGACGTCAAACAGATAAACCAGATACAGTGGTACCTCGGAGTTTGAACATAATTCGTTCCTGCGAAGTGTTCAAAGTCCGAATTGTTCAACCTCCGAAACATTTTTTCCCATAGGAAACAATCTAAATGCAATGAATCAGTTCCCAAACTCCAAAAACAATCTTGAGCTAACCTTTCTGTTGTGTCCCTGTGAACATTTTACATACAAAATAAATTACTTTTGAATTTCACATAAAGCGTAAAGTGAGCACCAAGTGGAAGTATACAGAGCCACGTACACGTTTGTCACACACATGTTGTTGAATGGCAACAGTGTTTGCTAAAAAGTTTAGCTAACTGAAGTTAACTAATATGCAAGATTTGTGATTGGCATTGAATGGTGAGCGCGTTAGTTTGCAGTGAATGTCCCTGGTTTTCTGTGAATGGTTGTACATTTACAAGTGGTTATAAGTAACACAAATGTGCACATTTAAGCCACTGCGTGGTCGCAACGCCTCGTCGAGACCACTTAGCGGCCGGTTAGCATCACAAAGTCGCGTCAACGAGCTGGTGAGTGGCCAGTCACGGCAAATTGACCACCGTGGATTGTATCTTGACAAAACAATACCGCTTCAGTATTATCCAACCACTGTCTGCTTTATCATGTGACTTCTTGTAAGAAAATAACTTCCACACGACAAATGTCGCTCCCACTTTAGGCATTAAACTATGGCACATCTCTAATTAAAAGGATAGGAAGGAAGGCTAAATCAAAATGTTAAACTTAATCTTTCACGTTTGCAGTTGGGTCACACACCGTTGGGACCAATCCATTAAACGAGTTGCAAATCCAGCTCTGAACAGGCTTTCATTAACAAAACAGTCCTTCAAGAAATGCTGTCGGTACACGTCCTTCAAAAAAAAAAAAAAATCCACTGTCTTCTCAAAGACTTGGGTGAAGGAAGCAACCATTTTTTCCTGATTGTTGTTTCCCCTCTCCACGGAGCGTTTGCAAGCAGGGGGGCAGGAGGAGGAGCAGCCAGCTTCTCAAATTTCTCAAACTTTTACCAGAGGCGGTGCCACTAACCTGAGGGGGCGGGGTCAAGTGCACTTCCGTGTCTTGTTGACGTCACCAAGTCACGGAAGTTTAATCTGCCCACACACATTTTAGAGATGAGAAAGATAAAGAAGTCGCGGACGGACTTTTTTCATACTTGTTTGGATTAGAAAACCCCACTAAAGTGCATTTTCATACTATGGGTCCTTTAAAGGTTATTAACTCTTTGACTGCCAGACGTTTTCAGAAAAGGGATGCCGTGGGTGCCAGCCGATTTAAGCATTTTGACTGATCTTTCAAGGTCCACAGAAAATTTTGTGTTTGGACTATGGAAACACACATACAGTACTACCAAATGAAAGATTGGACTCTCATCTTTCATCAGAAAAAAAGTTTGTTTCTACCTTATTCCGTTTTTCAGTAATCAACAATAGAAAATGGTTAGTTTCACCCAAATGCTCTGTTTTGAAACAAAAAACGGAGAAATCAAGCTTTTTGTGAAACGATATTATTTCATGCACTCTAGTGAATTTGACACCTTTTTTTTTCCATGAATGATGCCACAAACACCTAAACAGTGCTTTACTTCTGTAAAACACTACCAACAATGAAAAAGTGTTTTTTGATAGCAAAATACGTTTATTTACATTCAACAGTGTAACAATTTGACAAAACAATTTGGCAAACTATTTACAAATGTGTGCAACTGTGGTACTATTTACAATTGTGTGGATGTTTCAAATACAGTTTTTCTTTTTGTAACACTCCCCTGCGTGCAAGGCGACGCAGCAGGATTTGCACAACAGATTAGTTTCACTGCGATTGCAGACGCTACACTTTTTTGCTGGCTTTTTTTTCCCGGGGAATAGCAAGTATATACTGCAGTGTGTGTTTGGCCATGTTGCCATCAAGTCTACTCTCAGGATCATGATACGGTGACGTTACGGTGGTGTTACGTCTGGCTACCTCATGTCCTTCAGTTCCTATACTGGGTGGTAAGAGATGTTCTGATCCATCGTATCCACTCCATTCATGGTGGCATCGTAGTCCAGAACCAGTGTCTTCTCCGTGATCAGACTGTACCCACTCCTCCGATGAATATGCATTGGACTCGGGGTACTCTTTGTCGTCTGATTGAACGTCCGTCTGTGCAGAAGTGCTCGGTTGTGCTCCGCGTTTTCCGGCGTTAGCATCGCTAGCCGGTGAGGCTTTATGACGTGATCATAGCCGCCGCGTCAACGCTTCCAACTTCGACGTCAACCTCGGAGTCACCATCATCATCATCGATGTACTCTTTAGCACTGGTTGATGCTTCTCTTCTTGGAAAAAAACGATCAAGCATGAGCTGCTTGCCACCGGTCGCCATTTTCGCTTTCTCAGCTATTATCCCCTCAACACTCTAGCTCCGCCTCACGTCTTCTCCTACTGACGCCTACCCGATCTTGTCCAAAGAGAGTCATCGCTGCCATCTAGGGGCCAAAAATAGTCATTCTACTACCTAGATCTGCTTGATACTTTCAGCACAGCTGGCCAAGGCTTTCCTCCACCCATTTCCCAAAAAAACTTGGTGAACGTCTTTTAACGTCTTTGGCGCTCCTCCGTAGGATTTTACTAAACGTTATTTAACGTTTTTGGCAGTCAAAGAGTTAATTAAGGTAATTATTAATTCTTTGATAATTTGGAGTTTAAAAGTCTCTGACTTGTGTTGAGCCAAAAGAGGGACGGCCTTGTCACCCCCTTGTGACGGACACGTCCCGCAACTTTTAAACAGCAGGCGCGAACCTCGTTCAGCACTCTTGTTCCGGCCCTCTCATTCCTGCTTCCCCCTTTTTCCCCTTTTTCAACTCGTCTGGCCCAGAACTGGCAAAAGGACTCCCCAGTGCTGTGCCACGTTTTTCAACCACGTGGCATCTTTGTTCCCTGAACGACCAAGTGTCTCGGACTTGGCGATCGCACTGAACCGCCGCTGTGCTCCAAGCCCCGGCGCGAACCACCTGCCAGACAGACTTTCTGCTCTTTTTTTTTTTCTTTTTCTTTTTTTCCTTTTTGTGTTTTTCGTCCCACCTCGGTGGCATAAAGTCGCCGACAAAATTTTCTGCGACCACAATTTGGACTCTGGCAGCGCGCACTCCCCATGAGTCAACCCGTACCTGCTCCATCCTCCGAGTGTCCCGTCCCGTCGCGGCGCAAGCTGGTTCAACGGCTGGTCTCCCTCGGGACGCAAGCATGCAGCAGAGCTCGGCCTCAGCAGCTGGATTTGGGCAGCTGAGACGCGGACCTCCTCGCGCGCTGAGAGTACAACTCTGACTAAAGCCCCCAACCTCGCCTGAAAGTGCCATCCACCTTGAGCTGCACTGCCCCTCATCTGCCGAGAGCCCCAAGCTGTGTCGCACCTCATCTAACTGTGTAATGTTTAAAAAAAAATTCCCTTGCCTTTTTGGGAGCATTTTTTTTTTCAATCGACCTTCCCTCCACTAGCTCGATTCAACTCATTCCAGTAAGTTGCACGTCTTATAGCCAATTTGACATATCGCTGGTGCAACTTCCATTTCGAATATCTCACAGATTTGGCGAGTCAAACCTTTCCTTTCTACCTCGTTAAATTGCTCCTTTCTTATTTTTATTAGCTTCATTTTATTCCTTTTCTTTTCACCGTATAATAGTTAGGTTGGCAGTGTTTTGATTCTGTATGTGTAACCGTAGTGAATAAATGCATGTTTTTCTAAATTTAGTTTTAGAAAGGGCTCAGCAATATTTCCAGAAAACATTGTGGGTGAACACTATCCGCCGTGTCAGCCGCCGTTGCCAGTTGAAACTCTATAGTACAAAAAAGCCATTTCTAAAGCAGACCGAGTTATCAGCAGTCAGTTTATAAGCCTGCATCTGTGATCGTATAGGGTTGCATGAGTGTGTGTGTGGCATGGGCAGACCACCAGCAACACCAATTACAACTTCATGGCTGCATAGGAAAAGGATCCAGGTATTGAAATGGCCAGCCTGCAGTCCACTTATTTCAATTCTAGAGCACATTTGGCGCATCATAAAGGGGAAGGTGCATCAAAGAAAGCCCAAGACAGTTGAACAGTTAAAGAGACGCGTGTTAGACAAGAATGGGACAGCATTCCTATTTCTAAATTTGAGAAACTTGTCTCCTCGATCCCCAGACGTTTGGAGACTGTTGTAAGAAGAAGAGGGGATGCCTCACAGTGGTGAAAATGACCTTGTCCCAACTTTTTTGAGATTTGTTGACACCAAGGAATTTAAAAACAACAGTTTTCCCTTAAAATTATACATTTTCTCAATTAAACTTTTGACCTGTTCTCTATGTTCTATTCTGAATAAAATATTAAATTTTGGCACTGCCACATAATTGCATTCAGTTTTTATTCATAATTTATATAGTGTCCCAACTTTTTGGGAATTGGGTTTGTATATAAGCAATGTGTCGACTTGAAATCCTCCCACAGAGTCAGTTCGATTTTGGACCTTGGTCTTGAGGTTTACTTCGGACTTGCACAAAAGTAACTTAGTCCCACCTAATCCAGTTAAACGTGACAGTATTTCTGTTTGAAAAACATAATTTTGACCAGTCTGACTTCATACCACAGATCATATTCGGCCCATGTGAGCTGACATGTTTGTTTTGCTCGCATCCTGTAGATGTCCAGACGCTGATTGCTCATCATGCTCATCACCCTCAGCTACATGAGCATCCACAGCACACGGCAAAAGGAAGAGGAGGCCAGTGCGATTATGTTGCCAATGGCTGGCGACTCTGTGCAGGAGTGATAAGAGGAACCAGCCGAGCCTCGCAGTCCCAGTGGAGACAAGCGTGGAGACAAGCGTGGAGAACCAGTGCCAGAAGACCTCCAAGCTCCACTTGCACAAAGTGACGACATAGAAGAAAACGGTGCTTTGAGGAGCAACACAGACCGCGAAGGTGACGGCAGACCATCGAATTGCAACAAAAAGAAGACAAATCTTGGAAAAAAAGAAAACATCACAAAAAGGAAAGAAATTGCCAGCATGTAAGAATTTTTTTTTTTTTTTAAAAGTGCTCAAAATGAGAATAGAACAAGGCACGTGAAGTTACGTTAAGTTTTAATTTTATTTTGCAATTTAGAACCTCCCTGCTCTTATTTTAATGCATTAAATGGATGTATTTTTAATAGGCAAGGAAAGGCTTTCATACAGCACATTTTATCCATAAGTTAACTCGATGTGCTTCACATAATTAAAATTGAAACATTTCAAATAATTTACCGGACTTTCACGACTATAAGGCGCACTTTAAAGTCTTAAATTTTCTCAAAAATCGACGGTGCACCTAATAGTAAGGTGTGCCAAAATCTGACTGACTGTGTGAGAGGACTTCCCGCACACATTGCTTATATACAAGGTGGACCTGACTGAGGACAGACATGAGAGCACGTAAGAGTCAACTCCTCTCCCTCTCACCCTGCCCCACCCCCCAACCCCCACGTGTTTGCTCTGCCAATCGTGGCTTGTTGTGTTCAAACTTATGCCATGACCTAAAGCATGCATGTTCAGTGAGCATGTGTCCACATTTTTTTGTGTGTGCTTGTTTCAAAGCTTAACAAGCCACTTACAAGTTAATTGTTTGATTGACCCCCCCCCCCCCCAAAAAAAAAAAAAAAAAACAGAGCGGTCTGCTCGGCAGGGAGTGAGGGAGATGGAACATACCAAATGCAAAGGGCTGTCCGGGCCAAACTACTACATACAGTAGTGCAGAGGTCCCCAACCCTGGTCCTCAGGGACCGGTATTGTTAGATATTATTAACATTTAAATTCTTTATTTCATATATTAACCATTGTTATACATTATTAACATTTTAATTCTTTATATTAACCATGTCGAAATGTTTTGTAGAAGTGAGGTAGTGTTGAACTCAGTATAATTTGACCTTAAGCTGGAACATATTGTTTGGTCTAAAAAATTATTTCTCAGTGTTCTGTGCGAAAACACATTTAGTCCTTGAGAACAGAATCTGCTTCGAACACACACCCCTGACTCTGTTTGCGCCATCGCTCACGGAAATGTACCCAGAGAGTATGTTTTGTCTACAAATGAAAGAGAGGCGGTCTGTTTAACTATAAGAAGCCATTTTCCACGCGGAAGAGACACATTCGGCACTCTGAAATTCCACCTGTTACGTGATGTTTGGAGTCTGTCACTATGGCCAGAGATCTCTGTTTTTTTATTAAATCATTTTTGCAAAGGTGTTTTTTCTTACATTAAATCTGCCTTCAAATTTTTGGAACACGCAAAGAGGACAAATAAATTTATTCCTCTTCAGTATCCAGCCTGTTTTCCATGCCTCCCACAGCCAACACAGGTGATTCATATCATCAGCTAATCAGCAATCTCTGGAGAAGGCTGATAATGATCTCCACCTGTGTTGGCTGTGGGAGACATGGAAAACAGGCTGGATACCGGTCCCTGAGGATCAGGGTTGAGGACCACTGCAGTAGTGTATTGTTTTCTTTTTTCCTTTTTTAAATGCTTTATTGAACAACGTGCACTTACAGCAACATAAATCGCAAAAGTCACTTTGAAATAGTCTATACACAGTGTAGCTTAACAGATCACACCACATACTAAAGACACCAGATTGTTTTTTCCCACGCATCACCTTTCCTTCCTTATCTCCGTGACTCAAATGCGCACATCTCTCAGCCATTGTGAAAAATAAAGTTCGGCAAATCAACGTAGAGCTTGCTATCATTCCAGGAGGCTGGCGAACACAGTTTTACCAAGGCTACGAGGCAGCACCGTGCAAGTTATGCCACAATTTGTCAATGGATCGTGAATGGTTGGGCGAACGCAAAAGCCGGCATCATTTCTGAGGACACGACGAGACTGACTAACAATGAGACGGTGTGTTTGATGGAGAACTTGACCAGTTGTTTGTTTTTGATACAGAAGATCATGAGCAGGGGCGTGCACAGAGATTTTGGGGGGCAAGTGCTCCGGGGGGAAAAAGGGCACTTTTGTGCACAAGGAATATACCTTACTGACAATTCCGAGATGAGGTCACAAGTCAAGATGGCCGTCAATTTGCTGAACGAATTTGCTCATTGAAAATCGTTGGACTTTGGATTGTTGTAATTTGATTTGTGAGGATTATTTTGATTTCAAAATGTAATGAGATGTTTGCATAATAGTCACAGAAAAAAGCATTACAATCTGCCGTTTGTTTTCACCGTATAAAGGAAGCATTTGCATTGTGTTGCATTGGGGACATATCAGAAATGCCCGGATGTTCGGAAATGTCAATAGAAGTTTTTAAATAAACATTACACACACATAATAATAATTACTAATACCCCACTACAAACCCAATTCCCAAAAAGTTGGGATATTATACAAATTGTGAATAAAAACTGAACGCAATCATGTGAAAGTGCCAAATTTCAATATTTTGTTCAAAATATAACATAGACGACAGGTCAAAAGTTGAAACTGAGAAAATGTATTATTTTAAGGGAAAAATATGTTGATTGTAAATTTCATGGTGCCAACAAATCTCAAAAAAGCTGGAACAGGTAGCAATAAGAGGCTGGAAAAGTCAATTGCAAACCAGCTGGAAGAACAGTTACCACTTATGAGGTCCACTGGCAACTTGATTGGAGTATAAAAAGAGCTTCTCGGAGTGGCAGTGTCTCTCAGAAGCCAAGATGGGTATATAGAATCACCAATTCCTCCAATGTTGCGCAGAAAGATAGTGGAGAAATATCATAAAGGTGTTTACCAGGGAAAAATAGCAAAAAGGTTGAAATAATCATCATCTACAGTGCATAACATCATCCAAAAATTCAGAGAATCTGGAACAATCTCTGTGTGTAAGGCTCAAGGTCGAAAAATCCTACTGGATGCCCATGATCTTCGGGCCCTTAAAAGGCACTGCACCGCAAAAAGGAATGCTTACTGTAAGGGAAATCACAGAAAGGGCTCAGCAATACTTCCAGAAAATATTGTGGGTGAACACAATCCACCGTGCCAGCCGCCATTGCCAGATGGAACTTTACAGTACAAAGAAGAAGCCATTTCTAAAGCAGACCAAGAAGCGCAGGCGTTTCTCTGGGCCGTACTGACTAAAGAGGACAAGGACAACCCAAATTGTTATCAGCACTCAGTTTATAAGCCTGCATCTGTGATGATATAGGGTTGCATGAGTGCGTGTGGCATGGGCAGCTTCCACATCTGGAAAGGCATCGTCAGTGCAGAAAGGTATATTCAGATTGGAGAACAACATATGCTCCCATCCAGGCATGATCACTTTCAGAGAAGATCTTGCATTTCTCAACACGATAATGCCAGACCAACAGCAACACCAATTACAACATCATGGCTGCGTAGGAAAAGGATCCGGGTATTGAAATGGCCAACCTGCAGTCCACTTCGTTCAATTGTAGAGCACATTTGGCGCATCATAAAGGGGAAGGTGCAACAAAGAAATCCCGTTGAACAGTTAGAGAGGCGCGTGTTAGACAAAAATGGGACAGCATTCCCATTTCTAAACTTGTCTCCTCGATCCCCAGACGTTTGCAGACTGTTGTAAGAAGAAGAGGGGATGCCTCACAGTGGTGAAAATGGCCTTGTCCAAACTTTTTTGAGATTTGTTGACACCATGGAATTTAAAATCAACATAGTTTTCCCTTAAAATGATACATTTTCTCAGTTTAAACTTTTGACCTGTTCTCTATGTTATATTCTGAATAAAATATAAAAAATTGACACTTCCACATTATTGCATTCAGTTTTTATTCACAATTTGTATAGTGTCCCAACTTTTTGGGAATTGGGTTTGTAGTTTTAATAACATCCTATTAGGGCAACATCATTGCAAGACTTGCATATAAGTAACTTACAGTTATGGTTTGTACTAAATAATAGCTAATAATAGCTTCATGCCTGCTGATTTTAGTAGAAACTACTTTAAAAAAGATTTTTCAATACAATTAACCTTAAGGAGCAAATCAATATTAAATGGGATCTTAAAAAGGTGCTTTACTCTAGTTAACATGACTCTCTCTGGCCTTGACTCTGAGTCTGACCTTTCATGCATCTTTGATTTCATCCAAGAGAGCCGAGAGATGCTTCCCTTATCTGCTTGTTGTAGCTCCTTTTCTTTTCCTCTTTTCAGCCTCTCCTTTTTAGGCATTATGCTACAATTACTATATAAATCGACCAATTGTAACCAAACAGACTAATGACATGAGAATGAATAAGACTAACTGTTGTCATTACAAGAAGGAAAAAGGTTGTTTTTTTTTTTTTTTACAAGAAATTGACAATTCCATACATCCGGGCATTTCTGGTATTTCCACAATGCAACTTCAATCACCAATGACGTATTGGATTGTTTTTGCCTGTGACTACTAGCATAATAGAAACCAGACACAAACAAAAGTTCATCACATTTTCAAGTCAAATGAATCCCCACAAATCAAATTACAATGATCCAAAGTCTAATGCTTTTCAATGCACGGATCACAGAGAGCTTCCTTTCACCGTCATGAGTCTTACTAGGTGGTGCTTATCATGTTGTCTATTATTGAATTAGCATATAGCATTTTAAACTAGGTGGCTAATATCCGCTATTTTATGCTCAGTTGTTTGTGCTGTATGAGACATGCTACTTCACAACAAAATGATTATAGGTAGGAAATAGAGGGCAAACAAACAATACAATTTCACTGGATTCATAACACAGTTACCTGGCTGGGGTGGAGCAGCAGGGGAAGGAGATGCGTTTGTGTGTGTGTATCCCACACCGCAACCGTGGGTAATTAGCGTTTACGTGACAAAGGAAGCGAGCAAGCGAGAGAGCTAGGTCTGGTTTCCAAAAGGCACTTTTTTGAACGAGGGCAGAGGGGTAAGGATGCCTTTTTTTAAAACATGCGCTAGCACTAGCATATGTTTTAGCATAATAGCATGCTACCTGTATGTTTGACCGTACATGCGCCCAATAGAGTTCCTTTTAATCAGTGGGTGTTTAATCAGTGGCCTTTCAACACTAGACACCCTCATTAAAGGTGGCCAGCTAAAGGGTTATCACGCCTGAGTTTGTGTCTTATACCTAATCATAAGAGTTACCTGGTTTTAAAAGGTGGGGGATGGTGTTAGCGAGCGGACAGTACCGCCGCTCTTTTGAGCATAGTCAGGATCCTTCTGCTTTGTCCATATCCACCTGTTGCTTCAGAGATTGATCTTATTGTCTGCCGCAGAGCCTGTCCATGAATCCCAAGGAGCTTCAACAGGCTAATGGTGGAAGAAGCCACAAACCCTCTGCATCCCACTTCAGCCGAATAGACTTTTGTATTCCATCCTTGCTGCTGAGCGTCTGCTGCCAGGTCTGTGAAGCGCGGTTTCTTGCGCTTCTGGGCCTCTTGCGTTGCATTCTCCCATGAGACAGAGACATCTATGATGAACCCCGTCTTCAGTGAAAAGGACCAGAGTACCATGTCTGGCCGTAAGGTGGTAGCTACAATCTCGGATGGGAAGATTAACTGTTGGCCAATATTGACAAGTAGCTTCCAGTCTCTGGCCATGGCTAGTTGTCTACCTTCTGGTTTAGCAGATGGATGGTTGGGCTTTTTCTGTCCTTCTCGGATGAATGTTGGTGCTATGATAGAATTAGTCTTTCTCAGGGGCAGGGAGTTGATGGTATTTTTCTTGCTTTCAATAGCTGCTGCCAGACTCTTGAGGACCTGGTTGTGCCTCCAGGTGTAGTGGCCTTGTGTGAGGCTGGTCCTACAACCGGTCATGATGTGTTGCAGAGTTGCTGGAGATGAGCAGGGGGCGCAGGTTGGGTCTTCACCACACCACTCGTGGAGTTTTTTTGGAGATGGGAACACATCATAAGTTGCTCTGATGATGAAGCTGATGTAGCTTGTGTCCATTTCCCAGAGCTCTCTTCAGCTGAGTTTTCTTTTTTCCAGGCCCTCCCACCTCATCCATTGTGCTTGTTTGGCAAGCGAGACAGCCTTGGCGCTTCTTTCCACCTCCTCCTGACGGCGCACCTCTTCCACCATTTTTCTCCTCTCTGATGTTGAGGCCTTACGCCAAGTTGGTTTACTTGAAGCAAGGCCAAGGCCCCCTATTCCCTGGTGGACAAACCCCACAATGTCATTGTGCCTCAGGGCCAATGTAGCTTGCAGCACTGCACTGGATGGTGACCATTTTCGTCCAGTTACCAGGGGTGATTCAACATTACTGATGGTCTGGTCTCTAAAATCCTTCAAGGTCATCTGGAGTTTTAGGGTGCACTCACACTAGGGCCATTGTAACGTGCCCAAGCAACCAAGTCCGGATTCTATAGGTAGTATGAGCGCAATCAATCTGCGTCTGAGTACGGTTCGGATCCCCAGTTTGGCGCGATTGGGAGAGGTGGGCCAGAAAACGGTACGGTTGGCCACACATGCGCACAGCTGCAGCGAGTAGTTGCAGCGCGAAATGCAACCATGACGTCACGTGCGTACGTACGTACGTATGTACGTGCGATATATATAGCGAGCAACCATTCGGGCAGCACGCCTGACTGTGAAACGGCGTCTCACACAGTCTATCAATGCAGAAATTTGGGAGAGTTGACGATTTAGCAGAGAAGTGACAAAAAAAACATTAACGTTAATGCAACCGTGTTGTCGAGTTCGCTCTCCATAGCGCTGAGCCGTCTATACAACAGTCCCCCCTATGATGACGTCTTCTTCTTGCGTGAATCAACGTGATGACGTATACTGTATTTCGGATGCGGTTTGGTTAGAGTAATGTGAGTGGGGACCAGAGGGGTGCAGGCGAGGGGGGGCAATCAGGCTTCATTACGGTACGGAAGAAATGGCCCTAGTGTGAGTGCGCCCTTACTTTAGTCCACTTGTACTCTTCGGTTAGGCTTGTTTTAAGTTGTTCAAGGACACCTTTGCCGTAGAAGTTGCTGTTAGTCAGACAGCGTGGGACCCCAAGACATTTTTTAATGTATGAGGTCATTGTTCGCTCCATCTTCTCCACAGTTGTTATTGGGACCTCATAGATAGGGAGAGGCTACAATACTCGATGGAGAATTACAAATTGTAAGCACCAGAGCTTTGAGTTTTCTTGGCAATAGTCTCTTATTGTTTTCCAGACCGTTGGCGATGTCCTTCCTTAGTTGTTGTATTTGGTCCTTGTCCCTGAGACTTGCCTTGTACCACCTGCCTAGGCTTTTTAACGCGTTGCTCAGACACTTCATTGTCATTCATGTCCTCTTCCAACTGTCATTTTTTGCAAGATTTCACTCAAGTTGGGATTGAATTCATCACGCTACAACTGTGTGTGTGTGTGTGCCTTTGTCTTTGCTACATTGTGGGGCCCATACACCAGGGGTGGGCAAACTTTTTGACTTGCGGGCCACAATGGGTTTGAAATTTTGACAGATGGGCCGGACCAGGAGCATTTGGACCTCATAGCACAGTAAAAACACACCGATAAATGTACAACTCAATTTACTTATAGTGTGCACTTAGGACTGCGTTTTTCAAATGTGCAAAATCCACATATTTAAAACAGCTTTTCCAATAGCTTCATTTTTATTGTTTTAGCTCAACTTTTGCTGTGTTTTTATGCTTTGTAAAGTGACCTTGGGTGTTCTGAAAGGTGCTGTTTTTAAATGAAATGTATTATTATTATGATTATTATAAAATAGCCCTAATCCAGGTAGTACGTTTGCCTCAATGAATATGCAAGATGCGGCATTTACACACTATTTGGCAAAGCGGGAGGAGAAATGTAAATAGATTATAATAGCACATACACTGTGATCTGTCAAACCTGGTGACTGCATCTATTATTAATAGATTTCAATTCAAGGCGTAAAGTTAAAGAATTTTTTTCCATTGGCCCACCCATTTTTAACCCGGGCCCACAGTACGTGTGACACATGCGGCTGCATGATAGCCGCTGCTGCCTGTCACGGACTGAGGACAAAGCGCGTACATCCAATCCATCTCTGACCACTTTTCCATCTCCGTGGGGGACGCATAGCACACGGTGTTTGTGCAGCAGCTCAAAAAGAAGCCAAAAGCCAACGAGGAAACGCTCATAGAAGTGCTCGACGCACGCCCCGGGGATGTCTTCATCAATATCAACAGTCTCCTGCATGCGCGCTCCTCACCTCACCCATGACAACATGTAGAAAGACTATCTTCAGCTGTCAAAAGGATCAAAACACGCAACAGTGCCACAATGTTGACTGATAGACTGAACTCTTTGTCCCTGCTTTCTTTCAAAAAAGAATTGACCGATTCTCTAGACTATCAGGACATTATTGCTGTGTTCAACACAAAACCGTGCCGTCTCCTGCTGTAAATGTCCAAATCCAGGAAGAATTGTATTTTTGGAATCAGTTATCTTGAGTTAAGCTTACTGCCATTCTCCCGTTTATTTTAATAAATTGCAAACGTTGTTATGAATGTACCCTGCGTATCTTTCTGTCCCCTTTCTGTGCGTAAACGAGCTTATCAGTGAGACCCCGACCCAGTGATCATATTTTCCGGGTGTGTAGAAGTTATATAGTCTAGTATAGTCTTTGGTATGACCCGGCCGGGAATTGAACCCAGGACCTCCCAGTCTCAGGGCGGACACTCTAACTATTCGGCCACTGAGCTGAAAAAAAAAAAAAAGATTTTTTTTTCTAGCCTTAATGGATAAGTTCGGCGGGCCGGATTGAAACGCATAACGGGCCGTATTTGGCCCGCGGGCCGGGGTTTGCCCATGTCTGCCATACACGCATGTTTTTCCCAGGTTTAACTACCATTGTGGGGACCGACTTGAAATTGTGGGGACATTTTGGTGGTCCCCACAAGTTCAGACCTCTTTTTGAGGGTCAAGACTAGGTTTTGGAGTTTTAAGTTTGAATTGGGTTATGGTTGAGGTTAGGGTAAGGAATGAGGGTAGGCAATAATTTTTGATGGTTAGGGGAAGGGGCTAGGAAATGCATCATGTCAATGAGATCTCTCCACGATGATACAAAGACAAGTGTAGGTGTGTGTGTTCGTGTGTGTGCACTGTGGCATGCCGCTGATTTGTGAACTTAAAAGCCCTTAAAAAAAAACGCAGCTTTGACGATCTCGAAACCGCACTGTCTTTTACATTTTGGAAGGTCAGTATCCGGCTTGAAATCAGGAGGTTGAATAGGCGGGATGTGTCGTTGTGCCTTTTTTCGTCACAGTAGACCCTTTGTAAATGTTATTCCAGTTCCTGCTTTGGAGTTTTTAGGGTTCCGCTTTTTTCGTTAGTGAACAGGTCATTCACAAACTTGAAGGGTTTTTGTAGAACCGTGTTCTTGTATGTTCCTTCTCTTACGACATTTCCTCAAGTTCTCATTTTTTGCAACGTTGTCAACTGGTATTTGATGTCCCCCCTGGAGCAGCCTTCCTCCACTGCTTTCTTAGCTGCCTTCTCTCTCACTCTTTATAGTGAGTCATGAGTCTGTGTGCAATGTATGGAATCTGTCAGTCTGTATATTTTTTTGAGGCTTTGCTTCATAAAGCACTTGATGCAAATGCGGAAACGAAGCACTTGATGCAAATGCGGAAACATTCCCCGTGGTGATGGGCCGATGTTACGTTAGATTTAATTATAACGTCCAATATGTAAAGTGGCTCTGGTTGCTGCCTTTGGTAACAGGGTACATAGGATTGATTCATTGTCATGGCAGATGTTTTAGGAGTCAACATGGGTCTGAGAAGAGTTGAATGTCTACTCCTGTAGTGTTAACTCTGCTTAGTGAGTTAAAGACGTACTCTCTCCCAGTGTGAACTATTTTCACGCTATCTTAAAAGTGCTGATTTAACTCTGGAAAGTGTGGCGCTATATAAACTCTGAAAAACTGTTACAATCAACTCTGAGTGTCACTGCTCTTTTTGCTGGGAAGTAACAAAATTGACTTCTGTCCTTCAGGCATCCAGCAGCTGGTAGGCCGTCAAGAACTTCCCCCTGAGCCGCATGGGGAGAGCTCCATTTTGGGGCAAAAGTCTCCACAAACCACCCATGTTAAAATGGAAGAAAGGGATCCACAGCCCCCCTTCATCAAGGAGGAAGCTGCAGCGCCACAGTTCCTCTATGTTGAAGAGGAAGAGGCTGAAGTGGGGACGTTTCCACTGACGGGTGTTTCTGTGGTGAGTGAAGACCACCAAGACAAACCACCCGAGTGGTCGCAGCTTCATCATGACAGCCCAAGTGTAGACGACTGTGGAGGACCACTACCAGACGGCCTTTTCGCTCCACTGTCTGACAGTGATGACATGGAAGAACATTTGAGGAGCGACACAGACTGTGAAGGTGAAAACGAGCAGTTGAAATGCTCTGAAAAGGAGAACATTGGCTACGAGAAAATGACGCAAATGCAGAAAAAGGTTTTGCCTGCTCAATATGTGGTAAAAGTTGGACAAACAAATCAGTATTGCAGCAACATATGAGAACACATACAGGAGAAAACCCCTTTAGTTGCTCAGTTTGTGGTAAGAAATTCTCTACAAAGCATGTTATGGTCACACACACAGGAGAGAAACCGTTTAGTTGCTCAGTTTGTGGTAGGAGATTCTCTCGAAAGCAAGATGTGATCAGGCACATGAAAACACACACAGGGAGAGAAACCCTTTATTTGCTCAGCCATTGGTAATAAATTCAGTGAGAAACGAAGTATTATCAATCACATGAGAACACACACAGAAGAGAAACACTTTTAAGTGTTCAGTTTGTGCTGTTAGGTCTACTTTGACTGCACACATCAGGATACACTAGGGAGATGTTGTAATGTTTTATAGTTTTCCCCGCCAATACCACCGATGTGTCCGATGCAGACCACATACTGTTTTTTTTTATTTCATAGTTTTGAAGATCTGTAATGTGCCTTGTAAACGTATCCTCCGCCTTTTGCACCATTCTTTGTGAAAAGTACAAATAATTGTTTGTCCCTTACTTTGCTAAAGATCCGGTAGCTAAGGCGTTGGTCTCCCATCCTTCAAAAGATGATGTTTTTCCTCAAAAGAAAGCCGTGAAAATAGTTTTATATTCTCCAGAGTGGTGTCATCTTACCGCCTTGCTGTGCACTTAGTGCGTTTTCAATGGGCTCCAGGTGGCGGAGTGGTACCGTCACTTGGCTACGATGCAGGTTGGCGTGGGTTTTGCAGCATTTTTGCCTGCAGGCCAGATGAAAAGTCATTTTTAATTGAGGTATGAAAATCACCAATCACTTTTAAACCTATACTGTAGGTAGTGTAGGCTTTCTGAAATAAAATAAATAATTAAAATAAATGGGAAAAGCCAAACGGTTTGAACTTTCATTTCAGCCTGGGGCAGGCAGTGCCTACTGCACGTCACTTTGTGTGTGTGTGTGTGTATTAGGGGTGTTAGAAAAAATCGTTTTTGACAATATATCACGATATTACAGCGCGCAATTCTCGAATCGATTCGATATGCGGCCGAATCGATTTTTAAACATACATTTTTTTATAGGAATATTCAACAAAACGTCTTACTTAGGGATAGGATTCACACATTAAGCATGGAAGAATGTTATATTAATGGAACATTAAGCGTTAATATTTTATTTCAGTGCTGTTCAAACATGAAACAGACTGCAACCTGTTTGTTAAATGCAGTGGCTCAGTTATAAGCCTGAATATTCAGATAAATAAATACATTTTCATACAAATCTTACAGTGTACATGTACAAGTTTACTGATTAGTATTTTCTAAATTTGAGTTAAAAAAAATCGCAATATTCAATTTATAGATTTGTATCGGGATTTTTCAGTGACCTATGAATCGTAATATGAATCGCCAGGTACTAGGCAATTCACACCCCTAATATATATATATATATATATATATATATATATATATATATATATATTATCTATATATATTTTATGTATTTATTTATTTTTATTACAGGACACCCTTACCTATGTGACCTTTTTTTCCTTTACGTGTAATGTAGTTTATTGCTTTGAATTTGGTTGCTAGCCTTGCTAAATTTATTTGGAATTGCTTGGTAGTAAGCTGGAAAAACACATCTGGATAAACGTTCGATTTAGGCTAAATAGATTTGGAAGATAATGACTATGCCCTGTTGGAGCCATAAATCAAGTTGGGACTTACACTGTTTTATTTTGTTCTCTATATTCAGAGTTTGATTCTACTTCTTATTCTTTGTTATATAAACAAACTCCCAAGACATTTTATGACAGATTTGATTGTCCATTATGCTCATCTGACAGGCAGCTAGCTGTGACAGCTGCTAGGAGCAACACGGAGCGTCCGAGATTTTGCTCTTTGACAACAATTAGGAGTCGGACATTGCATTGTGCCGGTGCTGGAGAAGTCACTCTGAACTTAGTCCTTCTTCGAATCCGTCTGTGACACAAAGTTTGTGAACATATGCGTTAAAACGTCTGCCATGACAGAAGTTTTACTATAAACTAGTGATGTTCAAATGAAACCGGTAACTCGAAGCGAGCGTCAACCTTCCTGAATCACTGACACTGCTTTGGAACTTGTATCATTCTGCAAGTATCACGTGACCGATGACGTTTGAAGCTTCATACGTCACAGTGCGTATTGACGGCCCGAAACACCTTTGTGGCTGGTGGCCCGGGAAATCACGAACTGGAATTTATGCGGTCCTTTGGCAAAAGGTGCCGTTAAGTTCAATGGTGGTTGTTCTCGTCTGGGTGGTTATTGCAAAAAATATATATAGCACAAGGACACAAAGTTGAATTATTTTGTAGAATTGTTACACTGAAAGCGTCTTGACCGCTCGCTGTCATTCATTTTGTTTTGTTTTTTTTCTTTTTTGGTGTTGATCAGGTTGATCAAGTTTAACTTCTTTCTGTCCCCTTTCATTTATTTTACTTTACTTTGAATTTCAATATTGCTTCATATTGTCTTTTTTCTTTTACAAATGACTGAAATAAAATAATTGAATTGAAATTGAATTGACTTATTTTGTCCACTAGATTCCTATATGTTGCTTTCACTGAAGCACCAAAGCTCCGAATCGTTTTCGGCACGCACAAAGCTTCACCCGCTCATCTACTATAAACCGAATTAAAATGCCGGACTGACATTTCCCGCGTCTGATTACGTCTTGCACATTGGTGTTCTTGTCATTGTGGTCCGTGTGGCAGCAACTGATTTACCAGTGTCCATTACATTCCCGTCATTTTGTGTGTGTTGACTGGGCTGGAATTTTCGTTGATTTCGTCATATTGATTTAATAAATACGATTTAGAAACGTGTTAGATGTTGATAAATTAGGTTTTAATCCGGACACGATGCAACAGAAGCAGTACATTTTTTTCCCTCCTTGCCCCTAAGAACTTCCGGTTAGGAACCCGCACAACTTCCGCATAACAGCATCAGCTGTTGTTGTCAAGATGGCGCATAACCTGGCAGAATTAGAGGATCAATTCGTAGTTGAACCGTCTGGGGACCGAGGGAAGGGTGTGTTAAGGCGATGCAGGGGGAGACCCAGGCTAACAGAGTCAGACCGAGCACAGCGACGTCTTGAATCTCGAAAGAAGTACGACATTCGGAGGGTTTACCTGGGGGAGTCGCACAAGCTCTGGAGTGAGCTCCGAAGGCGCACAAGTCTGAGTGATGCGGGACTGGCAGCGTATTTAATCGTTCTTCATTCCACATTTGGAGAGAAATATCAGCAGAAAAACTCAAAGTGAGCGTCCCTGCACTTTCTTTGGACACCGTCGACACCTTAACATCCTCACCAGTGTGCACACATTTCTGTTCCATACATGCTTTTCATCCATCCATTATTCGAGATGGACCATCTATTCATTAAAATAAAATTAGAAATGTTTTGTATTCCAGGAAAACTATTACCCCAGAGGACCCAGAGGTGTCGGTATATAAGAGAAAAGGTGAGTTACACAAATTACAGTGGCAGGCATTGTATTCAGTACATGGTTATTCTCTGGGGATTTAGATAAATTAATCCACCTCTTAATATCACCACTATCAGATATGCTGATTATTAAGTGGCAACTAGGCAGTGGATATTTTGCCGTGACCGGCAACTCTTGCTAGCGCTAGTTTGCTTTGAACGGCTCTGGTTGGTTAACTGACGGATTGAGTCATGAACTCAGTGTGTTTCCTGCCGCCTTGCTTCACACCATTTCACGAAGTTTTTATTTTGTTATGCCACCAAAGATAGACTGCTATCAACATTATCAGCCTAACCATATTCCTCAGAGCATATAGGGTGTTGTCAAATTGCAGTAAAACAGAAAAGAAAAACAAATGTACAGAGTGGGATTCAAACTCTTGACCTCGTACTTTCGGGGTGACCGTCGTAACCATTATGCTTTGCGCTAGTATGCATTAACTGGCACAGAATTAGTACTTGTAGTTCTCGCACAATTCACAGCAAAATAGTGCGGAGTTGGCGTCACACAGCAAAATAGCCACTTCGATATTGCTTGGTAGATTGCTGTAACAATTTTGGTCTGACCAACCAATCGAGATGGTGGTGAAATTGAAATCACATTAGTTAAAGGAACAGTCCTATTGATAATATAGTTTGAAGATGCTCTGCTGTAAAAAATGAGCACTTATTTTATAGTTCTAGTCTGGACTTAAAAAAAAATATGTCTATTTAAAAAAAATCCACCCAAATTACTCAATGGTAATTTTGTTTGTTTTTTGATGGTTTTTAGGTCACTTTTAGGTCAACAACTGTGACATCAGGTTGACATCAGCAACAAGACATGCCTTTTTCCCCCGCCTATAAACACACAAAAAAAAATGTTTTTTAAAGCATATTGTCAACACAATTTGATGGAACAGTTATTAAATGTACGTTAGTGTGTCTGAATGTGTTTAGACTAGAAGAGAAGGCCCTGGTTTCACACCACTGAGTAATTATACTAACGCAGACAAGTTTAACAAGGCCCCTAAATTGCTTCAAAGCGTGATCAATTCCATGCTATCATCAGTTCAAATATTTTTTATAAATAGTTAATGAATTCATCAATTCTTATGTCCATCCCTAATTAGCATATTTGCAAAACCTTTACTCTTACGTGCCTTTTGCCTGTTTGCCAGTTAAGCGGGAGCGTGAGTCAAGTCTCCAGAGCCTAGTGTGTTGGTACCAGGAGCACTTGCGTTCCTGCCCTCATGAGCCCCAACTCAGAGCTCTGGAGCCCCAGCCCAACTTCTCTACTGCTGCTGTCTGGCAATGTGACTCCGACCATTCATTTGTGCAGCACCTTTTCTCTCCGCTGAGGGAGGCAAGTGAGTCTGAGCAGGAGGAGAGAGAAGAAGGAGAAAGCGATGGTGAAAATGCTGCAAAAACAGACTTGATGGTGCCTAAAAGATTATCAAGCCGGAAGAGAAAAACAAATACCCTGTTAAAAGGTGAGTATTAAAAATGTATATAGTGATTTACCAATTCTTGAATTTCTTGTCAGTCATTTTTCTTTCCTAATCTGCTTTCTGCAGATGTAGAAGAAACATCGGCTGTTTCTGAGGTTCAGCCCACAACCACCAATGAGTTTGAACACACTGAAGCTCTAACACAGCATGCGAGTGTAGAGGCGTCATCCAGTGATGTGTCCCTGACTGTCCCGCCTGTGTGGGAAATGGCGATGGTACTGGAGCGACCACAAGGCTCCCCTGAAGCAATTTTTCACCCCCTCACTTCCGAAGAGGAGACAGAGGATGTGAGGCAAAGCCAAGATGAAAGAGTAACAGAGAAACTTGGAGAAGTGCAAGAAGGAGAAATAGGGTGTGATTACAAGTGTGTTGTGGTAGGAACATCTTTTGCTGATAAACTGGGGAAAACGGATGAGGACTTAGGAGATTCAGTCCCACCCTCCCAGCCGGAGCTGTTGATCTCGTCTCCCGTTCAGGCTGAAGAGAAAGAGGAACTTTTTGACCCTCACACTTTGCAGACGGTGGTGACTAGCTGTGTGATTCCGAACCAGCACACGGCTTTAGAAGGCTCACAGGTCAGTATTGAGCGTGTGTGTGTGTTTATTTTGCTTTTTCAAGTCTTGAGACTACAGCGTTCCCCCGGCTTATATCACACCCACGCTATATCATGTTTTCTTTATGCAGTCATTTATATGGGTTTTTAAAGTATGCAATTACAAGCGCCACGATACGAGCCAGGTGATTTTATTATTTTCCCCTTGACTTGTGAGCAATGTCTTGATATAGGAGTGTGCTCTAGACCAGAGGTCCCCAACCCTGGTCCTCAGGGACCGGTATCCAGCCTGTTTTCCATGTATCCCACAGCCAATACAGGTGGAGATCGTTATCAGCCTTCTCCAGAGATTGCTGATTAGCTGGTGATATGAATCACCTGTGTTGGCTGTGGGAGGCATGGAAAACAGGCTGGATTTCCAACTCATGTCCTGCTATGTAGTTAGCTAGCTTCCCTCCCCAAAAAAACAAGTTCGCAAACGGTTTTATTTTTAGATATACCGGATCTACCTTGATGCCAATGCATGACTTCTTGTCCGGCTCGTGTAATTTCTTCAGCCTCTTGAAAATTCGCATACGGAATCCGGAAAAAATAGAAAGCTTGCGGAAACCTTCCGCAGGGCAGCATGCGATCCGCACCGCACTGCAGCTGGCCTGAATTGACACGCAGACTCAAATGCTTTCTAATCCGAAGCGGCGTTAGTACGGATGCCACTCCGCGTCTGTTCCGCAGTCAGTGTGAATTGGGTTTAAGGCGAGACCTCTTAACCAGGGTTTGCAAACAATGCTTCCCAACATCTACACGGAATGCTCAGTTTTGCTTTTTCTCATACAGCGTAAATGTAATTTGATTCATGTGTCATGTAATTCAGGTATATATATTTTTCCCCTGTAAATCAACCCTTTTCAGCCGGTATTGAACACCCGGAGAAGAATAAAATATAATCAAAATGAGCACACACACATAGGAGCTGCTGTCGGGCCGGGCCGTCATATGCATACTTCCAGGTCACCCCACTAGGCCCCACCTCTTAAAAGCACATGCATGTACACAGATTCTACAATACGTCCAGCATTTCTCCATTTTATGTAGGGCTGCTCGATTATAGAAAAAAAAATAATCTTGATTATTTTGGTAATAATTGAAACCACGATTATTCAAACAATTTATTTTTGGGTACAAAACAAGAAAATGTTTAAACATTTAAAATAGGGCTGCTTGATTATGAAGAAAATATTAATCACAATTAAATTGGTAATAACTGAAACCATGACAATCATTTATTTATGGTACAGAACAGGAAAATGTTGAAATGTAAAAAATATTAAGACAAATACAATTATTTGAAACACAAAATATGCAAGTTCCTTTTGGATGAAACTAAATTTGTCAAATTAGTTTTTTTAAAATAAAAAGGTGCAAATGTATACATTTAAGCAACTCAAACAACTAAAAAAATATTTTTTTAATGATTATGCTGATTTTGTAATTGTGGAGTGTAATAATTGAAATTTCAATTGAATTTCGGCAAATTGCACAGCCCTAATTTTATTTTTACAATGTTTTGTGTTCAAATGCATTTACAATGTGCTTATTTTTTTTCAAACAAGTCTGAATGCGTTCAAACCGAGGGAGAGGTGTAAATCTGTAAAAAAGAAAAGAGAAAGAAAAAAACACACAAATCCTTAGGTGCAGAATTTAATCTAAAGCGGGTGAGTCTGGAACTCATCAGCTACCTTAAATGGGGTAGTACTGTATAATTGAATCAATCTGAGGGTATCCTTAATCTTTGTTGACAGCTAATTATCATAACTGGCCCCACCTATGAGGCTCTTGCATCGGATGGAATTCAGCTCAACATGGGTGATGGTAATGTGGCACAAGACTCCTGTACTGTCACCGGGGACATCACCTGCAACCAAGTTTTTGAGCCTGAATCAAAACTCCAAGCAACAGAAGATGAAGACTGCATGGCAGGTGAGTTTAGTGAGTTGCAGTTCCCTCGGTCCTTTCAAGTGTCCTTGAGCAGGATGCTGAACCCCAAGTTAGTTCTGATGCTATGTCATCAAATTTTTAATGAGCTATGAGCTTACTCCCTTTCCTTTGTAATGAGGCAACATTTTGAAAGTAGCTTGAAGGTACAAAGGTATTATTTTAAATAGTAACAACAACTAGAAGCATTCTTGCAGAAATTTAAATGAGCCCGATTGTTACGTGATGCAAATCTCTGGCGTTGGGCCGAAACCTCGTAAGTCACAATTTGGCAATTTTAAATCTATATTTTTGGTCAATCCATAGGTGTGTGTGTCAATTTGACAAATTATTGACCGATCTAAAGCGTTGAAAATGGCTTGCTCTCTTTTTATTTTGGGGATCTCCTGAAAAGTGACGAATTTGGAGGTACAAGGTTTCGGCCCGACGCCAGCGAAATATGAAATGCATTTGTGAGATATTAATTGGGAGCTTTGGCCCTTCAAAAATGGAAATTCTTACAATGCTAAAAGCTAGCATGATAACCCAAAAGATGCTAACAACCTGTGTATGGTAATCTTAATTACAGTACGTGCCTTGAAGCAACACCTAAGAACTTTCTGTTTTCGTTGATTATGGTGGCACTTTATAGACAAAAATGTTAGTGATTTGCCAGAAGGAAGACCACATTTCCCATGAGGACTACTGCATAGTGTCGTGAAATTTTGATGGAACTGCGAACTATCAAACTGATGGCTATTTATTGCTACCACGCAAATTTCTGATAGCCAGCATTATCATTTTGATTTGAGCATCGAATGCTACTTACTAGTCTAGCAGGAACGGAGCCAAGGCAGCGTCAGTTGGAAATCCTTCCTCGTCTTTGACGTCATGCCAGTGAGTGAAAGCCGGGCACAATGTTGATCCATGTAGCCTCCCTTTTTCTTTTTTCTTTTTTTGTCTCCTTAGACAAAACATTTAGCAAGCAGCAATCGTGCGTAGATGTTCAAATTGACTTCCGTCTTTGTTACTAATGGGGGAAGGGGGAACTGACAAAGGAGGAACGTAAAGTAGTCGCACATTTGTACCGGTAGTTTATAGTGTGGCACACCCTCCTTAAAGTTGCTTAGTGTTGGTAAAAGCAATACAGACCCCCCCGAGGCCATGACAAAGGTACCATTCAACTAGTTGTAAGTCAACGTTTCATCAGAAGAGTTATTCAAATATTTTATGAAGGTTGAAAAATTCCTAAAAGTTGCTTCAATTACATGTTATCGTGCTAAAGCCAGTGATATTATTAGAAGGCTCAGTTAGAATCAGTCAATCAATCAATGCTGACATGCAAGCAGTTGGTATGCTAATGGAAAAGCTAACTTGCTGAGTACAGAAAGTGCTAAGAAAGGTTGATAAGCATTTGATAACAAGCCCTGTAGTTTGTGGTGCTATTTCTAAGAGCTGATCAAATGCCATTATGCCAACATTCTAACAGTTGGTATGCCAAAATATGACAAGGTAGCAACCAGAGTAACAAAAGGCAGCTCACTGAGGAATTTGTCCTGTATTCAGGTACTATACCATTTAATGAAATGCTAACAAGGGAGCAAGTTGAGTAGAGCAAGCAGTAAGGGACATATTTTCATCGTATTAAAGTGCTATTTGTAAGTGGAACTGATCTAATGGTAACATGCTAACAGTTGATTTGCTAACGTATGACAACCTGAGTACCAGAAGCACTTTAGTGGGTAAGGAGCTAAACACTTAGAAGTTATATTTGAATCGGATGGAAAAGTATGCAAGGATGAGATTAATTTATAAGATGTCTGCATGAATTTGTGTATTTCCTATTAGTACTGCAATGTGTTTGGGTAGAATTTGCATTTTACTGTATTCTGCTCTGTGCAGAATTGAGTGACAAGCAGGTGTTACAACCCACAGTTGACACTTTGGAGCTAGGCAGCAGCCGCGGGGTGCAGAGGAGTCTAAGCAGGTTTGTTGGCTGTAAAATAAATACATAAATCTGCATAATAGTTTCAAGTGGAGCTATGTTGTAAAAATATATATATTTTTAAAAATTGTCATCTTTGTCTTGCCAGGTCAAAGAGGAACAGACGAGGCCCAGTTGTTGAGGCTGATGGGATGCTCAAGATGTTCCATTGTCCATATGAGGGCTGCAGTCAAGTGTACGTCGCCATTAGCAGCTTCCAGGTGAGATAACAATTCATTCATATTTAACATTTCAGCTTTAATTTTAAGCACTGACACTTTTTGTAGAATCATGTGAACCTAGTTCACAGAAAAGGCAGGACCAAGGTTTGCCCACATCCAGGCTGTGGCAAAAAATTCTACCTGTCTAACCACCTACATCGACATATGATCATCCACTCAGGTGTGACTACTCTTGTAAAATGTCATCAGGATCAGTAAATCATCGATTTGTTTTCTTTGTCTTGCATATCAAATTGCTAACAAAAAGGGACATTTCTCTCTAGGGGTGCGTGATTTCATATGTGAGACGTGTGGGAAATCATTTAAGCGTAAGAATCATCTGGAAGTTCACAGACGGACTCACACGGGAGAAACTCCTTTACAGTAAGATGTTTATGTTATCGGTGTGGAAGCATGTAACCTTCAAGTTTTCAACTTTTACACAAAAACATGAAGCATTACCACCAACACCAATGATGCTAGTAGACCACATTCTATTTTTTTTGGCATCCTCCAAAATGACCAAAGTTATCTTTATTATACTATACATTATTGTTAAAATATGTTGAAATTGTTCGAACCGGGTTTTATTATGAAAACACAACCTCTTTGTAGGTGTGCAAATATTTAGATCACATAACGGAAAATGGATGGATTGATTTTGATCACCTAATTTGTTGTTTTTTTCTTCCTCCTGCTAAACACAGTAGTAACTACTATAATGTACTGCGGTGGTCACCAACCTTTTTGAAACTGAGAACTACTTGGGTACTAATTAATGCGATGGGCGACTTGTCTGATACACACTTCTGAAATAACAAATTTGCTCAAATTACCTTCAAATCAAATGTTTTTATTGATAATTCGTAATATTTATTATGTGAATACAATTTGTTGATTATTTCTCATGACAATAAGGAAAGAGGTAAATATCAATGTGCAATTTGATTTCAATAGATCACTGTAAGTGTTTACATTCTCAAATGATCACTTCAACAAATATTCCTATACAATCACAATGTCCGATCACTGGTAGGGTATTTTTTAGAACAGGCCCGCAGGCTACTTCATGTGGTCCGTGTGGGCTACCTGGTACCCGCGGGCACCACGTTGATGAATTCAGTTTCAAAACAGTCGCTAACCTAAACACAGAAAAAGCAACAAAGCAGGTTAGCATAAGAAGGTCAATTCAAATGAAACGAAGAGCGTAACTTTAGATGAAACTGTCCGGTTTTGACCCACATAATACGCTTTCACACAGAATATTAACATGATCCAAATATCACTGACTGTGACCTGTGTCCTGCAGACATAATCTCTGCGGTGAAGTAATGTGCTTGCAAGGAACAATAATGCTGAAAGCCTGAGGAAAATTGAGTCACACTTCCAACCTCACTGAATAATTTCTCAGTTATGACAGAAGTCCTTTTTGTCTGGACATTACATGTGGTCGCAATAAGAATCATCTTTAATGGCTATTTAAAAAAAACACACACATTATTGTTGCCATATCATTACTATTTTACTGCATTTCTACAGTTTTGTAGAATGTAATCATAATGATGATCTTAACGATGAATGCTTCTTGCTGAATTTGATCATCTATTAGTTGACGAGGAGTCGTTGCAGCTTTAAACTACAATATTTTAAAAGTTCACAGTTGGTATGCTAATATATAGCAGGTAAGCATCCAGAGGAAAGAAAGCACTAAAAATATAATTAAGGATTTAACTTGCCCTTAACGTGCCCAGTGATCAACTACTGTTGTGAAAGAGAATTCTGTACTGTACCTCAAATGCTAACCTGCTAATAGTTGTTTTGCTAACGTTTAGCAAAATAGCAGCCTGACTGGTAGATCTTTTTTACACAGACTTGAGAGGGTTGCAGTTACTTTGAAAATGTATTCCGACAGTCACTGTAGTTAACTGTTAAAAAAAAAAAAAAAAAAAGTTAGTAATCTAGATACCATAGTATTAAAGCAATGTAACCTGACTTCTTTTAAAGAGCAACTCAACACCCTACCGGACTCTTGCTCCACCCCTAACTATTATTTGAAAACGGCGCCCTATGGGTGTGTTGCCTGGAGGACCCAATGTGGACTTGCATGGACTTGGGCGTGGTGGCTGTGACTGACAGCAGCAGTGAAAACTACAATCTAAATCATTTATATGCTATGACAAGCTATGCTAAATAAACTAACCAAATGCTATGCTAATAAATCACAAACCTGAACATCGATTTAAAGATGTTCGCAAACGCTAATATTCTAACTCCAAGGACAAACAGCCAAATTGTGCTTAGCCCACTGTTTAACCTGAAGATGGCGCCACACAGAAGGTTTTTGCCTCAAATTCAAGCATTCAAATGTCAAAATAACTACTTCATGTACACAGCATTAGTAAACACCTGTTTATAGAGTTATTCAGCAAACAAAGTTCATTAGGTGTTGAGTTGCACTTTAACTTACTTTTGACTTTAATTACACCAACACCAAATGTGCTAATGAAGCGAAAATGTGGATGCCTGCAGCGTTATTTGCGTGGGATGGGGACCAGGTCACGCCTGCAAGTATCAAAATTCAGTTTATAATTGACACCCATTGAAATGCATGTACAGTATTTATATACATTTATAGATAGATAAGAGTGAGCTAGATTGGCAGAGATTGATTGATTCATTGATGCCATGTCAAACAATTGTTAATTGCGTGACTCATGAGGCAAGCTTTTTTCAAGCAGTCCCCGAAGGCAACATTTGCAGTGGTAGCGTAACACCCCACTTCCCACCTCCATCTTACCCACACACACGCGCATGTTTGTGCACACATACACCGTATTTTTGATTCAATGATGACGACGTTGCGTGACCGTGAAAATACACTTTTATCCCAGTCACAAGTATTTGGGGAATTGCATCATCATTGTAACACGCACACACACACACACACACACACACACACACACACACACACACACACACACACACACACAAATCTGATCCAAGTGTAGCCAAGATCCTTTTTTTTATATCTCCTTTGTAGGGGTATAATAAACAGTCCACTATCCCCTTGGCAACAGTTAGTGGCAGTGCTTACTCCACATTAGGCCTATCAATTAACTTAGCTTAGCAAAAAATATTGTCACTCATACATTCTTATTAGGACTGGGTTTAAAAAAAAAAAAAAATCAATATCGAATCGTTTTTCTTTTCAAGCCTGATATCCATTCATAAAACCAGGAATCCATTATTTTAATATCCCGTTTTCCCATCAATTCATAAGAAAATATCATTTTAAAGGCCAATTTTTATTTTTTTGCATTCCACTGTTCTTGAAATTTACTGTTCACGTGAATTTAAAAGTATTTTCTTACATTTATGAAAGACCTTATTGCACTTTAAGACAACTCAGAATCTTTTTAATTTATATTTACAATTATTGAATTAGAATTATAAAAAGAAAAATCATCTCATCCTTCTTGTGTCAATGTTTGTGTAACATGTTACTTTCATTAATAAACTAAATCATTTAACCAGTTACTGCCGCTACAAAATTTAATTTGGAATTTAAGTTTTTATCATGTCCATCCTTGATATTTAAGAATTGATGTTCCAAAATTAACCAGCATTGTATTGAATAACTAATTGTGAATTGGATCAAATTGAAAAAAAGCTAAATCGAATCGATTGAGGAAATTAGAATCAATACCCAGTCCCAATTCTTATTACCGTGCCAACGATCCGTAATCTGCATCATTTTTCTTTTACCGTTGTCATTCTTTAGATGTGAAATCTGCGGCTATCAGTGTCGTCAGCGCGCGTCCCTAAACTGGCACATGAAGAAACACACTCCGGAGGCCCACTACAACTACACCTGTGAGTTCTGCGACAAGCGCTTTGAAAAGTTGGACAGTGTTAAGTTTCACAAGTTGAAGAGCCACCCGGAGAAGCTGTCCTCCTGACGTGTTCACACGATGGCTTCAAGTAAGAGGAAGAAGATTTCTTTTGTTTGTCAAGGTGGATCAAAGGGACGTTCACTTAATTAAACAGCTGCGCCGGTCACAGCAAATTGCAATCCTGGATGCCTGCAAATTGAAGCTCTTCCAAATTATATATATTTTTTAACCATTACATAAGCACCCCAAGCTTTAAGGAAAAAAATATATGAGAATAGATTTTTAAGACACGTGAGAAAATCTTCATTACTTTGTCATGGTGTGTAAGTTTTGATAAAATCATGTTGAACACAAGAGTTGTTCTTCAACTATGAAGACCGATTACTACCAAAATGAATAATGTGAGTATTAAAATAACATTGAGTTATGTAAATGCTTAGTTGAAATTAACAGCAAAAGAGTGTCACAACATTGAGGTTCTGGTTAAGTGTCTGTCTCACACAAAATGCTTTCCGTTAGTGACTAATTAGGTGATGCGTGTTTCTTCAAAGGAATCACAATCTTCATTTATTGTTAATTTTATATTCAGTTGTATTTACAAGTAAATATTGTAGAGTAAATATACTCTTTCTCAGGAAATAATTGTCGTGTGTCAATGTTATAGGCCTAATGTACTGTACAGTGTTTAATTTTTTAAGCTGATGCACTTTTTCTTCCCTGTCAGTCTTCTCACCTGATGATGATGATAAACCATTTTAATACGTGGCCTCCATTCACACTGAAATCATTCTTTAACCAAATGACATTTGACTTGCATCAATGGCTAACAGACGCATCGTGTGTGTGTGTGTGTGTGTGTGTGTGTGTGTGTGTGTGTGTGTGTGTGTGTGTGTGTGTGTGTGTGTGTGTGTGTGTGTGTGTGTGTGTGTGTGTGTGTGTGTGTGTGTGTGTGTGTGTGTGTGTGTGTGTGTGTGTGTGTGTGTGTGTGTGTGTGTGTGTGTGTGTGTGTGTGTGTGTGTGTGTGTGTGTGTGTGTTACATAGTGGGGCCAACATTTCGTGTTTTCGCAGAGTTGTGGGGCATTATGTCAATGAGATGGCCCCACAAAGATAGTAAAACAAACCTGTGTGTGAGAAAGTCACGTTGCCTTTTGAAAATGAAATTCAACAACATAATTTAAATAAATTGTGATACAATATCCTTGGTCATGAGATCCTCGCAGTTGATGTCATACACTAGTGTTCGTACTTGATGTTATAGGTTTGACTTCTTTCTGCCCCCGTTCATCTCTTTTTTTTAAAGAATGAAATAAAAATACTTGCCAACTTTCCTGATTCACGGGCGGGACACCTAATTTCAACCCTATCTCCCACTTGGTTCCCGATTATGTCATTTCTCCTGCTAATCACCTGATTTTACAGTGAATAAACAGTTTACGTTGTAGGGAATGTTTGACACTTTATCTGGCAACATGGTGAGACGGCAAACTTCAAAATAAACTTTACCTCACCAGATAATATGTGGCGATAAATGTCTTGGAACGCTTATATTTTCAATTTGTTCCCGGCAGCGTGTCGTAGCGAAACGGCTGACTTGACCGACGTCAACAACACAACTTCGTGCTGAAGTCACGTTTAATCGCCAATTGAAGGCACTTCAAAAAAGACGTGATTACGCTGACATATGGCGCCTGTTGACAGGGTTAGCAGCAGCTAACTGCGCTAGCGACTAACGGCGTTAGCCATCGGATGACTTTTTAAAGTCAGTTTTATCGATGTAAATGACTGCACACTTTGATGCTGACAGCCTGACACATTTGCCGTTCCTACTGATCTCTTTAGCGAACCGGGCTTACTCAAATGTGATGTTTTAAATTGCAACTATGGTTCTGATGTCGCTTTTTCTTATAGACCAAAATTGATGGGGAGAGATTTGTCTAAAATCTCACTAGTGTTTCTAGAGAGGAAAAGAGTGTGCTGCTAAGCAAAGTTAAAATTTAAGTTAAAAAAAAGTTTAAATGTGTTTTTTGTCTTCAATATTCATAATTGTTCTTTCACCAAGCAAAAATATATATTTTCGATATTTGAAACCCGAGAGAGGACTTCAGCACGCGGCAATATACCGGTTCATACAAAGCAGAACTGGATAATGAAAGAGATGACCAGACATCCGACACCAGGGGTGATCTAGCCATCCAGAATTCGGAAGTTTCCCGAATGGCTGGTCCATTTCCGGGCCGGTGGGCCCAGTCAATATATATTACTTTAATTGGTGCATGTCATCGGCTGCCGTGCGCACTCCCTTCCCACAGCAAGGAACGGCAAATAGTAATTGCTGGATGTTGGTCGAACGTCCACCCTCTCCCCCATCGATGAATAGGATTGTAAGATAAGACTTATGCTAGACTAGATATATGCTACGTGCACTCCACTAAAATGGTAGGCAGCAGTGAAAAGTAGTGGCAGAGAAGTTTAACAGTTCATTTACAAGAGGCTGAATAAAGTGTGTTGGGAAAACAAAGGGGATGAATAGCGCAAAAACTTTCAAAGAGACTTTTTTTTTTAACTAGGCTTTTGCTGACTTTTAGCGCAGCAGTTGGCGTGCTCCACTTCCAAGCCAGCAGCGAGATGTTGGCGTGGGTTCGAATCCCAAGTTACACATTTGCCCCCAATCCCTCCTTTTTTATTTTTTATTTATTGTTACGTGGAGCACCTGCCCCTCCAAAGGTCACTGCACACCTCTGATGGTTAATAATGTGTAATGTGCCGCTTATGTAAAGCGCTGGCTCAAGTGTGGGTGTGGACAAAGACATGTCACATAGTCATTCAGTGACTGATACTGAACCTTTCACTCTGTATGACATTCGACGGGTCTTAACGATACTTGTGTTAACGGAGAATATTGGGAATACTGCCTGCATGTGTTGTTTACTTTGCCAACGCCACTTCATAAATGACTTATACATGTTAACTCGCCGATGACAAAGCAAATTAATTTGTTTCCCTCTCATATTAATCATTTATATCATTTTCAGTTTAGTCGGTTTCACTCCGTCACTCTCGTTCTTTCATCACAGTGTGAAGGTCAGTTAAAGTCATTCCCCAAAGGAAATACAATGCCCAAGTACAAAGGAAGGACTTTCACTCTCTGACTTCTCACATCCACATTTTGTTTCATTATTCTTAAATTAATTATGTAATAATACATACATAATAGATCATTTTAAATTTGTGATGTAAATACAAATATATTATTACAGCTGTATCAAATATATTGCCTTTACAAAGACAATGTTTAGTTTTGAACAACACTGTCAGTTACAGTATTTGAAAAGACACTAGTCAGGTTTCTATTCAAATGTTTAGAAATTTTTATGCGAATTTTGTGAAAATGCGCAAAACATTTTTGTTTTAAGAATCAGAAACATATGCTGTATATATATATATATTTTTTAAATGAATACATAAAACAGTTCACATTTTTTATTAGACAGAAATACCTGCAAATACACAAATTTAACCATCAAAAATATTTGCTGTCCAGTACATTAGTTATGTTTTCTATTGGATTTTTCAAAAGCCGCGGTCATTATTTACAGTAATGATATACAGGTATACAATTTTACTTGATTTGTATTTAACCCATGGCTTGGTCAGAACCAACAAAAAGCCAAAAAATGGTCAAATAACGGCCAGGGGTTAAATAGAACATTTTAATTGTGATCAATATGTTTCCTCTTCTAATTGGTTGCGGAAAATCGCATTGTTCTACTGTCTTCTATTGATGTCTGGTGTCCATTTGGACTCTAGTTGAAGTTACCAAATGTAGTTTTTGCGGTAATCAACAAAGTTGTCTGATGAGTACGTCAAAAGGTTCATGGGTCGCCTCCCAATTGCCACTCGTTCCACCAATCCTGAATTTTTCAATCTTTATTGAGCCAAGGCACATCATATATAAGTGAATGCGTTACATTGGCTTCTTGCAAATCTTTGTTTTGAAAATGTCTCTTGACGACTAAAGTTTCCACCCAGGTGATCCCACAGCCTCCTCCCCCGGGGGTAACAAGCACCAGTCCAGCTCCATGGTGATGTGTTACTCAGCGGCTTTGGTCACGCCTACCTCCCCCCCTCCCTCTTCAGTACTGCACTACTTAGAAATGAACTCAAATAGCTGGTGACAATCATCAAAAGCTCTGACACAAGTAACCGCACGAATAGACTTTTGCCTCACAATTTTCTCCCTTGCCTTCCATCAACTGGAGTCGAGGAAGAAACTCCCTGTAGGTGACCTGACTTTAGAGTACTCGCTTGGATTGTTTTTCTCAGAGGTAAGCATGACTTGAATTCACTTGAATTGTGTTAATTTTGGTTTGTTTATGATTAAATATACCGCCTATGAAGTCATTCTTTAGCCTTAGCTAATTATTTCTCTCTTCCTCTTTTGAGACCGTTTAGGATGGATGTGACTTAATGAGACTAGTATGATCTCCATAGAGCAGGGAATGGGGTAGCATTTGAACATTTGCATGTGTGCAGCTTTAATTTGCATTGGATGCAGCCTGACTCCATGAGGAAGAGGAGTTTGATTAGAAATGGGGAATCAAAGCAACTGTATGAGCATCACATGGCACTAACCTCTGACCACCAAATGTATGATTAACTTGATGTAGACCAGCGGGCTTACCAAGCTGACAAGTTTTTGTTTCACTAATTATTCTTGTATGTTAGACATTATAATGAGTAAGGGGGCAGTGATACAAAACTATTGAATGAGGAAGTAATCGTAAGACGATCACGCACAAAGAAAGGGGTTGTCTTTTGTCATTCTCGGCAAGGATAACAGTTCAAGTGTTGTCTGACACCACACAAAGGCCCAACTGGGAGGTCACCACAAACAGAAGGTCACGCTTTTCTAACACTGAGACAAGATGGGATGTCAGGAGATGATGTACAAAGATTTAGAAAGAAAACAAAACAATTCAAACTTCTCTCATCACACATCTTTTTCAAGTGCCAATTTAACAGAACATGCATGACTTGCACTGCATTACCGTTTGTTGTTTGGGTAATTCATTTGTCAGAAACACTTCTCCCGAAAATCAGCTGGTAGACTTCCTCCTTGGTTTAATTTTAAACCAAACAAAGCCGCCAGACTAATGCATGTAAGCTGATATGTTTGTTCAATGTCATGCAGGATGAATTGAAAAGCATGTTTGAGTTGCAAAGGTTATTATGTTCAGGATGTTTAAAGGATGGTGGGGAAAAAAACAGCAGGTGTATTTTGTATCTTGAGCCGCACCCCTGTTCAGCGCTCCCACTTGAAAGAGCTTACAGTCTCTTTAATGTGCCATAAGTGAAGTGTATTACAATGTTGTTCTGTTGAAAAGGGGAAATTGAAGTAGATATAAAAATCTGACCGCAAACTTGTTTTTGTGATTGCTGGCCAACAACATGCTTGTGTTTTGTTCCTTTCTGCAGGTTGGACACAGCGGCTGCGAACCAAAATGGGATGCTTTGGCTTCCTCAAGTTCATGATGATTGTTTTCAATGGTATTATCTTTGTAAGTTGATGCTTTTAATACTTAAAGAGGAATCTGAAGTATAAGATATGGACTGCATCTAATGCAAAACACATCTTGAATGCATACAATTTATGAACACATTACATGTACCTGTGCTGCAAATGAATCACTACATTAATAGGGTAACACTATTTAATTTGAAGCTTTAGTTATGTAACTATACACACACGTACTCATCGTACTCATTCTTTTCAAACTATATTTATTTGAATACATTCCAAAGACAAGACATACTGCAGGCCTTAAGCCCTATAATGTTCAAACTGATCAACTTGATTGTTTTTAAAAATGTTGAATTTCAAGTCTGCAACCAAAAAAGCTTGGACACGGGCATGTTTACAATGTGTTACATCACCTTTCCTTTTAACAGCACTCAATAAGCTATTGAGAACTGAAAACACTAATGGTTAAAGCTTTGTAGGTGGAATTCTTTCACATTTTTGCTTGATGTACAACATCAATTGGTCATCAGTATGTGGTCTCCACCTACATGTTTTGTGCGGCATAATGCGCCACATATTTATTTTTTATTTTTATAATGGGAGACAGGTCTGGACTGCAGGCAGGCCAGTCTAGTATGTGCACTCTTTTACTATGAAGCCATGCCGTTGTGGTTTGTCATTGTCTTGCAGAAATAATGAGGGGCATCCATGAAAAAGACGTTGCTTAGATGGTAGCATATGTTTCTCCAAAACCCGTATGTACCTTTTAGCATTAATGACACCTTCACAGATGGGTAAGTTGCCCATGCCATATGAACTAACACAGTCCCATACCATCACAGATCCTGGCTTTTGAATTTAGCATCCATAACAGTCCAGATGGTTATTTTCCTTTTTGGCCCGAAGGACATGACGTCCACAATTTCCCAAATCAATTTGAAATGTGGACTCGTCAGAACACTTTTCCTTTTTTAATCAGTCCATCTTGGATGAACTTTGGTCCAGAGTAGCCAGCGGCATTTCTGGGTCTTGATACATGGCTTTTGCTTTGCACAATAGCATTTTAAGTTGGACTTTACGGATGTTAGAACGTATTTACTGACTTTGGTTTTGTGGTGGTGGTCCTGAGCCCATGTGATGATTTCCTTTACACATTGATGACGATTTTTGATGCACCGCCGCCTGAGGGACCAAAGGTCACGGGCATTCAATGTTGGTTTTCGGCTTTGCCACTTTTATGTGCAGTGTTTTGTCCGGATTCTCCCAACCATTTGATGATATTACGGACCGTAGATGATGACATCCCTAAATTCCTTGCAATTGTATGTTGAGGAACATTGTCCCTAATATGTTTGACTATTTTCTCACACACTTGTTCACAAAGAGGTGAACCTCACCCCATCTTTGCTTGTGAATGACTGAGCAATTCAGGGAAGCTCCTTTTATACCCAAGCATGGCACCCACCTGTTCCCAATTAGCCTGTTCACCTGTGGGATGTTCCAAACAGGTGTTTGATGAGCATTCCTCAACTTTCTCAGTATTTTTTGCCACTTGTCACCGCTTTTTTGGAGCATGTTGCAGCCATCAAACTCTAAATTAATGATTATATGCTAACAAAGTTGATCAGTTTGAACATTAAATATCTTGTCTTTGTAAGATATTCAGTTAATTATAGGTTGAACATTATTTGCATTGTTTTTATTCATGTTTGGGTGGATAGATAGTTTGACACAACGTCCCAACTTCATTGGAATTGGCTTTATACTTTTTTTCATTCTCTGCGGATGACATAAAAGAATGTACATATGGATGGATCTTGATCTATTGTGACAGTAGGAATTTTCATTGGGGCAAAATTGGAGCATCAGTGACACAGACAAATGTGAACAGGGAAAATTAATGATGGTGACCCAACGGTTTTGGAGAAGCAAGATATTCCCCACCATTACACCCCTCCTCCCTCCTTATTTTTTGGGGGGATAATTTGTGGTGAATGTGTTTTCTTTTGCCTTCTGCCTAAAAACCACCATTGCTTCTGGCATTCAAAAATTATCTGTGCATTCTGAAAAAGCACATATTATACATATTTTTTCATTGTTATCATAAGGTAATGTAATGTTTTTCTTTAGGGAATTCATCATTTTTATAACAAACATGCCTGAGCCAATGCTAGATAGCTTGTGGTGGAAGGAAAGAAGGAGAGGGAAGGATGGAAGGAATGAAGGAGCGAAAGAGAAAGGAGGAGAGACAGACAGACAGGAAGAAGAAATGTTTTGTTGTGCCAAGTTATCAAAACAGGTATTGTATATATCGTTAGACATTTAGATATTTTTGTACTTAAGTACATTTCAGTATGTACTTTTTTTCCTATTACTTTGTAAATGAGCCAAATCAGTGCTTCTTTTTTTCAACCAGTATTTGTGTACTTTTGCCACCTCTGCAAAATGAAGTCTGCATGCCTAAGGCAATGACCATAATAAAATGATCTATATTATAGTGGTATGTTATTAGGGGAATATGTATTTGTGATACAAGCAATTAAAAAAAATGAAATTGTAATGAAATGTAATTTTGAAATAACCCAAGTATCTTCAGCAGAGTCGTAGCGGTTAACATGATACAAAGCCCAATTCTAATGAAGATGGGAAGTTGTGTAAAAGACAAAGAAAGATGGAATACAAGGATTTGCAAATCCTTGTTTCAACCTATATTCAATTGAACTACTAAGACAAGATATGATTTTCAAATGTCACCCTCATCAAAAAAAAAAAAAAGTGGGAAGGCTGGTACTAGACTGGCGTGCCTGCAGTCCAGACCGGTCTCCCATTAAAAATGTGTGGCGCATTATAACGCTTAAAATACGACAACAGAGACCCCGGACTGTTAAACAGCTGAAAGCCGAATATCAATCAACAATCAGTGTCCTCAGTTCCCAAACTTTCATTGAAGGTTGTGCAAAGAAAAGGTGATGTAACACAGTGATAAACATGACCCTGTCCCAGCTTTTTTGAAACGTGTTGCAGCCATAAAATTCCATGTTAATGGAAAACAAACAATAAAGTTGATCAGTTTGAACATTAAATATCTTGTCTTTGTAGTGTATTCAATTAAATATAGGTGGAATGTGATTTGCAAATCATTGTATGTTTTAATTGATGTTTAATATGTACCAACTTCATAGGAATTGGGGTTGTAACAGGCCTCCTTGGGCAAAGTATGGAGTACAAATATAAAAAGTCATCTGAAAAAGAAGATTCCCAATTACAAATAACAATATACTTTCTTACTTCCCCAATGCAGATGTTTTGACACCAATTTAAGATACTTACTAGGTTTAAAAAAAACAAACAATAATAATAAAATAAAAAAGGTTACTATAAACTTTTCCATTAAACTGTCCCACAGTTGGCGGGTGCAGTCATCCTGGGTGTTGGCATCTGGGTGAAGGTGGACAGCGGTTCCATCTTGGGCTTCCTCGGGATGATTGAAAATGCCCCCACAGAGCTCAGCCAGGTGCTCAATGTGGGATACCTGCTGATTGCCGTCGGAGCACTTCTCGTCATCATTGGTTTTCTCGGCTGCTGTGGGGCCATCAGAGAGAGCAAGTGCATGCTATTGCTGGTAAGTGGTCAGATATACCTTGTTGACTAATTTTCAGGGGATGTTGCTATAAGTGGGTCTGTTGTTTGCCAAAAGTTGCTAAATGACATTACCGTTGCATGATGTCATTATTAAGAACATTAGGAACATTAAGAATACATATTCACATGAGATTAATTAATCATCACTTGTTTTTATTTCTAAAACTAATTTAAACAAATTATAAATTATTTTAATGAATTCCGTTTTGAGTTTGAGTCCCTTTTAAAAATTTGCCAAAGGTTTCCTAACAAATTTTTCAGTTCACAACTATTTTGTGCTGCCTCACATTTGGGTGCAATTTCATTGTTAACCACAAGGCGGCAGCACACTTCATTAGTTTGACACTGTATAAATTGTAAATCTAGTTGTATTGCGGCAGCACGGTGGTTGACTGGTTAGCACGTCCGCCTCCCAGTGCCGAGGACGTGAGATCGAGTCCGGACTTCGGTCTTCCTGGGTGGAGTTTGCATGTTCTCCCCGTGCTTGCGTGGGTTTTCTCCGGGTACTCCGGTTTCCTCCCACATTCCAAAGACATGCATGGCAGGTTAATTGAACACTCCAAATTGTCCATAGGTGTGATTGTGAGTATGGTTGTTCGTCTCTGTGTGCCCTGCGATTGGCTGGCAACCAGTTCAGGGTGTACCCTGCCTACTGCCCGAAGCCAGCTGGGATAGGCTCCAGCACCCCCCGCGACCCTTGTGAGGAAAAGCGGTCAAGAAAATGGATGGATGGATGGATGGATAGTTGTATTGCATTGAGTCTACAAAATTTTAGTGGTCTTACAAATTTTGTATGACGATGAAATGTTTAATACAGCATTCCAAATATTTTTCTTTTGAATAATTGTCTTGCAATGTGAGAGCATACAAAATAGTACCATTATTTTTAGTGTATTGTAATGATTTTTTTATTCGCTCATTTACGGGTGTTTTCGAGGCCAAGGTTTAAAGGCAAATTTCTTAGAACTCCTTTCTCATGTATCAATGTAACAATGAAGTATCAGGAGTTGAGACAGGACTAGTAGTTACTTTATTGATTACTAAGTTATGAAATATGAAATGTGACCTGTCTGGTCCATTAGTAATAATGACCACTGAAGTAGGCTAGCATGCGATGACAAAGTTTCCGATTCCCTTATTATATACACAGTTAAAATAATTGTGATATTGTTTCTTCAATGTGATCACGTGTTTTATTACAAATCCAATATGACCTATAACATTGCCATATTTTGTCCTAGTTCTTCATCATCATCTTGCTGGTCTTCCTAGTAGAGGTTGCTGGAGCTGTGGTGATTTTGGTGTTTAGACCTTTGGTAAGTTGACACTAGTATATTTCCACACTGAAGCTTGTTTCTAGCTGGCCTCTAGTATTTGGATACGCAATGTTTGTACAGGCCGAAGACGTATTCCGAAGGTTTGGCACTGCGGCAGTCGAGAGCATCAAGAAGGACTATGGGAGTAATGCTGACATCACTGGACTGTGGGACACTACAATGAGCACAGTGTGTAACACTGATGAACAATTGCTCACTATGGAAGGGTTGTGTAACATAACCTGTCTTTGTTTCCTCAGTTAAAATGTTGTGGAATCTACAACTCCTCAAACTTTGTGGACTCTCCATATTATGTGGACAACAACAATCAGTACCCGCCTCCGTGCTGTCCAGATGCGAATAATAAGCCCTGTAATCAAACAGTGATTGACAATTTCCCGGTATGGGCTCTAATGGTATTCTGAAAACAAAAATAGCACCCGCAGTATGATCAAGTTGTACCTCACTCTCTACTGTTCTCAGGCGATCCCCGGTTGCTTCGTGAAGTTCACGCAACTGATTGATGACAACACAATCGTGATTATTGCTGTGGCACTAGGAATTGCAGTACTTGAGGTATGAAAGTGCTTTTTTTTATTTTTATGAAATGTATACTTTGTCTAAAAGTCCATCTGAATTATAATTTCACATTTTGCTTGTGTAGTAAATATACTAATACTACATTGGACTTAATTACCCCATAATAGGTTATTGTAGGCCAGATATTCTTTAACCTATCTGTTCTACAGTTCTTAGGATCCAATGATATTTTAAACATACTGTAACTAGAAGGTTTTTGCATTTTTCTCTCCAAATTTTTGTTTAAAAACAAGTATTCTACAGTACAGTACTCCTTTGTGCAAGAGCCTTTTAAATGAGGCCTCATTCATACTTAATAGTATTGGCCATTCTGTTTGCTCTTCTTACCAAATGTACTGTATGTGTCTCTGCAGTTATGTGCCATGACTGTTTCCATGATCCTTTACTGCAAGATCGGTTCAAGGTCAGCCTGACAGCAAAAGTCGACAGCACCGGAAGGATAATTTTAATAGTGCTACTTTCCATATTGCTTGTTTAAAAAAAAACCCGACTGCTTATGTACAAGAATGTCTAATCTGCTCAATCACGAGGTATAGGACGGTATGACAAAGCTATTTTAAACATAGGAAAAAAGGAATGAGTAAATGTGACTATGCCATTCAACAATGATACTGCAGATTGATGCTAGTGATTATTTATTGTGTCTTTCCAGCCTTTGACACACGACAAGGAATTACGTGACGACTGATATTGTAATAATGACATGGAGGTTTAAATTTATGTTCGAGATTTAAGATGGTACTTTGCAATATAGCTATATAACTATGAAATTATTATATGTTGTATTCAACATGATTAAATTTTCAAATAAACATTTATCTAGAATGGTGCATGTTTGAGCTTCTTTCATTGAGACGATCTTCCTATTTAAAATGGGGGATGTGCATAATTGGAATGGGAAGGAGAACAGGTGATAAAACTTAAAATACCTCAGATTTAGTTTAATTATGTTTTTTAGATGAGCAAATAAACATGATCAATATGAAGTGAAGTTTCATTGGATTTACACTTTAAAAAGATGACTATTGAATATTATTTAAATTTAGGGGAGATAATATTTTCAAAACAATATTTCAATCCTCAATAGTTGGTTGGATTCCCTTTTCCTTAACCACTGCTTCGATGCGTCGTGGCATTGTCTGAGGGTCTTGAAAGTACGGGCTTTATTGATTCTTGCTGTCAAATCTTTGTTTTTGAGTCTAGTGGCCCTCATTTTCCTCTTGATAATACTGCATTACAAGAGGAAAACAAGGGCCACAATATAGTACTATATGTATACATTTGTACGCACGCACACACACGCGTATATACACGTGTGTACGCACACACGCGTGCGCGTATACACGTGCGTACACACACATGCGTGCGCGTACACACACACGCGTGCGCGTATACACGCACGCGTATACACGTGTATGCGTATACACGTATATACACACACACGCGTATACACGTGTATGCGTATACACGTATATACACACACACGCGTATACACGTGTATGCGTATACACGTATATACACACACACGCGTATACACGTATATACACACACACGCGTATACACGTGTATACACACACACGCGTATACACGCGTATACACACACACGCGTATACACACACACGCGTATACACACACACTCGCACACACGCGTATACACACACACGCGTACACACGCGTATACACACACGCGTACACACACACACACGCGTACACACGCGTATACACACACACACGCGTACACACGCGTATACACACACACACGCGTATACACACACACACGCGTATACACACACACACGCGTATACACACACACGTATACACACACACGCGTATACACACACACACGCGTACACACGCGTATACACACACACACGCGTACACACGCGTATACACACACTTGCGTATACACACACACGCGTATACACACACACGCACGCACGTGTGTACGCGCGCACACGCACGTGTGTACGCGCGCACACGCACGTGTGTACGCGCGCACACGCACGTGTGTACGCGCGCACACGCACGTGTGTACGCGCGCACACGCACGTGTGTACGCGCGCACACGCACGTGTGTACGCACACACGCACGTGTGTACGCACACACGCACGTGTATACGCACACACGCACGTGTATGTATTGTCAGTAGGGTGGGGGCTTTAGGACCTAGATGCAGGAAGGCAGAGGTGCAGTCCAAAAAAGAGGTTTTAATTTCTAATCAAAAAGCTAACTTCAAAGTGCAAAATAAACGGAACTAACAAAACATGAAGCTAAACATGGCAAAACAACTTAGGCAAAACTAACAGCATGACATGGATCCTGATAAAGCAAAAAGGTCAGCGTGACGTGGCGAATGACTTACGACAGTGGCAACAACAACAAAACATGAACTTGAACTATGACTTGGGAGGGAACAAATAACAGGCAGCATGACATGAGGAAAGACGTACAAATCACAATGAACCGACATAGACAGGGGGGAGACAACCGACTAAATACACCAACACTAATGACGTAACAAGACACACCTGGCTGAGGGCACTGATTGGATGACACATGAGGGTAATGGGGGACACAATCAGGGTTGACAAAGACACCAAACAAGGAAGGGCAAGTGACCTGAAACGAGAGGAGTCAGACTTTTCACAATAAAACAGGAAATGACAAGACAAGGGGAAAACACAAGCTAAACATGACGGAGTAAACAAGACTGAAAATAAACATGACAGAACCCCTCCGTCGAGGGACGGCTTCCAGACGTCCCTTAAAAAGTTCAAAAACAGGGCGGGCGGGAACCTGACACATCCCTCAAGACTAGTCCGGGGGACGTCCCGGACGCCAGACGAGGGGAGCCCGGCGGCGCCGATCCGGAGGGCGCCCCGGACGCCACACCGGAACAGGCCGATCCGGAGGGCGCCCCGGACGCCACACCGGAACAGGCCGATCCGGAGGGCGCCCCGGACGCCACACCGGAACAGGCCGATCCGGAGGGCGCCCCGGACGCCACACCGGAACAGGCCGGCCGACGAGGTGCGAAGACTTGAGGCGGCCGACGAGGCGCGAAGACTTGAGGCGGCCGACGAGGCGCGAAGACTTGAGGCGGCCGACGTGGCGCGAAGACCTGGGGCTGCGGCGGCCGACGTGGCTCGGAGACCTGGGGCTGCGGCGGCCGACGTGGCTCGGAGACCTGGGGCTGCGGCGGCCGACGTGGCTCGGAGACCTGGGGCTGCGGCGGCCGACGTGGCTCGGAGACCTGGGGCTGCGGCGGCCGACGTGGCTCGGAGACCTGGGGCTGCGGCGGCCGACGTGGCTCGGAGACCTGAGGTTTCGACAGGCATGGTTTGGGGACTTGGGCCCTCGGTTGACGAGGTTCGGAGACTTGAAGGTGCGGCAGGCGTGGCTCGGGGACTTGAAGCTGCGGAGCCGGAGCCTCATCAGCCTGCCACCATGGGGAGTGAGGAGCAATAGGGAGACTATAACCCGAGGATACCGAGAGTGAAGGATCGTGACGTAAACTAACGGGAGTGGGTAAGGAACCAGGTAAAGGGGAAACTATGTCATGACGTGGCGCTAACGGTGGGCTATGAGGTGCAGGCGATGGGGACCGGTGTGGTGAATACGGCGGAGACCCAGGTGAGGAGGGGTGACATGACCCGGTGTCGAAATAATCCCTAAATGAAAACTGTGAAGAAAACATGTGGGGAACTAAGGTGGTGAAAAAGTCCAATTCGGAGTCAGATTTGGAACTGTAATCCGTAAGTGCATTAATGGGAAAGGGACCTTCATTTTCATCATCGGAGATGTCAGAGTCTAAAAAACATTGAGGCGACAAAATGGTGTCGTAGGGCAGAGACTTGAGTGTGTTCTGCTGATCGCGTGAAAGGGGAAGAGAAGACAAATACCACGAAAAGGAGTTTACTTGGATGGAATGGGATTGGATGGCAGGCTGACGGTGCTTCCGTGTCGACCGACGACGAGCCGGTCGCCTACGGGAGCGTCCCGCTGGGTCTGATCTTGGTCGGTTCATTCTGTCATTAGGGTGGGGGCTTTAGGACCCAGATGCGGGAAGGCAGAGCAAGGAGGCAGAGGTGCAGTCCAAAAAAGAGGTTTTAATTTCTAATCAAAAAGCTACCTTCAAAGTGCAAAATAAACGGAACTAACAAAACATGAAGCTAAACATGGCAAAACAACTTAGGCAAAACTAACAGCATGACATGGATCCTGATAAGGCAAAAAGGTCAGCGTGACGTGGCGAATGACTTACGACAGTGGCAACAACAACAAAACATGAACTTGAACTATGACTTGGGAGGGAACAAATAACAATAACAAATAGGCAGCATGACATGAGGAAAGACATACAAATCACAATGAACCGACACAGACAGAGACAGGGGGGAGACAACCGACTAAATACACCAACACTAATGACATAACAAGACACACCTGGCTGAGGGCACTGATTGGATGACACATGAGGGTAATGGGAAAAGGTGGACACAATCAGGGATCAGGGTTGACAAAGACACCAAACAAGGAAGGGCAAGTGACCTGAAATGAGAAGAGTCAGACTTTTCACAATAAAACAGGAAATGACAAGACAAGGGGAAAACACAAGGAAAACAGAAGCTAAACATGACAGGGAGTAAACAAGACTGAAAATAAACATGACATGTGTATATATATATATATATATATATATATATATATATGTGTGTGTGTGTGTGTGTGTGTGTATATATGTATAAATATATATATATATATATATATATATATATATATATGTATGCACACAATATTTAATGCTATTAATACAATACCATTTTTGTGTGGCAATGTCGTCAGCTGCTTCAGCCAACGTCGTGCCCGTGCCACAACTGGCCAGCCGGTTGGACCGGACCACGTTGGACCAGTGACGTTATTGTACACACTCGATTATTCTAAGATCTCCTACTTCATTTGCCGTACGTGTGAAACAGAGGAGGAGTTAAGTGCTAAGTTAAGTGTTAAGAGTTAACACATGACAGCGCTGAATACCTGTGCTCCCGACTCGAGCTCATACAACAGGAAACTGGCGAAATAAATGCCAACACTCGGACTGCGTTTGGACCCGCTCGGGAGCTTGATTTTAAGGCGCAGATAAAGTGATCAATGCGTCTTGGCTGGCTGCAGTGTGTGAGAAGTGCACAGGTCCTAGCAGGTGTAGCAGCTGGGAGAGAACATGTCCAATGGAAAACACGAGAATGCTGCTCACAAGTGAGTACAACTCAAAAGAAAAGTTCAAATCCACGAGAGCTCGACTTTCTTCACTTTTGTGCAGTAGTCGTGGCATTTAGGCTTGTGCTACCTGCGCAACAAGTAAAGGAAAGAACGTTGTTTCAATAACCGGTAACCACAAAAGGCTGTTTCCTGCTTATCTGGCAACGCTCAATGTTTTCTTGTTCCACATGCCAGATAAAAAATAATACATCAACTTTAACTCTTTGGCCGCTTATACCGTTAAATGATTTTGTATGTTTATCGTTGTGCAGTGGGGGACGTTAGTGCTCATGACTGACAAAGGCCCTACAAAATAGTACAGGGAACCCGTTTATTCTGCCGGATACGTTCCAGACTCTCCTGTATCTAGTACAAATCCGCCTTTAAATGACATAATTATAAATCATTGTACTCATGCCTCGCAATATGAATCCTCGCACACGCACTAAAAAATTTCATAACTACATTATTTTTTTTGTATACAATTAATACTTTTAGAACAAATTTTTCCACTTGCTGTCGACTGAAGATGGCATCACATGTGCTGAAGAAGTAGGTAACGACCAATCATAGCTCACCTGTTTTCTGGGTTTAGTCAACAATGTGAGCCATGATTGGTCGTTACTTCCTCAGCAGAGGTGATGTCATCTTCAGTCGAAAACAAGTGGAAAAAATTGTTTTTTAAAGGTGTTAATTGTTCATGAAAAACAATAATGAAGTTGCCACTTTAATTATAGACAAAATATTAACTTTTTACTGCTGAAAATAGCTTAATGAGTCTAGTATCACTTTAAAGGAGATAGGTTGGCGACTTTTTCTGCCGCCTCTTCTTGCTCTTAATTGAATCCATGCTACATTTCTTCCAGTACGTCTCATTACTGATCAGCATTTGTGACACAACGTGGTTCCACACTGAAGAACCACAACTCAAAATTCGGACTTGCTTGTATACTGTGAAAATGATTGCTTAAAAATCCTCCATAAGAGGAGGCGCGAAAGATGAAAAATATAGCAAGGGAATCATTGCGTTTTCAATTTGTGCCAATGACCGCAACGCAACACAGCCGAGATGTAACGGGTTTGACTATTCGGCCCTCCTGAAGTGTCCTCTCCCTACTTGGGAACTGAAAAAGTGAAAAATACTAATATATATATATATATATATATATATATATATATTTTTTTTTTTTAAAGTGTGCAAATTATTCAACTTTCAAAATGCAATATGACGAATAAATACCGAAGTGTTGATTATAAACGGCATTCATACTCACAATGCACTCCGGTAGCACACGTGGGTGTGTTAGGAAATACACTCTAAGCGTGTTCCTTCATTCAGACCATTTGGAAACTCGGAACGTTGTTCAAATGTGCCATTAGGGTCTTCACAATGTCACGAAATACGGAGCCTGTGCATTGCAGCTAAAGGAAATTACATCAAACCCACAAATGCTTGAATAATATTTTCTATTAACATAAACAATAATAAATGTTTTTTTAAATCATTTTTTCAAAATGAACTACAAAATGCCCACCTTTAGTTGCACTATTACTTAAAGGGAGGCTACAGGAACATTTTAATGTGTACTAGTACTACATAGACAATACAGTACATGTAGATATTCTACAGCACAAATGAAAATTGAGCATGATTTCAGCTCTTGCCTTGGATGTCTTTAAATTGCGCAGGTGTGCTCAATGTTGCGGCCGGTGAGTGAGCATTATAAAAATGGATCCTCTCTTTATCTTGTGTGCATGTATGTGCACAATCATAAATTCACAGTATCCATCCTCATATCCCCTTTTTTGTATATTTTTAGCAACTCCTCGCAGATGACCCTAGACGAGAGCCTGGATGAGTGCATGGAGGCCCTGGATCTCTTCCTAAACAATCACTTCAATGAGAGTCTGGAGAAGCTGCGGTCCAAGTACAACAAAAACTGATTTAGATGTTTCTACTAACTTTGGGTTGAGAATACAATCACGTGTTAGAAGGAGGTTCATAAATTGGGCCGCAGGTGATGCTAAGAACGGTGATATACGAAGCAATGCGCCTTTTGTTAGATGGCTTACAAGTGTAGCTCAGCTAAGCGTCGATTCTCCAGGATATTATGTGTTTGCTGAAGCTGACGCCCGAGGTCTGACTGATTCAACAGCCAAAGAACGGCAGCCCTGTTAAATAAACATTATGCTGTGAGATAGCAGCAGTGGTGTGACACCTTCAAAGAAAATTACTATTCATTTAAAAGGTTTCAAATAAGTTTTCACTAACCTTGACTAACCAATCCAAAGTCTACCTCATGTCTTGCCCAAAACAATTTGAAATGCGCGCCAGCTCGCTTGTGACGTGCTGGAAAAATGATGGATCGATGACTTCATGGATTTTACCATGCAACATACTTTATAGTACAGTCAAAAACTATAACTAATGCAGTAGCTTGTATGGAAAACCGTTGTTGTTTTTTTAGAATGTAAATTGATAAGCAGGGCTGGATTGGCCATCTGGCATTCAGGGCAGATGCCCGGTTGGGCCAGCCTCTTTTGGAGCCGATGCAGTGCTTTTTAATTATTACTTTTCTACATTTTCCCCAAAGAGACTGGCCCACAATTTAGAGGGACCAGTCCGTAAATCCATTTCAAATATAGATAGCAAACTGAAACATCATCTGGCAAGATTGGGCTGGGCCGGGGCTAAGTCAAAATGCCAGGGTCGATTTTTTTGTGTGTGTGTGTGTGCTAGTCCAGACCTCTTGAAAGGTATAGGAAAGGTGAGAAAAAGCAGCAATGAATATTTGGGGGTTTAGTAAAAAAAAAAAAACATGACAAGGTGTCAAGGGAATAGCTGTTATACTATATAAGGGAATCTTGAGTGGCAGATGTGTGTTAAGGCCTAGATACACCAAAGATGTGATCGATGTGGTAAATAGACAGCGTTTACATTTAAATGTGTTTTTTGTTTTTTAAATAGTCGCCGTTCCTCCACCTCGGCCCGACGTCCTCGGAGCGATAGTAATTCAATCATAGCGGTGGACTCACCAGCGACAGTCCAGGTCTCCGTTAAGCAGAGGAAATCCAAGTTGTTGGAATGGAAAAATTCCCTCAAAATAAACGTTTTGTTTGTCAATGACCTCGCATTTAACAGCGCTATCCTTGTGGAAGCAGCACGGGTGCATGGCCCTTCTGTCCGGCAGTCTCGAGGAAGCTCCTTTAGAAGCTGGAGGTTGGCACTGCGTCCAAAATGTGGAGGGCAGCACGGCCGAAGCTTTTCAGGTGAACCGACGATCGGTCGAAGCCAGTAGTCGACAGGGTCTAGGATATGCCACAAAGGAGTACATCCATGCGTTCGGGAACGAGTAGGGGACGGAGCTTGTTCCAGCGCCTGTTTTCACTTTCAGCTGGCCGCCGCATTTACCCCGGCGCCGCTGTCAACACCGGTATAAGATTTTCATATCTCGCCCCCGTAAAGAGGTTGCCTTTAGAAATAATGACTACCACCACTGATAATAGGGAGGGGAATTACTTCGTGCGCATGCGCTGAAGGTACGTAATAGTCTGTGTCAGTGTGGTGTATATATAACAGCTGGATTTTGGAAATATGCAAAATCCAGCTGTTTTTAATTTATCTCAGTGGGTGGCCATTTTGCCACTTGCTGTTGAGTGAAAATGACATCACACAACGAATGGATAGACATAGTATATGAGATATTTAAGATGGAAAGAATACATTTTAAAAGTTTAAATACTGTACTGTACTGTAAATGTAAAAATATAAATTAAAATAGGAATTTTCTGTTTTTGGAGCTTGGGAACAGATTAATTGCATTTACATTGTTTCCTATGAGAGAAATATATATTTACTAGTGTTGTTTCAATACCGTTTTTTGGCCCCTGATACCGAATCCGATACCCAGCTTTGCAGTATCGGCCGATGCCGATACCATACCAATACCTAAGTTTTTTTCTCAACATGAAAAAGCTGTCCTGCTATTGGTTCAGAGCATTCAAGGGCCAATAGGATATCTTAGCTCAGCATGCAGTGAACATGTCACACATCAGTGAATGTCGTGCATGAACAAGACACAAGATGCTGTATCCAAAGTCCTACATTAGCATCAGAATTAATGGTATCGGCATGTTACTTGTTAGTACTCACAGATACCGATACCACTGTTTTAATGCAGTATTGAGGCCTCTGCCGATACCGGAACAACACTAGTATTTACATCATTTTTCTACACGACGTGCCGACGTCTGGGTGAACGCCACAGAGGGTAGGCGTCGGTCACATTTGGCCGACGCCTGATTGGTGTATCTAGGCCTTTAGACGAGTCCAGAACATGTATGAGAAAGTTAAGACAGTAGTGAGATGAGCTGCTGGAGTGATGAAAGATTTCAAAATAGAGGTGGGCAGATGACATTGTGATTGCTGTTGGAAGAAGGTAACAGGTGGAAACAACCTAGAGAGGACAGAACATGGACAAAGATGACCAAATTTTGTCTTCGTTTTAATGCCTAGTTCCACTAAAGGTGTATTATGTGACCAACAGAAAAGAAAACCTGCTTTATGATATGTCTGTTGTTGTATTTCCTATGCAGAGTGTCTGAGAGTATGTACCATGCGCTCATCTATGCCACAATCCTGGAAATGCAGGCCATGATGACTTTCCAGCATGATGACATATGCAGTGCTGGAGCTACCATGAAGAGTGCTCAGGATGTCTGTCAAAGGTCTGTTTTTCTCCTCAATCTAAAATAATGTAAACAGTGCTTGTTTACATTTGAAGAGCACATTTAACAACTTGACTGTTATACTATATTACAGAGCCATCATGATTCTGTTATATAGGCTATAAAAATCAAATCACACGGGTGCAATTATAATTACTCCAGGCGTGCTATTTGGAATGCTTGTATGGCAATACACAATGGAGCTGCAATGTGAGTGAGTGGCTTGCATATGGTATCGTAAGATACATTTGTGTTGATATTGTAACACTGTTTCAGGTTTCGCCGTAAATCTCCAAATTTAGTAAAGTCAAATGGGGAGCCGATCACTGAAGGTAAACAGTAATTATTTCATTTTTTAAGTTTTCCCCCCTACAATTCAGATGGGAAATAAAGTCAAAAAATGTCTTTACCCTTGTAAAACTCCACATCTTTGTATCTGAATTCCCAGATGACTTTTTTTTTTCATGGGTGGAATATATTAAGGTGCATTTCCCTTTTATGTGGAAAATTAAGCATAACAACCAACATTATTGTTGTTTTACAATATTTGTTGTTTTTTAGTGTTGATTTTTGTAAGTTATGTTCGATATCAGACACACAGTAATATACAATGATGGCAAAATATGCAAATGAAAACTATTATTGACGATTCCAATAATGATGAAGCCCAACAGGATATGTATATTTATGTTTCAACATGAAAAAACACTGTGTGCTTTGCAATTATGAAAATGAATATAAAGCAGGCAAATACTTAGGATACTCATTTGTTTATACGTAGTGTAAGTCTTTGTAAGTTTATTATTCTATTACTGTGTGTAATATTCTTCCATGCATGTTTAGAGCAGCTCCATGCTGAAGTGTGTTTTGCAGAATGCCAACTACAAAGAGCTGCTCTCACCTTCCTACAGGTATAGTGAGATGTCTTCATTTATCTCAATTAGCCTTAAGAGCCAAATGACAGCACAAAATACGTCTTTGCAGGATGAGAACATGGTGAGTTTTATCAAAGGTGGGATCAAAGTTCGCAACAGTTACCTGATTTACAAGTAAGTAGCTCTACATGCAGTACATACAATAATATGTAGTTCGAATATGCACAATGCAACTGTGAATGTTGATCTACACGATGGGCCTTAAGATAAGATGTAAGACGATAAATTTAAGATCTGGTCTGATTAGTTTGTGTCCTAATACTTTTGTCATATCGTGTACACAGTTCCTTTATTCAATTATGTTAAATGCTATGCTGCTGACGGCCCTTTTCTGATATTGTTCACTTTGTCTTCCAGAGACTTGCATTCCTATGTCAAATCTCAAACATGTTTTAAAGGAGCCAGCCACAGTCACTTAGAGGGTGGGATTTCTTTTGGAATAGGAGCATTTAATTTGGTATGATTTCACTATACCGTACTTAGATCTTTTGAATGTATTTAACTTATGCATACTTAATTTTATTTTCTGACTTTTTTTAGACACTTTCTTTATTTCCGCCACGAATACTAAAAGTATTAGAGTTTGCAGGCTTCTCAGGCGATAAGGTACGTGACAGATGCATTCCATCGTGTCCAAAGCATGGCGCAACTCTCATTTTCATATTGATGAATGTATAGATTGCACAGTGATCTCATCCATATGCCTGTTTAAGGAATACGGTTTGTCCCTGCTTGATGATGGTGCCACAGCCTTGAATCTGCGTTCCATGCTGTGTGCTCTGCTATTGCTTTGTTACTACACCTTCCTCACGTTCATACTAGGTATGGCTCCTCCCCATATAATCCTTATATGTCTATCGCTCACTCCTGTTTTGAGTGATGTGTAAAAAGTTTCATATCTCCTCCTCCTCTTGCGCTCTCAGGAACAGGTGAGGGACATGTAATAGAAGCTGAAAGACTGCTGAAAATATTCCGGCTCCGCTATCCACGGGTGAGTGCGGAATCCCAAAGAGCTTGACCAAAGACAAAAACCTTTAGCATTGTGGAGTGGGAGAAATAATACCATTTTAACTCATTCACTGCCATTGACGGCTATATACGTCTAAAAAAAATCATTTTAACTATTTCTATTAGTTTAAAATTTTTCCCCAATTTTGTTAATAAGAGTATGAAAACCTAGGGGGAAAAATATTGTACATTTAGAACGGATATCAAATTTGTGATCGTGAATTAACTAGTGAAGTCATGCAATTAATATACGATTAAAAATGTAATTACCTGATACCCCTAATTTTTAATAAACTTTTCTTTAAAAAAAAAAAAGAAAAGAAAATATTATTTAATAATAATAATAATAATAATAATAATTAAAATTACTTCTTTTTTTAAAGAAGAAGGAAAGATTATTAAAAATTAAGGGCGTCAGCGATTAAAATTTTCGTAATTAATCACAAGGCTTCAGTTAACTCACGATTAATCCCAAATTTTATATCTGTTCTAAATGTACCATATATTTTTTATTAGGTTTTCATACTCTTGTTAACAAAAGTGGAAAAAATGTTAAACTAATAGAAATAGTTCAAATGAATTTTTGACATCTATAGCCGTCAATGGCAGTGAATGAGTTAAATGCAATTCTAACAGACTAGATAAACCCTGGCCTAGATCCATGTTTTTATTCTAATGTTCACCAAAGTGTAAAAGGATCTTTTCTGTGTAACCTGATAGCTAACTAATTAGCTAACTGTTAAAAATCCGGAAGATAGACATTGGGATATGTGATTGTTGCGGTTGTCAATAATTACTCACTTCTAGTTCTATATAAGAGAACGGAGTAATAAGACAATAGACATAAGACAAGGCATGGGCCGATATTAGATTCTGACAGTATGATAACCTTGAGCAAAAATATTGTACTATCATGGTATTAAAATAACTCAAAATTACCATAAAAATAAAAATTTAAAAAATTGGTCAGTAAAAACAGCATTTAAAAAACAAAATATAGAATATTTAGTACAGAAAAAACATGTATCATGATAACGTTAAATAAATTAATAGATGTTAACATTCTTCTAAGTCACAGGGTCCCATTGCTGGTGATCTATTTTTACAAAAGTCCCAAAGGGTATTCGTGTTGTCCCCAGGGCTAACTAGTACTGGCTGGCACCTATTTTTTTTCTTAGTTTGTTTTTAGGACAATGCACATTAATCAGTGCAAAAAGGCATCTATGTTTGCAGTATCTCTGTCTTGCTCCCTACCCTCTCCTCCTCCGTTACGCTCCAGGAAGGAGAAAAAAGTTACCATAATTGGAGGCAATTAACTTCAAATAGGCGGCTTTTTTACTCAGCACTGGGTCATTGTATGTCAATTCACACACTCTCACCGGGGATGTCAAAAGAAAGAATCCAAAGTCTCCTAGTTTAAATGGTTTACAAGTTATGGCCTTTCAAAATGTTCTTGCCACGCCCACATTTGGGATCCAAGAATTCCACACAAAATTTTGGACCATATTGGAGGCTCTCATCATTTGTTTTAGGACGTGTACAGATATGTAAATTGTTATATCTACTGTATGTATTCTGACAATGTCTATCATCTGCACTTAAAAAACTAGCACAGGTGTACAATTTTTAAAGATATTAAGCCTTTAAAAGTGGATTTTTTAAATAAAACAATACATTTTGATTACATTTAGGGGGTCCATATCTTGGAAAAGTTTTTCGTTGGTGGGGTTTGCCTATTCATGTTTCTGCAAGTAAAAACAGACGCACCTAATTAAATACTGAATAGGCTAAATATCGTTTAGCGTTCTTTTAACATAATAAGGCACTAATCTAATGGTATAAAAATCAGGCACATTGAAAGGATATCACTGGGGAGGTTTTGGGGATTTGTGTGAATTGACACGGAATGACCCCTCTGCAAGCAGTCAATCATGTCTTAAAACCACGGTAAATTGTCAAACCGGTAATTGGCCTATGCCTACACAGATTTGTGTTGTGGTTGTCGTAAGCCAAACCAAATGATTCAGAACATTTCTGAGAATTCCTAATTTGAGATTTTCCACACCCTGATTCAGCTTTTTTTTTTTTTTTTGCATCGTTATGTAATTTCCCTCTTTTTATTTTACAACCTGTTCAACTCCATGTGACTTCACAATCCTTGTGTCCGCTCCTACTGCACACATGCCTGCCCATCCCACAGAACAAACTTGACATTCTGACCACAATGTGTACAAATTCATGGGAATGCCATTAAATACATGAAACAAATGTACACTAAGGTGTGTGTTCATGCAGTAAAGTGGCTGCTGGTGGATGACTAGTAGCCTTAATTAATATACAAATTTATATTTCTGCACAGGGAGCAATATTCCTCTTCTTTGCTGGCAGGGCAGAGGAGATGAAAGGAAACATTGATGAGGTGTGTGTATGTGTGTATGCCTTTGTCGTGAAATCTTCCAGGAACAGTTCTGAAAAGAAAGAATTTCCTGTTCTTGTTCATTTCCTGTGTGCCAAAGAGTCTGTTGATCTTACAAAAGTTGCATTATGTTAGCCACTCATCCACCACAACATTCGAATGAGAAGTTCAATCAAAATGTCTGCCTTTTTCAATGACAATTATTAGTATTGATTGATCAATGTGTGATATTTTTTTTTGAGTGGTGCTTGGCATCTTTGCCTCACATTTCGGAGGTTGTGGATTCAAATCTTAACATGTTCTCCCCCCGTGCTCGCATGGGCTTTCTCCGGGTACTCCTACATACCCAAAACATGCATATTAGGATAATTGAAGACGCTGCCTGTTGGCACGCATGGTTTAATCATATGTTAGTAAAGGCAGAAATGAAACACAAATGTCAGCTTTTCCAGTTGTAAGGTGAGCTGCACACAGCTTAAGGATAACATGAATGTCAAATGAAATATGACTTTTGCATGTCCTAATGTCACCAGGCGGTTGCTCTATTTGAAGAGGGCTGCAAGGCCCAGCAAGCATGGAAGCAGTTCCACCACATGTGCTACTGGGAGCTGATGTGGTGCTTTACTTACAAGCGAGCATGGAAGATGGCCTATTTCTATGCCGACCTACTGAGCAAGGAAAGCCGCTGGTCTAAGGTGCACACAAGAAACCAATATTGTTGTCGTTATCCTATGCTAGTGCTACTTCTTGGCTACTGCAAGTGCAAAGGGGTACCAGTTTCATACACACTTCTGAAATCAAACATATACTCAAATCACCTTTCATTTTCAAATAATCACTTATACAACATTCCTAGAAAATCACAATGGTGAGCTATTTTTAGAACAGGCATGTTCCTTAGGGCTACCTGACACGCGCAGGCCCCATATTGGTGGTGCCTGTTCTAGTGACTGTCACATCTAAGAATGCAATTTGTTTGTGCTAGGCCATGTACATCTACATGAAAGCTGCTTATCTCAGCATGCTGCCAAAGGAAGAGGAACGCCCCTTTGGAGAGGATGAGGTGGATCTCTTTAGGTTAGTGATTCCCAACCAGGTTGCTTTGACACCCGAAAGCCCGTATCCCACTTGATGGGCAAACATTTGCAACGCAGGTGGCAGTGTAGGCACTGTCTGGATGTGTCAAAAACATCTCCCACATCCATCCACGGCAACTACAGGACAATTCAACAGCAATGCAAAGGAAAAAAGCTACATTAAGGGACAGTGTGTAGAATGTAGTGCCATCTAGTGGTGAACTAATAGAATGCAATGAGTAAGGTTAAAGGGGAAGTCAACCCCCATTTTTGTGTGTGACAATAATATGTTCTATATGCAGCCCCACTAGTCTAAACACGACTTTCTGATTAATATTGCATTTGTGGAATATCCAAAATCCAGCTGTTTTTAATCCATCTCAGTGGGTGGCCAATTTGCCACTTGCTGTTGAGTGAAAATGACATCACACAACGAATGGATAGACATAGTATATGAGATATTTAAGATGGAAAGAATACATTTTAAAAGTTTAAATACTGTACTGTACTGTAAATGTAAAAATATAAATTAAAATAGGAATTGGGAACAGATTAATTGCATTTACATTGTTTCCTATGGGAGAAAATATTTCGGAGGTTTAACAATTCGGACTTTGAACACTTCGCAGGAACGAATTATGTTCAAACTTTGAGGTGCCACTGTATATGTATATGCACTTCGGGTGAGGATGTATGTATAAATGTGTATATACTTTTTTTTATATATATATGTGTGTATATATATATATGTGTATATGTATATATGTATGTGTATATATATATATGTGTATATGTATGTATATGTGTGTATATATATATATGTGTGTATATATATATATATGTGTGTATATATATATATATATATGTGTGTGTGTATATGTATGTGTATATATGTGTATGTGTATTTATATATATATATATATATATATATATATATATATATATGGTAAACCCCACTTGTTATGGTTCAACGTGTTAAGTATTTGCTTTTGATTGTTGTGGAAAAAAACAGGATCCTTGTTAATCTGGATTTGTTAGTGTTGAATACCTGTTTATGTAATTGAGATAATTGTGATGTGTAACATTAAGTGAAGGTATACTGATTGATTGATTTGGATCAGTGAAACCAAATAATAAAGTAATTTAAAAAAAATAAAAGAAAATGACATCACAGCTGCTCCCGTCTCAGGTAACAACCAATCACAGCGCAGCTTCAGAAAACAGGTGAGCTGTGATTGGTCGTTGCCTGAGCCCTGAGCAACATTGGTCATCTTCAGTTGACAGCAAGTAGCAAAATGGCTGCCCCCTAAATTGGATAAAAACAGCTGGATTTTGCTTCATAACTCGTAGTCCAAAAATGTAATATTAATCAAAATGTCATGTTTATACTAGTGAGGTCACATATAACATATTATTGTCAAGAAATGTTTACGGTTGACTTCCACTTTGAAGGGTGTGCACTACAGGGTCTCAGAGAGATCACACTTTGCAAGCACACCACCAATTACTACGTTCAAAGTTCTTCTCATTTGGGTAACTGTAGCAGCAGAAAGATGGCGGCGAATCATGTCAGCTTCCGGTGAAGCGCAGTGCAACAACCTAGGGAATGTATTTAGTGATTAGTAGACCTATGATTAAAAAAAAATGTTCGTTGGTGCTAATGCTATAGCTAATCGTGACCAGTCCAATCAATCTTTTTTTGTGCCATGGAACATTTCAAATGGTTACGTATTAGTTTTGGTCATGTGGTCTTATGCATATGCCTCGGATTAGCCCTGCTCAAACCCAAGCCTTCCTCTTCTGTTTAGACAAGTACCTGCCTTCAAGCAGAAGATAGCAGGGAAGTCTCCCCCCACTGAAAAATTTGCTATCCGCAAAGCGCGCCGCTACAAAGCCCAGTGCCCGGTCAGGCTAGCAGTGCCAGTGCTGGTAAGCCTTCAAAAACACAGATTCTGGAAGAGAAAAAAAAAGCCTTTACATGTATCCACTGCTTGATTCCAGGAAATGATGTACATGTGGAATGGTTTTAGCATGATCAAAAAACGACCAGAGCTGACTGAAGGCATGATCCAGACTCTAGTGGAGGCTGAGCGTAACCTATTGGAGTCTCCAGGTCCTCACATGTCCCTTTAATTGAAGTTTAACACAACCCCCCCACCCACAAAATATCACATCTATGCTGTTTCTTGTCTTGCATCGTCACAGAGAATGAGTATTCACTGGATGACCGTTGTGTAATCCACCTACTGAAAGGAATGAGTTTGAAAAACCAGGGCCTCCTCCAGGGTGCTGAAGAATGCTTTCAAAAAGTTTGTTCCAGGTGAGTACTTGTTGCTTCCCTTTCAAAAGCTGGTTATTAACACTCCCTCACCACATACCAAGAAACAAGATAACTGTAACCGGAGGGATATTTTCGTCTCCGTCACAAGGAGTTTTGAAATAAGTCGTGAAATAGTGAACACTTATAAAGAGCTTAGCTATCCTTTATATTTTTAAGTCTACATGCGGCTGTTTACAACTTTTAATAAGGGTTCAATTGAATCTTAAACACAGCTGTTAGGTTCTTTCTTTCTTTGTTCAGTGAGAAGAAGCTCAGGTTCGACCACTACCTCATTCCCAACTCCATGGTGGAGCTCAGTCTCCTGTACATTGAACAAGGCCGAAGGGATGAGGCCATCAAACTGCTACACAAGGCCAAGTAAGTTACTTCTATTTAATCAAGTTAGCTGTTCGTATACAGTACTAGAGCAATGCCGTCCGTCATAAGGACAGTGCCTAAAAACAGTGGTCCTCAAAGAGTGGTACAAGTATCACTAGGGTGTGGGAAGCCTATAGTGTTACACAAAAGAATCACTGAATTAAATGTTCAATTTGTGGATAATGTTACAGTGGCTTCAACTTTTTTTCTTTTTTTTTATTCAGTGCAGTACATTTTTTAAAGACATTCAGTTGTATTTATCTTAGTTTGTTTTTCAAACATTGTTTTAGGCACAAATTTTACTCCATTTTTATGTGAAATATATTTTAATTGAATCATTTATGTAATTTGTTTTACTTTCCGATATTTAAGCACAGTGTTAATGTTCAAATGTGCAAATGCAGTGGCTTACAACAATAATCTTAAATGGAATAAAATCACTTATTTTTTTGTGAATACTTGCACTGACTCCACCACAGTATTTTAATTCTGGTCATAAAGGTGGGAGTTGGAGAGCTTAGTATATATATATTTTTTTTAGGTGGTATTGGTTTTAAAAGGAAGGGTTTTTTTTTTTAAAGTCTAGAAGTTTGCCGGTAATAAAATCACTTAATTACAGTAATATTGTCTTCATTTGTTTTATTTATATGAATACAGTGATTTATCTCCCAATAATCCAAACTCCCCCCAAAAAAGTTGAATTTAGTAGGCTTAATTAAAAGTTTCACAAACTAATCAGTATGGGGGTGACTGCCGCTTTGGAGTCCACTGTGCATATCAACAGTTCCACTACGAAACAGTAGAGGGCAGTCTCTGCCTGTTACATTTTTATCAGAGTACCGTACCCTTATGGAACACAAATGTTGCTATAGCATCACGGATTATTTTTTTGATTGGACGCAAATTGACATTATTGCTCATAATCTTCTGTGGTAGGATTTAAAAGTAGAAAATGAATTGTACTTGATGGCAGTTGATTCAAATGTAATACAAGCCACAAATGCCATGTCCCTCTGCCTATTGTATAACCATTGCCATGCACTTAACAGTCCTTCTTTCGACTTGTAGACACAACTATAAAGAATACTCTATGGAATCTCGTACGCAATTCAGGATCCATGCCGCTCTGGCCAAACTGAAGGCTGGCTCTGTCAACGAGGACCAGACTTCTCCGTAGCGAGACACGTTTTATCCCTGGAGACGCTTCATCTGCACCCATTACGACGCTTCCACCGTTTTAGCCAATGCCCACTTTTATTCTTCTATCCATTTTCTTCAAGTAAATGCTGGGTTCAAATTTGGGTTAGTCTTTTTTTGACATTTGATGAAGGTAAGACCCAAGTGGCATCAAACGGTAGAAAAATGTTATATGGTTTTGAATAGAACTTCACTTTTATAAAAGAATACAACCTTATCTATAAAAAAAAACGACATTTCATTGTATGGACTATGTTTACATAACTTGCTTCAACTGTTGATTAAAGCCACTTTAAAGGACATTTACAGTAATTGTATTATTCTGATGATTAATAAGAGACAAGTATACATAGTACATAATCTGAGGTCAAGATGTGTTATGGTGTCAAAAGGTATTACAAAAAGGTAAACGCTCACTCTTAACTCATTTACAATGTTTTTTATTCGATTTATTACACTAATAACACCATAAAGGGCCTATTTGGTTTTCAGGTCTGTTAACATTTTAAACAAAATGCATTATGTACAGAAGTATTTATTATAGTGACAGACTCCACTTTGTAAATTGAGAAAATTTAGCTCTTGTAATTACAGATGAAATTAGAAAACAAAATGAGCACTTAAATGGGCTCATTAAGCGTATAAAATAAAATTTATTAGTAAATTCCATCAATATTGGCTGAGTCCAAGTTTACTTGGAGGTGAAAGGGACTCCTGCCTGCTCCTCTCTCAATCTGCGTTTCATTAGTTTTCTCTTTTTCTTCTCCTCTTTTTCAATTTCGGCAACCATTTCCAAGAATTTGCTGCTGCGGGGGTCCACTGCAAAGCCAAAACGTTCTCTGGCCTCAGCCAGCAACATCTCACGACGCGCCTTCTCCTCTTTTAGCTTCTGTTTAGCTTCGCGCTTCTCTCTGCGCCAGTCGGCGATCATCTTGGGCATTTTGGCCATGTTTTCTGCGATGAGCTTCTCCCTGTGATGGCAACAGAAACGATCATTATAACAGACGTTATTGGAGCTCATCGTTCGATTGACAGTCACCTATTGGATGGCTATTCGTTGCACTTGGATGAACTGCAGCTGTACTCTTTTTAAATACAGTACTGCTATAGCAGCATTTAAGTTGGTCTATGCAAATAAAAAAAGTGTTGAAAGACAAACCCACGTGCTATGATTCAAAAAGCCACATTGTTTATTACTGTGTATATATTTTCATTTTTGCATTCGAAAGTTTTACCTTTTTTGGGGAAAACTTAATAGATTCTTACACCTGTCTACTTTTTTAGTAAACCCATGCACCATTGAAATCAAGGCATCTTGAAAATTAAAGTCCTCCACCTGACTCACAAAGCCCTCCATAACCAGGCTCTCTGCTACCTCTGGAACCTGCGCCATCACCACACCCTTTCCCGTAGCCTCCGCTCCTCTGTTGCCAACCTGTCTCCACCTCAACGGACCTGGGGTGACCGAGTCTTCTCCAATAGCTGCTCCCACCCTCTGGAATGCTCTTCCAAAACATATCCGTAGACTGTAGTCAAGTCAAGTTTATTTATATAGACTTTAATCACACAAGAGTCTCAAAGGGCTTCACATGCCCACAGTTGACAAATATCAACGACATTCCCTAATCGAGCCACAAAAGGGCAAGGAAAAACTAAAAAAAAAAAATAAAAAAAAAACAGGCAAAAAATTAGAAGCAGGCAAAAAATTAGAAACCTTGAGAAGGGACCGCAAATGAGGATGATCAGGTTGCAATGGATGCCCAATGGGCAAACATTTTCATAGTTTTTTATACTAAACATTATTAACTAGAATAGTGCAAAACTCCATTGAAGAAATTGAAGCACAGCAAGAAGACATCAGGGAAGTGGGTCCTCATCCAAATCAAGCCCGCCCCAAATCCAGTACTGACATACTCTTTGAAATCTAACCTCAAAACCCACCTTTTTAGAACTGCCTTTTTTTGGTCCTATGACTTGTTTCTTCTGTTTATTCAACAATATACATTGTTGACGTGTTTTTTTTAGTTGTAAATATTTTTGAAGTCCTTACATTTTTCTTTTGACTTCTTTTTTATCGGTTTTATTTTTGTAAAGTGTCTTAAGAAAAGCACTATACAAATTAAATGTATTATTATTAAAAAGTTAAATTCTTTATATATATTTTTATGTCTTCAATGATGCTAAAATAGGTTATCATCTGGTATAAGCAAATTATACAAATACCAAATTCAGGATGGATGGTTTTGTTGTATACTAAAAGATGCATTACATTTATTTAGTTTCCTTCATGAAAAAAATAGCTTTTAATCCAAACTAAAAACTTTTTTGTTTAAACTAGACGCATGTGTTTAGCTGCTTATGGGCCTTCCAACAGTCATAGGTCATTAAGTTATCAACAATTTTCCTAGAAGCTACACGTCAAACTTAAGGTAACGTTTATAAAAGGCTGTGGATATTTTGCCGTGATTGGCAACTCTCCTAGTAGCGTTACTTTGCCGTGACCGGCTTTGATCGGTCAATCAATCGCCGGACGTGGTTCCTGCCTCACTTCACTCATTCTGTGTCTGTTCATTAAATTTACATTTTGATTTGCCAACTGTTATCGTTATTACTGGCCAAATCATTACCTTCAGAGAATATAGGCTGTTGTTAAGAAATTGAAGTTAAATCACACGATTCACGGCAAAATAGCGCTAAGTGGCGAGTAGCCGGTTATGGCAAAACATCCACTTCGTTTATTTAAAAATAAATAAATAAAAAGGTGGCAATTGGTTACACGGCATGGGGACAGGTGTCCTGCAACAGAAGCGGCGCTATAGCTACGTTAACATCACTCACTTTGCCATGCGTTTGTCAGCCTCCTCCTTTTGCTTGGCCGCGATATTCTTCAACATGACATCTAACGGAGGATGCCATTCATTTTCCTCAGCGATAATCTTGTCCAGTTCTGCGTGGCTGGGCCAAAGCGACGCAGGGTCAATTCCGGACGCCAAGCCGTAGCGACCGTACAGCTTCATATCGTATTTGCTCGTCTTCTGCCATTCCGGCGTCCTCTCGCTGCTCTTGTCTGGAATATAGGGATCGCGAAGATTCCGCTTCAGAGGTTTTGGGTTATACGATGCCGTCTGCAGTAGAATCCCGCTCGGATAGCTCGCAGAATTTAGAGTTTTGGGTGCTGAAATCCCCTTAAATGTGTTACAGATCACCAGCGTCCTCCTGCAGAGAACGGACGCGGCCATTTTCCTTTAACCTCACAAAGGACCCTGCGCTGATAGGTGGCTTCAAAAGTGCCTGTTTTTTTTTTTTTTTTTTACATTTTTCACCGCATTTTAGCACATTACTGTATAGTATATATTGTAGACAGGACAGTAAATATAAAAATAAATCTTACAAAAATAATTCATGTAGATCAATGAAAACTGACTCCATAGTGTAACAGTTTTCTTTAGATTATTTTAATCAATGTGATTTAATAAATATAAATACAATACAGTACTGTACAGTCAATTTCAATGGATATTCCAGTTTTCCTCCGACATTACTGAATTACAGAGTGGAAATTATAGTACATAAATGACAGTGTCAGTAGTAATACTAGATAATAACTTTTTGAATACTAGTCATACCTAATTTTGTCATCAAGTAATTTTTATTTATAGAATGATTCCCTACTCTCGGACAGTGTTTCACAACCTTTGCGGGAGAGTATTAAGCATATTTTAAACATTTGCAAAATATCACGGCACACCACCAAAATAAAATGTCAGGAAAAAGTATATAAAATGAAGTAATGATGATCTGATCTCAATTCATTCACAAATGTACTGTGAAATCTTGGCCTGTTTTGTCACACAATGCCATGCTATTATTCTGTTATATAATGGCAGCAGGTGCATACATGAATTATATATTTTGTCATCTAGTGGAACAGCATTTCATTGTTCTGCAAATGTCACTGGTGAACAAACGTTTTTTTGGGGGGGCGCTTCCAACACCCCTTGTGTTCTTTTGGGGCACACCAATGTGCCATGGCATAGTGGTTGGGAATTACAGACCTAGTAGAAAAAATGAACACATGAAAAAGGGTGTTGCAAGTGACAAAAATGATTAATTGCTGTGTTGTATTTTAGAAATTATGAACGGAAGAGTATGAAAAACAGTGTACATTTTTAGAAAAAGGGGTTTAAGCCTCTGCCTGAATTACTTAAAGAATCTTTGTGCAGTTTGTCACTTTTTTACTCGCGACTGCCACCTCTGACCCAAAACATAACTGCAGCATCTGTGTCAGGCACGTTCATGGTGCGCATGCGAGTACGTGCACGATCTTAAAGCGACAGCCACAGTTCACAAACGAAGACGTGATTTCAAATAAGGTAAGAAAAACTTTGCCCCTTCCCTCTCCAAAGAAACTGTGGAGTGCGTGCATGGGTCCGCATACTCTACTATAAAGTGAAAAGAAAAGCTGATAGGTGCAGTCAGAGTAAAACAGTCAGGGCTCTTTGTACTCATCTGGGCATTGGTGGATAATGCATGATGTAGAAAAAGCTTTAATATTACCTTTTTAAACGGCACAATGCACCTTTGAACATTTGAAAGGTAAACATAAAATTAATTAATTCTCAGATGCCAAGATGGGAATAGACTACTGGTATAAGAAAGTGACCAAATGTCAGGCTTTCCCTGCTGGAAAAAAATATTTGGCCTGCAGGAAATACATTTTTGCATGAATCCCTGAGGTTTAAGGGCTAAATTAAATCATAGAGGAAGCTTACAACATTATATCCTTCACTTTGTGGCTGAATATGAACTACATTAAATTAGAAGGTTTTACAGCACAGTGTGATGGGTAAAGATCAAGTGTTGTGCAGTTAAGGGGTCAAATGAAGTAATGGGAAGACAATGTTTGACTCTCACAATTGTTGTTTTTCGATTTGAAAACATAGATGTGAATATGCGAGTCCAAATAACAAAGAAAGGTCAGCAGTCGAGGCTCCGACAATGCGAAATCTTAAATCAAAATAAAGGATATTTGTTTTTCGTCTCTGCTCCACTTTCTTCTTCTTTGAGAAGCCACCACGCTAAAACTTTGATCTGCTCGTAGCGATGCAGCTGTCATTACTTTTGTGTCCTGGGAGCAAACAAATAAAATATTTTTTAAAAAAGCTCCATTAAATATTTACGGTTCCCAGGGTCTGAGTGTTGCGGGAGGCTGGAGGTGGGTGTGGGCATGACACAGGCTTAATTTGTCTTAGGAGCGATCTGGTGCCAAGCTCGGGGCTTAAGGGATCATATCAATGTCAGTCATAGGCAAGGAGGCTCCTTAGCAGTTAGACGGGAGAGGATAGTGGCAACATGACAGATCTAATTCTGGGTGCTTGAGTAGGAGGCTTGTGTGTGTGCTCTGTTTAACACATTTTGGGAAGTTGTACTCAACAAAATCATCCATCCATTTTCTATACTACCTTCTCCTTCCTCATTAGGTTTGCAGGTCCCAGGTGACTTTGGGTGACTGGACGCCAGCCAATCACAGGACATACCGTAGATAAACAACCATTCATAAATGGCACTCATGCCTATGGACAATTTAGAGTCTTTAGCTAATCCAATACTGTAATTTCCAACCACATCAGTTTTGTGAGATTATCAGATGTGCCATAAGAATTTATACAATTTTAATTAATTGGATTAAAAATACGTTAAATACATATTTACCACACATATTGAAATACATACTGTAAACATTGTCTGTCGCCATTGTACAATTTTTATGTTAACTTAATTTTCCACTTTCCCATTAAAATTACAAAATGGACCCAACAGTTTTAAGGGTCTTCCTAATGTACATTTGGCTAGAAAGCAAAGTGTGGAGAGTCTCTGTTGACGAAATACATGGGTGCAAACATGCCGTCAGAAGATATATAATCCGTTTTTGCCAACAGCCTTTAAAAAAATATCAACTCTCCCCTTTTTTGTCTCCCATTTGCTCTCTTTCTGGCAATCTATTCCTTCCTTTCCCAACTGCGCAATGTTTTTGTGGTTTGAAAATAAATAAATAATGTACAGTATATTGTATGTGAAGCCTCCAAACCTGATACAGGGCGATTTTTTATTTTATTTTATTTGTTCTGTTGCAGTGCATGAGTAGATTATGCAGTACTCTCTTCATTGGTGTACAGCACTCATTGTGATTTCCTAGGAATGTTGTAGAAGTGATTATTTGAAAACTTGCAGAGATTTTTAGAAATATTGTTGATATTTATATTTGTTTCTTATCTTGTTAAATCGCTGGTGGGAATTATTTATATATTAGTCACTGACTCGCTCACATTAATTGTATTCACATAGATAATTATTAATAGGTATTTTGAGTTCATTAAAGTTTATTAAAGGTAATTTAACCAAATGTGTTATTTCAAAATAGTTGCCCTTTACATTTATCAGTATATACACGAAATAGCTTTTGGTTTAAAAAAGGTATGTGACCTCTAATTTGGGGTAATGTATCCTCAGATCTTGACACACCATACACACACACACCGACACACGAAGAGCAAAACTCAACTCAGTATACCACGTTCCAAACTATTATACAAATATTATTTTTCTCAGATTTTAGTATTGATGCAAATGAAGTCACTACAATTCAAGTCATCAACTACCGGAGTATTCAGTGTTTATTCCTTTATTTAACCAGGTAAGAAACTCATTGAGATTAAAAATCTCTTTTCCAAGAGTGACCTGGCCACAAAAACACACACATTGTTACAACAATTTAAGACAAAAAACAATATATATGCATGCACAAAATCCTCAACATACTATCAATAAATTCAACAAATTTGCTAAAACTTTAAAAACAGTCACATTGCTCAATAGCATTTGTTTAGCGTTCCTTTACAATGGTCTTGAACTCAAATTTTGGAACAAACCACCCAATCACAAGAGTAATATTTTGTGAAATAAAAAACTTACAATGCACTGTTCCAAATTATTAAGCAAAATAGAGTTTCAAAATGTTCTATAGCTTGGAAAGAACTGAAAATGAGTTTGGTGTAATAATTTGGAGTAGTTCATTTTAAGTACCATACAAAAAAAAAAAACTTATGTCATTGTGAGGTGTGTGTGGGTAAATATTTGAATTATGCTCTTAACAGTTTGCATAATCATTTTGAAAGATAGGCAGCCATACATAATTTTTGAGTTAACGTTTTGTGTACAAAGGCAATAACAGGCTGGCGGGGGCCATAGGTAGGCAATAGTGGGTGTGCAACCATTTTGAAGAACATCTGCTTGTATCCTTTTCCCCTGTAACACTGTTAAACTTTCTTGGAATGAGTTAAAGGCCGAAACGGCTGAAGATTTGTACCGTCTTCAATTAGTCTTAAATATACTCACTACTTTTTATTAAACATTTTTAGTACCAGTCCAGCTTTCCCCCCCAATTTTATTATTGTGCAAGAATACCCCCCCGCCCCCCTCCATGCACACAGACAGAGCAAGCCAAGTCAATGAAGAATTTTGCCAAGACAGCATTAACAATTTGCTGACACAAAGAAGAAATGATAATAAATCTAGTCTAATTTTTAACTCTCTTCTTGGCCTGAACCAGTGACGATGTTTTACTCACAATTTGGCAAGGACTTTATGATTTTTGTCACCCAGAAAAGGGGATGAGGGACAAAATCCAACTAAAAGAGAGCTGAGCCAGGAAATATCACAATTTCCTGGTAATGACACAACCCTTTGGTCCACACAGCGTTTGTGATGGATTACGTTTTTCTCATCTCCCCGAAATCAATATTCCAAACAAATGTTGTCCTTGGCAACAGGTACATCCCCTTAATTACCCACAGACAATGTGAGCTTGTCTTCAAACGTGTTAAAAATAGAAGCTTTGTAAGGGATTACTGTAGCTCCGTTTGCGCTCGACAGAAAAGACCATCACAACAAATCGCTCTGATTCATCGTGCTGATTTTTTCACTGCACTGCAAGGTTCAGCTGCGTTCATTCGCGCAGCTTGCGCAAACTCATGCCAAATAATGTTAAACTTGGATTTGGCCCAGTTGAAAGCTGCATAGCGGCTGAGGCGAGGGAGGATGGATTTTGGGTGGTATTGTTGTGGACTGAGGGGAACCATATACTAATGGATGTGCTTTGTGATCATTTGGCAAAAGATGCTAAAAAAAAATGTCTTCTGAAAGGTTTAACCACTACGGCAGAGGGCTGACGGCAAAGTGAGGTGGAGTTTGGGGACATGTAGTGGCACGTAAGAGCTTTTATTTTGCATCTGTAGCACAGAAGTGGGTCGCCCAGAGGCCCCAGGATAATAGATGTAACACTTTAACACAATTATCTAGATTCACAAATCTTTATTTGTAAACACATAAGTGGAAATATTATCATAAATATACACACACATTAGGCTAATGTAAGGATTTGGTTTATACACAATAATGGCAATTTAGATTCCCATCTCTGCCAATGATATACTAACTTACCAATTTAGCCTAAGAATGATCCAATGTGCACAGATTGTAATTACAAAGCAGATATCTGGCCAATTAGACAGACTAGTAAACAGTGATGATGGCCTCCCTATAGTGTTTATGATGGAGCTAACAGTTTCTCCTTTCTCCCTGGGAGTCCACAGACCCATGCAGTCCAGCGCACGGTCCTCATGAGATGATGAATGAGAACACACAGAATGACGCAGGTTGGAGATCCACTGGTGACCGCTAATTCAAGGGGAAATTCATCAAAGTGGGCCTGTCCTCACGTGCACCATCGTATAACAATGCTGGGGTCCGGTGAAGATGAATGGAGGTAATTATCTTCTCTACCTGGTCAGAACAATCTTCTTCTTCTCTCCAGCTTCCTGGGCATCCAGCCTCCAATGCAGTCTGCACAAAATGCTGACTTAAAAAAAAAAATCTACTAACACCTGATGAATTGTTTTTGTCTTGCATGCGAAGAAAATGGCCTCATAAATAGCCTAACACATGGTAACACTTGCTCCAATGCAGTGTAGTAAATTTGCTTTGTTTTATTTTAAGGTTTATTTTTGACACACTCCTAGCCAATGGGTTCAGAGCTCGCCCACCACACATAATATTTTAACCTCTTGCACAGTTGCATGACATAACTGTGATTTAAAAAAAAAATCTTAGATAATACACAAATGAAATAATGCTCTAAGAAGTTAGATGGGAATCCAATCACAGAAAGGTGCTCATTATTATTATTATTGTTATTATTATTATTATTATTATTATTATTATTATTAGTAGTAGTAGTAGTAGTAGTAGTAGTAGTAGTAGTAGTAGTAATAGTAGTAGTAGTAGTAGTATTGGTATTATTATTATTCTGTGTAGTACTGCACTGTATTATACTTGTGCATAATATATATTAATAATAATATTTGACAAAGCACTTGTATCGGATCTCATTGTATGAATACGGATGAGTGTAATATTCTGCACCAAAGTTCAATTTGTTATTAATCTGTCACAATTTACTACTTCAATTTATTTATTTACTGTATTCCAATTGTCAAATGCTAATATTGTTCTTTTGTTTGTTTTGTGTGTTTTCTTTTTTCTTGTGTCTTGTTTGACAGCATCGTTCTGATTTGTGTGCTCAGTTTGAATTGGATGTTGGAGTTTTAATTAATAAAGAAAGTAAAAATAATAACAACTAACATTCTTCTTCTTCTTATTATTATTATTATTATTATTATTATGCAGATTTTTGCTTTGGACAAACAAATACAGACAACAATCTAGATAACAATAATATTCAATATTAATTTAAATAGATTTTAATAGTTGTATGTATTGTGATTTTTAGGATGTATGAGGAAGCAATCTTAATATTTTGTCTATTGACCATTAGGGGGTTTATAATCAACAAGCTGAAGTCATTTACATTAGTAATAGTCAGGCCATAGTGCAACAACTTCAGACGTTTGTTATAAATAATTACGTTATTATGATGACAGCAGATGTTTTGTTGTTTTGTTTCCTCTTTACATTATTGTTCTCTATTTCATCATTCAGTCCTTTATTTATCTACAAACACCCAATAGTCTTTTTAAGGTAATTATTGTTTGAGTAACGTGAGAGTAGATTTTAAGAAGGAAGACAAAATCAGTGTTTTTTTTTGGGGGGGGGGGGGGGTTAAAAATATTTATGTATTTATGGTTAGATAGATAGATAGATTGATTGATTTTTCCTAATGCACTCCAATGGGTGTCAATTATAGATACAATTAGCTTTCTGTGGCCTTTTGATGATGGGTTTTCCTTGTATAGAATGAAAAGAAGTCCAGACTTTTATGAAAAGCAGTTGCTGAGTCACATCACGCCGATAAAGACATCACACAACGTTCCGTTTGGAGACTTTGTGTTGGGGGGGGGACTGTTGAGTACAACGGGGGAAATTAAGAGGTGGGGGGTGGGGGTGTGCATGTGGCAGCAGCCTGGCGCAGACATCCTTCCGTTGCTCCCTTCGCCGTGCCACCACCATCTGTCATTTGCGCGAACATCTGCACACCCAAGGTGCCCTTGTCACCCAATGTTAGAGCAGTATGTTTGCTTTTTCTATTAAGGAAACCTGGAGTGATTCACCAGAACAAAACCAATTAGACCGTTGGTGTAGTGGTGAATCAGGTGGATTGCAGAGCCATATGAAATACATAGTTTCATCCTCCGGCAATCCTGTCATCATGCCATTTTATAACCGAATCATCATTTGCCCTCAGTTGGTTGTCTCTTGGCTTCTGCAGCTTCTTTCGACAATTGCTAATCTTACTGCAAAACAAAGAGATTTTTTTTTAGATCCACATTTTTCATTTGAGGTTGGATTAGATAGACAGTATTTGACAAAATTTCACAAATTCAGTAGCATACTACTAAATTGGGGCACGGTGGCTGACTGGTTAGCACGTCCGCCTCCCAGTGCGGAGGACGTGAGATCAAGTCCGGGCTTCGGCCTTCCTGGGTGGAGTTTGCATGTTCTCCCTGTGCTTGCGTGGGTTTTCTCCGGGTGCTCCGGTTTCCTCCCACATTCCAAAGACATGCACGGCAGGTTGATTGGACACTCGAAATTGTCCATAGGTGTGATTGGCGAGTATGGTTGTTTGTCCCTGTGTGCCCTGCGATTGGCTGGCAACCAGTTCAGGGTGTGCCCCGCCTACTGCCCGAAGCCAGCTGGGATAGGCTCCAGCAACCCCCGCGACCCTTGTGAGGAAAAGCGGTTAGGAAAATGGATGGATGGATGGACTACTAAATTGGGGCATTGATTGGTGCCTCAATTATTATTTTTTTGTCTGTGAGGAGACACATTGCAAATGCAACATCTGCCCAATGTGAGCAAATGCTGTCAAACATTATGATATATGATTTATGATATTTGAAGACTAATAATGGCATGACATACTATCCCTTCATTGTATTTTATAATAGTTTTATCACAACTTTTCTTAGCCTATTTTACACAGCCAGTTCAAGCTGGTATTCCTCCAACTTTTTTTCCCAGTTCACTGTTCTGTATAAATATCACCGACATGGAATCAGGATGACGTTGTTCCACCAATATTTGCCTTCAATGGTATTGTAAAGTTTCAGACTAAACACTCAGTTGTGTTGAAAGCATTGTTGCCATCTGACAAGAATTCATGCATCACACCAGATGTGATCAAGCACACACATTTGTGACAATAGGCCTATCTTGCCTTCGCTTGATTTTGTGTAAAAATCAAAAGTAGCTATTTTGTTCTCCTTATAAAGGAAGCTGTGGATTACCTGGGGAAAAAATAAAATATACAAAAATACGAAATACAGTAATTGCCCTGTAATAGAAAACTGGTGCATCAACTTGGAGTATCTATAGGAAAAAGTATTTTTTTTTCCCAGATTACTCGAGGATTTTCTACTTGTTTCTCTCCCCCATGAACAGCAAAAATCCACCACTTATCTATTACACAGTTTAGGCGTTGTGGTAGGAAATATCAAACCAACATACGGAAAATATACTTCAAATACCCCAAATATTGTCCTCTTGCACGTTCACATTCATTTTTGTTTCCGTTTTAATACATTGTTTTTGTTTGGTTTTTTGACACGATGGCCAAACATTGAATCAATACTGTGCATGTTCTTCAACATATTATTTTGAGATTACAAAACAGCAAGTGAGTTTAATGACATAACAAAATGTACTTAGCTGGGCCATGATTGATCGCGATGCTGAGGATTGATCTCAAGACTTTTACATTTTTTTGACATGCTGAGTCTCGAAACCTTTTGTACCCTGGCTAGCTGGTTTTAGCATAACTAGCAATTGTTGTGTTAGCTTCAGGACAGAGCTGTGTGACCATCAGATTTACTCTATTATATTTACTCAAGTAACTTTTGGCATAAATTGTATTTGCCAGAGTAGTTTTCATGCAACATACTTTTTAGTGAATACGTATTTACTCTTACTCAGGTAATTATTTGGAGGACTGATTTTTACTTTTACTTGAGTTATATACATTATTCAAAAGTAACAGTATTCTTTCATGAGTGCAACTTTTAGCTACTCTACCTAGCGCTGGTGACCTTTGAATGGTCACTTGGATGTTCACGGGAGTTTCTTTTTGGGGTTAGGCAGTTTCACACATCAGCGTTGTTTCCGGCCGCGTTCCAACACTCGCACCCCCACCCTTGCTCCCCCCAACCACGCGCTCCCGCCCTTGCAGGGCGTCTCAACTCTCTGAAATGCTTCGGACAACTGAGACAGACACACTACACGCTCGCACCCGTCGACGGGAACGCGCAACCTAGGGGCACAAGGGTGGAAGCGCAAGAACTGGGACGCGGCTCACACTTCGCAAGCAGGAAACGGAAAACAAAGCTGATGTGTGAAAACCAGGAAGTCGGAAGTCCCGCCTCCTACGTGGCATATACTCCATAGCAACAACACAGAACTCGATAGTCCATGGGAAATGTCGAAATGTACAGGCAGGAGTTAGACGGTTGACTTAAAAAAATAAAAATAAAACAAAGGTACGTAATGTGACGTTGCATTTAATGTTTATAACATTAATGGAAAATGAAGCGTCTATGCTACTTTGCTGTCCCAATGTGAACATAAAAGTAGCTTGACCTTTAAAAGGCTATTTGGTGTAGAAAATAGTGAGAGCCAGTCTGCTACCAATGCAGTCCTTGATGAACGGATATCCTGCCGAATCGGTTTATTGATCCCACGGCAACCCCAGTAAAAACTGTTTTTAGAGGTAATCTGCGCATCTGTGCACACGCAAAATATGTCTACTCTTCTTCAGATGTTTTTAACCACATTGGCGCTGTTATCTATCCAACTTTGAAGGCTGTGGCACTTGCCGAAAAGTGAGGGAGTTTTGCTGCTAAAGACATTTTGGAGATGGGGGGTGATGAAGGAATTTTATGCAGTGTCCCAACAAAGGCAGCAGAAGTTACAGGGCTTTTCTTGACTTAGTTTCCATGTCTTTGTCATTTTGTTTTAGGTTGGTGCTTATGTCCACTGAATCTGAACTCCATATTTTCATTCCCTGTATGTGTAGTTGTAACATGTACCAATACTTTTGTCATACATTCATCATCAAATAGTTGGTAGCAAGTGGACTGTTTTGCTAAGCGTTTTCGGGTATTGTTCTCTGGAGTGTTGCTGTTTATTGCATATGGTGCCGGGCTGGATTACTGCACCCAAATCACTACAATATGTCCATTGTCCATCATGCTAGCGTATAATCTGAAGGATTATTCCACTGATGAAACTAACTGCTGCTTTTCTGTGTTGTTGTTTTTTTCTTTTTCAACATGGCAAGTTTCACATGGGCTGTTCTTTTTGCTACTGGCATGAAGCGGGATGCTGCTTTACCACAGCTGCCTCTCCAATGAAGTGGACACACACTTAAGCACAAAAACACATTCGCGAATACAAAGCTCACTACCATCTGCTTGTGTGAATTAGAGAGGATGTTAGTTGTGTATTGGAAACAACAGCTGAGAGGACACACTGTGCACTGACCACACACCACTGTTGTCCGGCATCTGACACACTGATGGATGTGCACACACATGCTCTGAAAGATTGTAGGCCAAAACAGAAGAAAAGATTTAAATGCTGCATCAGCATGAAAGAAAAATGATAGAGGCACTAATTTAGAGTGTTTGGAAAAGGGGAGTAGGTATCAAGCAGCCATAGACAGTGTATCAGAAAAAAGAAGGCAAACAAACACCCTGAGAGCATTCAGCACGGGCCAAGAAGTGTCTGGCGGAGTGGACCCTCCATTAAAAAGAGCACCTGCATGCTATAAGAGTGTGAAACTCCAGTCTCAACAACTCTTTACATGCTTTAGCGCCTCTGCTTGTCAAGAGAAAAACAAGTTCCACGCTGTAGACGGGACCCACAACGCTAGCAATTTGTCGCTGACTTGTTTACTTTTTCCTTCCGCTAAATATATCTTTGTCCTAATGGGCTCAATGGAAGTAGGCTGGGCCCAGCACCACCACCTTTCTAAGACGAGCAACACGACTCCGCCGCGCTCTTAAATGAGGCCTTTTTTTCACCAGCCAAAAGTATGTTCTCACTTTTACATACAGTAAGACCATAACTCAACTTATTTGCTAATAAATGTGTGACTTTTTACTGCAGCTGTTACAGGAATTGAAATTTATTTCTGTTGGGTTCTTTGTTATGGTTGTAGTCAGTTACAGTTGCGTACGAAAAGTTGGGACACTGACAAATCATATTATTCAGGACCAAATTATGTCCAATATCCTGCAACTTTGCTTGGTCTGTATTTCATAGTAACATACAGTGAATGCATTTAGAATTGTTAAGCATTTAATATAAGTGTTTTGCAGTCACTTGGCCTCAAGCATGAAATGCAGTCCGACGCAAAACTGCTGTTGCCGTAAGATTTCATTTCTGCACACTGATATTTTAAATAGAAAAACTATTACTATGCAACTATACTACTATAGTATGAACAATAAGTTAATACATCTCATTAAATATAATTATAAGTGGTGGCTTGGAATTATTTCAAAGTGAATGAGTGTATTGACAGCAATTGGCCAATACAGTGAAAGGATGGTTTTGCTCAAGTTAGAGAATTTCCTTATAGCGCAACAAATACTATAAATAATAATGTTACTGAAGGATAATAACACCTGTTTATTTTTTACTATGCTGTATATTGTTTTTTACTCAACACATTGAAAACTGTTGGCATTAGTTTCACATCATAGAAAATAATTCATTTAGAGTAATTATAAATTGTTTAAAATGTGTATGTTATCGCTTATGACATTATTATATTATATTATGTTGTATCATGTTACATTATAATTTATTATATTGTATTATATTACTTTATGTACTGTATTATAGCATATTATATCTAGGGATGGGCAAGTACTGAGTACCAAGTATCAGTATTGGTGCCAATATCAGCCTCGATTGGTACTTGTGAGTACTGGAAATTAAAAAAAAATTGAAGAATAGACAATTGGATGTATTTCATTTATTGGTATCGGTCTGAAAAAAAGTGGTATTAAACATCCCTATCTTATCATATTTTAAAAGTACGTCACTTTTTTGTTACAATCATCATTACATTGATCCTGATTGTACTACATACTGCTGTACCTAACTATGGTTAATAATGTCAACGTGATAATAATTATTTTGTAGATGATTGATTTTACAGCGTAATGGTAGGCGACAGTGCTATTTTAAATTCAAGCATTATAAAAGTTTTTAATCAAGGTCGTTTGGTAATTGTAAAATAATGATAAAATATATTTTTTCAAATACGTTGATTTCAGTGTGTGTTTAAAACTCGGTTACTGTGGAAAAATGGGCTCATACCGCTATAAAGTGCAGGAAGAGTTGATGAGGCCTGAGCAGATCTTGTTGGCAGACTCTTCAAAGTCTCGCTCTAGAACTCCTTTCCCCGTTTCCCCCTTGGACCTGTACTTTTTTTGGCCACTTCAACAATCCATCTGCCGTCACAGCTAATCCCGAATGTTCTATAAAGATGTCATACCTACAGTAAATATCCTTCTTTTTTCTGTTTTTGACACTTTAAATTTTTATTTTGTATTTTTTTTACTGGTACTTGTGTGTCAGCACATGATAGTGTCACACTGGTCTGATTGGCGGAAAGTGGAAAATAAGAGCAGGATGAATTGGGATTATTGAAAGATTGGCTGTAAGCAGACAGAGAGGGAGGTAAAACCGAAAGCAGATGGCGGAGCTGGCACCTGTTTTACTCTCAAATCTGTTTGGAGCCATTTTCCACATGTCTTTTGAAGGAAAAAAATATGATGCCAAAATAAGACACTCTCAGGTTTTAACCTTTTGTGAGTATGCCTTCCTTCAGCTTTTCAAACATGATACGATGCGCTCCTCTGAAGAGGAGAGGACACAAAAACAACTCATTTTAAATGCGTCCATTTTGTCTCACCAAGGTCGTGTAAGCAAACATGGGCATTCACAACAGAAAAAAGTCTCATTTAAAGTGTTAATCTGTGGGCCACATGCTGCACGAGCATCATGCACACACGTTCGCAGCAGTCAAGCCAGGCCAGGCTGAACATGGCATATATTTGGCGCGTGAGGGCGTCTCTTCTAGGTAACTGCATCCATACAGTAAGATGGATCACGGGAAACCCTTCAAGACCGCTGTCGTCACCCTCTTTCATCTTATTGTGCATTTACCGCGCAGTACAACTGTTTGACATTATTGTCAATATAGCTTTGCAAAGCACTCTGTGATTCATTCATCTTTTTTGCCCCATTTGGATTTACTTGTGTTTCTGTTGGCTCTACAGGACCATCAGTGGAGTCTATAGGAGGAGTAATCCTCTTGTGGACCATTTTGTTTCTGTCAGTCACTTTAGTGAATTTTTACGAGGACGCAGACTCATGTAATTGCATTATCATGTCACGATGATGTCTTTCATGTCCTTGCTTGTTGACAGACAATGGTGAGGTTATTGTGGGCCATGTTGTTTGCTACTATTAATGTTCAATATGTGTAGTTGTCCAATCAAATTAGTGTTCCAAAACAGGTCTGTGTCTCATAAACGGAAAATAATCAAATACAAATTGAAAGTGGCCTGAGTCTGTAATCAAGAACATTGTGTGGAACAATATGTTCCCCGCCACATTTATTATAAGCAATTGTGAGTTATGATGATTATGACACAGTCATTCTTCATCACAACATACTTGAAAGAACAAAAACCCAGTCACATGAGAGAAAAAATATTTTCTTATATAGTCCATGTAGGGTTTACTGTATTTGATGGCTTGTTTATATCTGCTATCACAAAACACTTATCTAATATTAACATTGCCTTTAACAATTGTCTTTAACAAAATACAGTTTAAACCCATTGACAAAAACAACCCAATTATTTTCTTTGTGTGAATGATGGTGGTCAATGAGTTCCCCTTTTGCATGACTGTGAGTGTGAATGGTTATTTGTATATAGACTTGATGAGCAACCAGTTGAGGACTCAAAAGGTTTCTAAAATAAAGTACTAATGTCAGATCTTGCAACAACACAATAGGCACATCCTTATTCACAAAGTTAGTTTTGGACCAAAATATGAGTGTTCCTATTAGTGCATGTAATATTCTTTAAGCAAACCTACAATCATTTTGTTATTGTTGAGAACAAATTAGATTCAGTCAATTTGTGATTGTCTGCTCTAGTTGTATGTTGACATGACATCGGCTTGGGTTTGCGTACTAGTATTTTAATACAGTACTGCAGTTTTGTTTTTTTTCTGACTCAATGAATAGTGGCACAAAAGATAAAGACCCCAAAACCGTGTGACTTTTGCAAAATTCAAATAAAAGTGCAACCACTTAAATAATATGTTATCTTGTGGGGAATACTTGTGGGATTTCCACTCCAATAACCTTCGAATGTGGTCAAATTGAAACAAAAATAAATTACAGTTACAAATATAAGTTACTGACATTAAAATGATTTTGATATCGATTGTATTTATTATACTAAACAGGTGCAGCTATCCGCCTATCCATTTTCTTGAATATTTGTCCTCATAGGGTCACAGATGAGTATTGGCAAAAAACAAAAAACAGAAAGAAAAAACATTAATGCACATTTATATTTACACTGAATGATATGCAGTATTTAGGTTATTTGTTTATGAACATTCTGTATTGTGTGTGTTTGTCTCAATAGATTTTTAAAAAAATTCTCTTATGTGGTGCCCAAACTTACCTTTTTTTTTAACCCCTGTGATGATCTGTGTGGATCTCTGTGTAACTGCATTCTAGTTCATTTTGTAAGATTATTAATGTATCATATAACTGTGCTTTAATTATCACTGATTGATTATTCATTACATGTAAACTAATCATAAAACCACAATGGCGCCATGTCTGTGTAATTAATTTCATGAAGCTCTCATGAATCATCAGAGGTCATTCATTAGTTATCCATCTGTTAAGGCTGTGTTTTGTTTTCCCATGACAAGATTAAATTGTGTTAAAAAAAAAAGCCTGACCACGTGAGTGTTCCAAAAAGCACCAGCAGAGTGTACCAGAGCACCCACGTCTGCCCTTTGGATCCGTTCAGCAAGACTGCACACATTCAAGCCAAAACGCCAACATAAAGGTTACAGCAAGTCTGATTGTACACTTGTCAAAATTTGTTGTCACCCACACAGTTCATCTCCGAAAAAAAAACAAGTAACTGCTCTCCTGCTTTTTTATTTTTTTTTAACATCCCCCTCAATAGTTACCACAAATTGTACTCAGATTTGCATGCAAGTTTTGGCCTACAGTATTTGGAATAGAAACAATTACAAATAAACACGCATGACTCCCTTTCCCAGCTAATGGATTCGACTAGTTAAATAAAAGAAAAGAAAAGGATTTCGTTTTCTTCCCTCAGGTTATTTATTTATTTATTTATTTAGTGTGCCTTCATTTCCTAATTGTGGTGACCATGTTTGCCGCACGTGTTGCCTCCCAGTCATTTGTCGAGCCATGGGGAAAATCTTTGTACACTTTAATCATCCACAGCATAAAGTCACACCAAGTCAGTCCTCATTTTCGAACATCGGTCAGTTTTGTTTTGTGTTTGGGAATGATTGGTCATGATCCGAAAATAGAATGTTTGCGCAGACAGGTTATCCAAACAGAGATAATCTAACGTGCGTTAGTTTGGTGTCTGACTGTGCCCCGTGCAGGATTTGGGCTTCTTGCTATTGGTGGTGATGCCCAGAAGTTGTTGCCATGCAACTCTATCTGGCACACATGCACGCACACGCGCACGCGCTCACACACACGCAGGGGAGCCAACAATGGTCTGCTTTATGAGGTGCCCACCGATGCCATGGTAACCTCCTCGTTCTGGGCAAGGCAGACCGAGCCGTGTGCCAAAAAAATGCCATGGTGCCTTATTTTCCCTTTCTCTAGCCACGTTGCCCAGAAACCTTTTGAAAGTTAATAAGTGAAACCAGTGGGCAGACAAATTACGACGGGTATGTGTGAGGAAGAGCGGAGGAGAAGGTAAACTTTGCACTTTGGAACTACCCTGCATAAATGAAGTCTTGAGTGGAAACATAAAGCTGCGTGATTTGAAATTCTAATGTAATTGAACACTGGCTGTGTATCTTTATTACAAGCAAACTTTACAAGTACTCTCACTATTGAAATGCAACTGGTAAATATACACTATTTGGACAAAAATAGTGGGACACACCTTTTAAAATGGACTCCGTATTAAGCTACACTATTCCTATGTTTCCCAATTTTCAGAGAGCCAGTGCACTATTGTGGCACACACGCTGCGCGATGCGATTTTGGACATAATCAAATCAAACTCCTGACCACAATGTAGGAGTTATTTTCTTAAAACTAACTAAGATGTGCACACACTTGATGGACTGACTGAGTGTGCCACGACTTGACGGCTCGCACTTTAGGCCTATGTTAAAAACATTGCTGTTCCACTTCCTGTACTGTATGTGATGGTACTTTGCTTTAAAACTCTTGCCAGTTCTCACAACAAATCAAGAAGGAGGCAGTCTAAGTTCTTAAGTACACTTAACTACAAATACACATATTGTGTATTTAAAAAAAAAATGCTGATTAAATTCCTGTACCTAAGAGATTTTTTTTAAAAAGCACAAATTCTGAAATGTTCATAGTGGCTATACTCAAAAGAAGAAAGAAAATCCCTTTACATGCATGCTGTTGTTTAGTGCTAGCTAGCGTAATCATCATGCTATGTGCAAGGGTCCTGAATGTGTAGCCTTGCTAACGTTATCAACTTTGGGGAGAGATTTATCTCAAAATTATTCACACAAATACAACTGTGATTTTCACGTGTTTTACATATGCACAAATATAATATCCATGATTTTTACATATATTTTTCAGATCCATAAATATATGTGTTATTTTTTATGTGTGCATTTATTATAAGTTTCTAATTTGTAAACATTGAGTTCTGCTTGTGAATTGTTAATGTACATTTGTGGATCAGTGGGCATGCACATTAATTTTGGAGACGTCGCACAAGTTTCAAGATATTCACACCTAAATGCCCCAAACATTCACGGGGCCGTCCCTCCTCCGTCCGCTAGAAGGCAATGTTGCTGCCTTCATTGAACAGGAAAGAGTCATCTCCTTTTTTTGTTTAAAAATTGGAAATTGAAAATAGACATTGTCATTATATGTTTATTTAACACATTGGGAAAGCACGACCATGATTTGTTTCCATCAAGATTGCTTTGCATTGATTATTCTTCTGCTGCTGCTTCTTCTTCTCCTTTGGCTGCTGCAGCAGCATGTGACTTCGAGGTCGTTCTGAAGCCGCTGTATTCGGGGATCTCAATTTTGTGCGCATCAAGAACTGAAGACAGAGGAGGCCCCACTGAGAAGGAAACACCAAAGTTTCGTTTGCAGAAGTCATTTAGCTCTTTGTGACACATAAAAATGGGCAAGCAACCTTAAGGTCTATAGAAGCTGTAAGGAGCCAGTAAGGATCTGGACTTCAAATGTACGTAAACATTTTTTTTTCATTTCTTATTTTAGTTTGAAAATGCACATTCTGCAGGTCTTAGCTTTGTTTGGGACAGTATTTAATTCTGAAATTATTTAATTATACAGTTTCACTATGCAATGCAAGGCTTTAATTAGGATTAGGACTAAATTTGTCAAATTTAGCCACGCGAGAAAATAAAAATGTTCCAAAAGAAGGTTTTGATGATTCTACAGTTTTCATTCATTCATTCCATGTAAACCGTTTTATGCAGAAACAATTGTTTAAAGGGGACATATTATGGAAAATGGACTCTTGCTTGTATACAAATACAGTGGCACCTTGACCTTGACACGTTGAATTTGTTCCATGACCACACTCATAACTCAATTTACTCTTATGTAAGCTTTAATCAGTGAAATGAAATGCCATGAATCATTCAAGTGTGAAATTTAACAACCCCATAACTTACTGATCGACCTATTTGTGAAAAGGTGTTTACTAAATTCCACCTCAATGTTACATAACGGTTGGGGTTGTTTACATAATATTCACACCACACAGTTTCTCCGCTCATGAAAATGGCAAATAGGCAGGCTGAAGGTCTTGAGTTTTGGCTGCATGGACTGTGTTTGTCACATGCATACATTCATGTTAGGAAAGAGTGTAACATAAAGCATGAAGTGAAAATATGTTGTGTTTTTAATAATCCTGCCACAGAGATGATCAATTTGTGACATATTGTACGTCATCTCAATGAAAAAAATAATATCGAGGAGAGAACATATCATTTCTCCAAACTTTTTGACTTCTTGGATGTCATAAACAGAGGCGCAAGGATACACAACCGACGAGGTTGCAAATAAGGAAATGCATCCTTTGAACGGATGGGGAAAGGAGGAGGCTGATTGGTGGAGATTTACTTACAGATGGCTGACAAGGTTTGAATGACAAGCCACAAGTGATACTGTCATAAGAGCGGACATAAAAGACTGACAAAATAAGTGGTTGAAGTGATTGGCTGTAGGTAAGAAGACAAGACAGAAAAGATGCTTGAGGTGCAGGTGGGCACAGGAAGCAAAACAAAGTATCATAAGTACAGTCAGAAACCCAAACAAAGTGCAAACTTTATTCAAACACAAGGCCCAAAAGCAAACACCGTTTGGTTCTGTGACATAACCAGTGTAAGACAGCATGCTGGGGAACAAAATTGCTCCATGGAAATAATATACTGTTCGCTGAAATTGCTTTGACTGCTAATGAATTTGACGCTGTGTACATGTGCGCTAATGTACGTATATGCTCTGGTGTGAGTGAGTGAGTGGGTCCATGGGGGGCATTGAGTGGGGTTGCTTCCTTCCCATTTCCATATTACCGCGGGTCATCTGGGCACGGCGCCAATCACGGTGCTTTTCGACCCTGCTGAGGCCTCGCAAGATTAAAAACAGCACTGAATCATGGCTGGAAGCGAGAGACTGATGGGAAGTGTGGAAGGAAAAGGCGGAGAAATGGGCTGGGTCACACAATAGGTCATCCAGCGCTTTTAAAAAGGGGAACTCGTGCCAAGAGTGGCACATTGAGCTGGCTATCGGGCTGTAACCGTCCTTTTTTAATTGCCGCTCGTCACACATTTCATCACCTCCAGTCAACCACCACGGATGTATAACACAGAGACGAGTGCAACACGTACTCAACACTGGGGAATACATGCCATGATAATAGCCCTCTCTTCACAAGCTGTTTGTTAATGAAGTCAGACATAAACATACAGCTGTGCATCGGAAGAGGCAAAAGGAGAGAAGGTGCTGAAGAATGAAGTCAGGGAGTGCATGCAGGCGACGTGATCAATTAGATGCAATGCATTAGATCAAATCTGCCCATCCGTTGGATAGAGCACACAAACACAAACAAAAGGGCCATAAGATTCCGCTCATTCTCAGGCGTTTCTTCTTTATTTCCGATAACAAGCTTGACTAAATCAAATCCACAATAATGGAGTCCATGTGTCCCGCAGCCAACTGTTTACAACCACTGTAGAATATGACTTTTTGTTGTTTTTTATTATTTTATTAGCAACATATTTCCATCCGCTTTGAATGCAGTTAGCAAAAGAAAGGACACTGAAAAGGGCTGGGTTTCATCCATTTGGGCTATAAATGTGATTTTACATCTATGTAATTGCATCATAAAAAAATCCAACAAACAGCCAAGTTAAATCAATGAATTCTTAAAGGCAAACTAAACCCAAGAAGTTTTATGTGTTTATTCTAAGGAAAATCTTTAAAACATTATATTTGCCCACATCGACATTTTTAGGTCAATGGTTACAAATTCGCAAGAATGTCTGTGTTATGGTTTGGGTTTGCTTAGTTTTGTTGCTCTGCCTTTTGTCATGATCTGTGTTTTGTTTTGTTTGGTTTTGGTTTGGTTTTCATTGTCGTGTTTCCTTGTTGTCATTGTGCTCGTCATAGCGGTCCCCTTGTGTCTTCCAATCAGCACCCTCTGCCCCATGTGTCATGTCCAGGTGTTTGTCATTGTCTCGTTAGTTTGCTCCTATTTAGGCCGGTTTCAATGTATCCTCACAAATTTCTTACCGTTCAGGCCGTTCGTCCACACGATGGCCCGGTTTCGGAGCTTGAAACCGATCACTTTTGAAAGCGGGCTCCAGAGTGGAAAGATTTCAAAACGCGGCCCGTATGCGTCTGTCTGGACACCCTATGCAGGATACTCCTCCAGGGATGATGTAATGGTCGCAACTAGATGACGACGCATTGTTGCAGATTGATGACATACTGTATGTGCCAATTCTCGCGTGACTGCGCGCGAACCGTCAATCGGTCAACAACAATGGCAGATAGCCATGTCGTAGTCGTTTTGCGCAACCTCCTTAGCTTGCTTATGCTTTTGCAGCAAAATATTTTGCTCCTTTATTCCCACGTTCAACAAGCGGTGTTGTACTTGAATCATCTGCCATTGTCACTTCTCATGTGTCCTTTTCCATGTTGTTTTGATACATGCAAAGCCATGTTTGTTCTGTAGATTGCAATAAAGTTAGGGGGAAAAAAGTGTTTGTCTTCTTCGCTGATTCTTCTTCTATGCTTTCCTGTGGCTGCGCTACAGCGCCGCTTCAGACTTTGCATATACATTACAGCTGTTAAACGTCCTCAGCGTCTTCTTTTGGACACACGCAAGTCTTGAAATGCTTCTGTGTGTACGAGATTTGTTTGAGGAACAAAGCCGACTTTGCTTCCGTCTGGACTGGGCCTTAGTTTCCTCCTTCCCTGCATTCTTTGTTGGATCATTCGTTTGTGCCACAGTCTATGGTCAGTCATCCTGTCCTTGCCCGTGTGTTTTGTTACTTTGCATCTACTTTTTGGTCTTTTGTTAATTAAGAAGTTTTTTTCCACTTTCCTTGTTTGCCTTTTGGTTGTTTTGTAGGAAATAAATCCCTTTTTGTTGAACTCCTGCAAGCTGGCCTTGCCTCCCTGAATCCTGCATTTTGGTCCTCACCCCCCAAACTTAACAGTCTGTTCACCAATTCCTGACAACCATTAAAAAACATAGTTCAAAAATATTCAGCTAACTATTTAATCTCATTTTAAATACTAAAGCTACTTAATAAATCATGGTCACAAACGTCATCATCTTTATCATGGGTGTGAAAAAGTCCTGCATGTTTTAGATCAGTGGTGTTCAAACTCGGTTGTCAGGGGGCGGGGTCCTGCAGGTTTTGGATGTTTCCCTTCTCCAACACACCTGAAGCTAATCAGCAAGCTCAAGCCTGATAACGCACATGTTCATTGGAACAGGTGCGATGGAGCAGAGAAACATCCAAAACCTGCAGGACCCCGCCCCCTGACAACCGAGTTTGGACACCACTGTTTTTCATGTTTCCCTCCTCCAACATACCTGATTCAAATGATCAGCTCTTCAGCAAGATCTGTAGGAGCCTGATCATGATCATTTGAACCAGGTGTGATGGATGAAGGAAATATTTAAAATGTTCAGCAATCCGGCCCTTGAAGACCGAAGTTTTCCACCTGTAAGATAAATAGACTAATTTCATGGCAGTCCAATGCAAATTTAATCTGAACAACAAGATTTCTTAAATTTGAATAGGAAAAATCATAACCAATGCAACTTTATTTAACAATAAAGCAAAATCAGCAGTAAACTTAAAGGATAAACTTCACCAATTGGTTTTAAACCTATATAGCATTACACTATGAACAAATGACGAAACTATTGTGTAACTTAGCTATGCAAACATGGATTCAGAACTTCATACATTCTAAAGCATGGATGGGTTCAATTCTATTCGAGCTTTGTTGACAGAACCTACTGACAGTAAATGGTGGTGGTCCACTTCTTGCATAACAGTAAAGACAAAGTTGCACAATTGACATGTGTTGCCCTTCAAACTCTATAGCTACAAGTGTAACTACTCATTAAACCCATTACACTCTTGCCCTCATATATTCATTACGGTAAAGAGATGCAATTGTTATGACACAAATTCAGAAAAGACACCATCTACTTTACTGTCTGCTTTTTTGAGACACCATCATCCTGGCACTTCAGATCACAGATCCCTCTGGTGTATTGCAACAACATAGTGCATGAGACTCCCTCCAGTGGCATTGACAGTAAAGGCAGATTGAAAGACATAGAAGGACCATTTGATAAAGAACCTCCAAAAAGGAACTCTTAAGACACTCTTAAGAGGCATTTGTGTTATTTATTCATTTTCTTATGGAAAAGGCATATTAAGCAATAGGAGAACAATCACAAAAATGTAATTACTAAATATTAGGGGTGGGAATTTTTGAATGTCTCACGATTCGATTCAGATTTTTGGGTGTGCGATTCGATTCAGAATCGATTTTCTATTAAGAACGATTTTTGATTCAAAACGATTTTATTGCCAATGATTTTTGCTTCAATTTCTAGATGTTCAAGGAATCTTAAGGATCTATTCCAGTCTGACTTGCTAATGCTAACTAGTGCGCTACTCGCGGCACTTCTATTACTCAAAAGAACGGCTCCACGCTGCAAAAAAAACAACTTTTATTGGAATAACTTGATCGTGTTTTTCCTTCTACTCTCTAATGTGGCTCCAACCTAACAGTGTGTCAGACCGCATGGAACCACATTGCCTTTAAGTGGCCAAATTGGGTACAACATGAACAGCGCTCCCAATAAAGGCACACACAAACAAAGGGAAGACAGTATAAAATCATTTAAATAAAATCGATTTTGGGACATTTAAAATCGATTCTGAATTGTACTAAATGAGAATCGATTTTTTGGCACACCCCTACTAAATATATTACTACAGAATTGTTACCTTTTTAATGTTAACAGTAGCAGTAAAATGAATTGATTTTCAAAATGAAATGTCTCTACCGTTATCGATCAAATTATATGCAAGAGAAGCTGTTTGGTCACCTGACTACAAAAAGAGCTTGGCTGGAGGCCTCCTCGAGCATTCACAATACATCAGCCTACGGCACGGCAAATTAAGGTCTGCAAAAAGTATATCAAATTTGCAAAGGAGATTTGGTGTTCAGTGTGTGTAGCCGCATACACCCATGTAGGGACCTGAGGATGTCGGTTCAGGGTTGGTGGCTCGGCAAGAGTGCAAATGGCAGAAGGAGCACTTGGACCGGCAAAGCGAGAGGCACAGCTGCTTGGAGAGGGCTCAGTGGCATTTCTGTGTCTGGGTCCCCTCTCCCTCCAAACACGCACACACACATACACACATACAGTATATACCCATACATACACACACACTCTACCACTCAAGCCGTAGCAGCATCCTACTAACACATAGCTCCTAAAAAGTATTTTTTTTTGGGTCCAATTATTGACTTTGTTGACATATTGATATCAGCAGCTCCAAGAAGAGGATTGTGGCGTGGGAGGCAGCGTGGCAGTGTGGAATGGCGTGGGAAAGGTGGCAGCTGTGTTATGACTTCTCTGCCAGGTCATGGTGCATGGTAGGATGGATGCCTCCTGTCTCGCCTTTACTCTGTAATGACCAATCAGTCTGTTTGTCTTCCCTTCCTCTTTCTCTGTTTTCAACTCAACTGCAACCGTTTCATTTTCCTGCTTTGCACGCTGCGTGTTTGCCACAGTTGCCGTTTGCTGTGAGTGTTTGGCGGCTCAAGGCCACAGAAAAGGGCTGTAGGATGTAAATTGACAAACAAGTTTGGAATTTCAAAAGTAACAAGGACGGCTCACTGAGGCAAAGATGCTGTTTTAATTTGTTTACATGTTGATGAGATATTTTCAATAATATTAACATTCTCCTTAAATCTAGTCACAAGACGCTTTGGATGAAGACATCCATGATTGACTACATCAAACATATCTAGGTCTTATCCCAAAGGATGTGAGATTTTAATTTAAACCCAGCAGAGGAAATGGATTTAATTAAGGCCGTGATCCACTCAAGAGACATAAATCCACATTTGGTCCTCATTTTAAACATGTTCTCACCAGAAACCTTACCTGTCAGATTCAGTCACGCCTTAATGTTATGTTAACTTTTTGACCCTTAACATACTGTTGATTGCACAGCGACTGTCTTCTTTGTGTGCGACCTTCAGGTAGATTCTCCCAGATTCCTACATTGACAACATCAATCACGCCTATCTCTTGATATTTTTTATTGATTTATTTTTTTATATTATTTTCCTTCCTGCAGCGCGCAGCGTTGATCACAGAGGTGTCTCGAGGCTTGACACAGTTTGTAAACCCGAGGGTTCCTCTCGGTGCCAGCCTGCTGCACTCGCCGCTATATAGGGCACAAGTAGACCCTCTGCTTGGATGGGTGGGAATGTGCGAGGGGTGGGGGGAGAGACAGGGGGGCGAAGAGGGGGATTCATGGAGGGATGGCAGCCAGAACTGGGGCCCCATGCAGGGATGTAGAAGATGGCGAGCAGGGGGGAGGGGTGTAAGGGTTGCAGGGTGTTAGGGGGCACAGAGAGGGGCACAGGCTGGGCATGGGCAGCCTGGCAAAAAGAGCAGCCCTCCATCTGTGACACACAATGCCTCGGCTCCATGACATATACATTGGGCAATATATATATGTAGATTTAATTTCAACTTTTAGGGATTTATGTTGTCCAACTATATATATATATATATTTTTCACCTTTTATTTATAATAATAATAATAATATTTAAGTTTTACAAATGAAAATGAATGAACATTTTTATTCGGTTCATTGGCAAACTAAAACTTCAACATGCTCAAAAACTATTCTTCATATGGTGAGATATCTTGCACCTAGACGGATGATGAGGATGGGCTTGCCGGGCAAGAACGTCAAAGGAAGACCTAAGAGAAAATTGATAGATTATTTCCAAACCTGTCTGCAGTACATTGCCCACCAAATGTTGTCAGCAGTCACAAAGGTTCATTTAAGCACCAGTGAGACAATTCTAAAATTGATGATGTCATTTCAATTGTCATTTATCGTGGGTAGTAGATGAAAAAAAATCTTTATCAAATCTTATCTAATTTGGTACACGTATGCAGGGAGGCTGTCATTTTCATAACAAGTTTCTGCCAGATCTGATCCAAATTGCACATTTGGTAGTAATTTAAAGGAAATCCCATTTAACATGTTGTAGTGCATACTGTATATCTCTAACAAATCTTATCAGATCAACTTGTCATTTGTCATGCTTATGTGGGATTTTATTACATTATGCAAGAAGTCTTGGATCTGAATAAATATTAACCTCCTTTTATCTCAAAATCCTAAATTATTGTCATTCACGCACTAATTTGGAACGTGGCAAAGTCTCAATTGCATGTCTTTTTTCTTTCTTTTTTTTGTGGCTGCTTGTCAGTTTCTTATGTTTTGGAACCAGTCATCGCTCTTAAAAAATATTGAACCTGTCATTTGTGTGGTTTTTAGCTTTAATGATCAGATGCCTCCCTCCATTATTGTCTCACCCTCTTTCATCTCTCTAACTGTCTCTCTCTCCACCCCCAGACAGACCCTCCCATCGGTGGCCATTTCCCTCCGTCTGGCTCGTCCCCTTCCTTTCACCCGGGTGACCCCACTACCGCCTCAGTGTGTCTGTCTGTCTGCTTCTCTTTTATCCAGATACAGTATACCCAAACCACTGTTCACCCTCACCCTCCTGTTTTGGTAGCAGTGTCTGCCATGGTTATCTCCTGTGCTCTTCCGACTCTGTCTTTGTTTCCAACAACGCAGATCATTTGCTTTTATTTCCCCTTGATTCTCCTCTTTTCGTGCGCTGCTACCGCACAGATGTCTGGCTTGGCCTGCAACACCTGCCTCGCCATGTGTTACTACCGAGTGTTGCCTTCAACTACAGTGCCCAGTGTGTGTGTGCGTGTTTCTTTTTTGGGGATGGGGGCGTAGAAGCCACAGAGTGGATTAGTCATGAATATTCACGTTCTGGATATACCAAACAGAAAATGGCACGGCAGAAATGACTCCACCCTTGGAAAAAATTGAGAAGGGAAGTGATGAGACTCAAGGAAGTATGGGTGAAGGCGGAAGAGCGGAGATTCTCCTGAACCAATGTGAAAAAGACAGGTGAAAGTGAGGTTGAAAAGGGAGAACGATTGCTACACAGTGAATTATGTAATCAATTTGACTCTATTTAGATAGGGACCAAATAGACTCCGTTTTAGAGTAATATTTACACTTGGAAGAGAGTAAAATAAAGAATTTAAATGACTCATAGGAACAAACTCACAACCTTTCGCATGGGAGACAGCCGTCCTACTGCCTGAGCCGCACAGCTCCTGCTTTCTGCTAGTATATCGCACATGTCAGCTGCAGCTGGTTCCATGATTGCATGGAATCTTTCTAACTCCAACAGACCAAAAACGATCTTTGGTCTCTCGGTGAGAATGCAAACAGTAGGAGGGGCGTAGCTCAGGTGGTAGTGTGGCGGTCTCCCAAGCTGAAGGTGGTGAGTTTGAGTCTTAACCCTTGAGTGAGTTTTAGTTTTTTTGTTTTATTTTACTCTCTTCCTAGTGTAAATCTTAGTTCACTCTAAAACTGAGTCTATTTGGTCCCTATCTAAATAGAGTCAAAATTAACTCTTATTACAGTCAAACTTACACTACAGAATTTACTGCGTATAAAAAATATTTGGAAGACAATATTTCCTTATTCAGATACTGTAATTTGTTGCTGTGCACTAGGGCTACTTACTAAGACCCTCATATCGTCATTTTACCAATTTAACACAAATGTGTTGGTGTTTGTGATGAGAGGGCGGGCGGTTGCATTACAATAGCATTAGCAATTAGCAAAGGAGTCCAGATCTCCGTAGGAGCCTGGTACACACACGTGGTGTATGGAGGTTTCCTCCCCCAAATCAGATATTTGTCTTAGTACCAATATTGACCAATGAGAGGCAGCAATGTGTCACAAGGAATCAAACTTCTGGAAAAAATGGGACAAAGAGGAAAGATTAGTGGAAGAATACAGTAGAATAAGCTATGCTAACTGTGGTAATTTCATGATACTAGCAAACACTTCTTGTCTTTTTCATTGCGATGAATGAATGACTTGGAGAACAAGTTATCCAAACTTTCAACACAAATTTTATTTGGTATTTGTGAAGTCTGGCAGTAGCATGAGTTTCAGGTCCATTCGTAGCAATAATGTTTTACATTCCATGTGTTAATTATTAAATTTGTGGATCCACCAAATTTGGTGTAGACCAAACACAGGGTTTGAACATGTGTGCGTCTAAAATTTATGGTTGCTGGACCCCACTATTTTCTGTACAGATTATGGCGGTAAAATCACTTTTAATGCAAATTCTTCACCACAGGTCAGGAACTGTTTCTTTGTTTATGTGTGATCTGAATGACACGGTAATCAGAAATATAAAGAGCCTTTATTGTGAAGAAACATACAAAAATACTAACAGCCAGACAGTGATGTGACTTAACTCAATCAAAATGTAACATAGGGCCTATACAGCAAGCCTAACTTAGTAGCCTAGATGACAGAATCATACCTATTTCACTTCCAAAGTGTGGTTACTGCTCTCCAAGGGTAAAAACAAATACAATCAAATGAAGAAAAGCACAGTCTGTCCATTTGATAGTTACCAGTCTACTTTCTGGATCATGCAGGATGATGTATGATTCTGAATATGCAATACAGGGAGAATGTTTTCATTGTGAATTTCAACTTTGAACTGGTCTTGAAGTAAACCTGTATTGCACACGGATTTTACTTTAATGTAACCTTAACATTCATAGCTTTTGCAACAACAACAAAAAAAGAAGCCATTCATAAGTGAGTGTATTATTTATATCTGCCTCGATTTCACGATTGAGCTCATTTTCAATTATTCGATTTTTAAAATGACGATTGATCAAATGAATTAGATTTATTGCCCAGCCCTTCTCATCGCACAAAACTGAGAGGGCACTGTAAATGAAAAAGTGTTATATATGAGACCCAAGTAAAAAGAAGGATGAGGGACATCTAGGTGGAAAAAGGCGGGAAGGAGATGATAACATGTAGACCGCTGGGGTGAGGGGCAGCACATCTAAGTGGACCAAGACCCTTGTGGCTGCTCCTCTCTCTTTCATGGAGTGCCAAAAAAGGAGATTATACCAGCTCTGCTTTCTCCTATGGCGTTGGTGGTGGGGTGGAGGATATTGGGAGGGTTAGTAGACTCATCCCTTCCCCACATCACCTCATTTTCCTCCCCCACAGACGACATCCTCTGGTGGTTTAGGCTGGACTTAAAACTAGAGAAAATCATTTCATTTTATAAGGCATTTAAGCAAAGCAACATAGTCTTCATAGTCAAGTAATATCACACAATAATTTATGTATACATGAACTTGTATGTTATATGAGGTTTTATACAGGCACGTCACATGAACTTTTACACTGTGAGAAAAGAATGTGAAACCCAAGCATTCCCAAATCATGATACCCTGTCCACAATATATCACATTAGAAATACGTTTGTACCCCTTTTCAGCTTGTTGTACATGTTAACTATTCTTAACTCATTCACTGCCATTGACGGCGCGAGACGTCAAAAATTCATTTGAACTATTCATATTAGTTTAAAACTTTTTTCCACTTTTGTTAACAAGAGTATGAAAACCTAGGAAAAAAATTATAATACATTTAACAGATATAAAATTTGTGATTAATCGTGAGTTAACTATTGAAGTCATGTGATTAATAACAATTGAACATTTTAATCGCCTGACGCCCCTAATTTTTAATAATCTTTTCGTTTCTTTCTTTCTTCCTTTTTTTTTTAAAAGATAATTTTTTTTAAAAAATCTAGGTTTTCATACTCTTGTTAACAAAAGTAGAAAAAAAGTTAAACCAATAGAAATAGTTCAAATGAATTTTTGACGTTTATAGGCGTTTATTTATCTTTAATAGGCAGTGAATGAGTTAATATGTGGTTTGATGTGTGTCCTATTTTGTAACAACTGCAGCCCAGTTAAAAGGGATCACGAATTAAGGTCTAGAGCCATTAATGGCAGTCAGTGAACTAAGGCACTTCTCGCCACAGCCACTAAAACAGTCACCATTCTGCAAATACGCGTATCTCCAATCACAGATACACACTTCTCACGATCCCGCCCTGAACAAGGCAGTCAAACAGTGAGTTAATCAGACCTATAAAAGCCTTCTTTGCCAGTAGAAGATAAAGCAGTTAGCCGGTAGTCCTGCACTGCTGAGAGCACTACTTGTCTAGCGGGGCCTTGTGGCTGCCTGATAAGAAAGGAGTGTGTGGGATACCCCTAGAGATCCAAGCACGAATGTACGCACACTCACGTACGCTCCTCTCAGTGTCAGAGCCAATCAGCTCTCAGCAAGGCCCCAGGCTCAACCAATCGTTCATCTGCATCGGGAGTTGTTCGTTTCAGCACTTTGCCCTAAAAGTGTATGTGTGTGATTATATTCAGTCATCAGCCACTTTAATTGCTACATCTATACAAGATAATAGAATTCCAAACAGAAGCTGTATCAAAAAGTCTTCCTTTTCAAATGTTCTTTTTTGATGGACACTTTTGGAGTTTATGATTTATCCGTATGCTTCGTGTCCTAAATTAGGGTTACGTGCAATACATATACTGTATAAGCTTATATGTTATGTTAACCACTATTCCACCTTGCTGATGATAATAATACAATATTATGCTTAGTATTGTGGTTACAACAAAGTTTCTAATACTGTGTTCAGTTCATTTTAAGGATGCACGGTATTGGTGCCACTCTCCAACGCTGCAATACCAGCCTGTCATATATGTACTTTGCTATATTTTTCTCCCTGAGTGAGTATGTACAATTTGGCAGATAGTCTCAACCTTTGCTTACTTCAAACTTTTTATTGATCCATTTTTACTAAACAATACTCACAGCAGCACTAAGTGATTTGGTGCCCTAGGTGAATGTGCAGATTGCCCCACGTGAAAATAAATAAACAAATAAATAAATAAATACAAATTAAAAATTAAAAATTAAAAATATCTGACAAATTTACAAATTTTACAATTTTACAATTATATATTTTTTAAATTATATTTAATAGCACACCATACAATAAATACCGCATTTCATAGACAACTACAAAAACATAATAATAATAAGTATGACTTTACCATATATTTGTTTACATTAAACACACAATTCTTATCTCGTATAAATGAATGTGCACGTGACACAATGATTTATGCAAATCTATCTGCAAGTAACTGGACTTGACTGACTGCTTTATTTTAAAGCCAGCAAACTTTGCCTTGCTTTGGTGCATGGATGTAATGGTGGAGTAAATAAGTTATAAGCAAGCTAAGAAGCTAACACTATTTTCATGTTTATTTTTATAGGCAATGATGATTGGCTGACATACATGCCTCTACCCTGGGCCCATTTTTCCTTCTGCCGCTTTCTTAATGCAGCACGTGAGGGCTTGGACCGTTTCATTGTAAATGTTTTGGAGATTTTTTTAAAAAAATCTTTTTTTGCCCTGCAATTTGGCGCCGCCTCCACTAGATGGCGCCCAAGGCGACCGCCTAGTTTGCCTATGCCCAGGCCTGACTCACAGGTATATATTTGTCATGCTCTATGAAAAATGAATTATATAAGTCAAGCTCAATTGCTACTATCTTCTTCTGATGTTCTCTTCAAATCTACGTGTGTGGTTTTTACCATGCGTGCACCACACTGCCCCCATGATGTGCACAACAGAAGCAACACATATACTTCCAGGCAAGTGGAATATGATTGATATTCAATGTGTATAAGAACAGAACACATAGTCAAATCAACTTTCTTTAAAAAGAAACGCTGCTGTAACAAAGTAAAATATTAAATAAATATATAATAAAAATATAAAACACAATACACATAGTAATAATAATAATAATAATACTGTATATTTGAGTGCCATTCCATGATATGCCATGTTTGATAAAATGTTGTTTTCGAAAGATATTAAAACAAAATAAATGTTTATCTAAGAAATAGGCTACTGGCATTATAATGTATTGTACTCCGTATTAGTGAGTAGCCTACTCAAACGTAAGTACTGTGCTTGTCCTGATACTTGGTCTGCAAAAAAGAGGTATCGGCGCATCCTTATATTTATATTTTTCTATTTTTGTTTTACCGGGTTGCTGTAAGGCAAGTATTAGAAACATCTTTCAGTATGATGGCAATAATGAACACATTGTTTAATACTTATTGAACAGTTACAATTAAAAAACAGAATGCTTTTTGAACAAGCACTTTTTCATGACAGTTATTGTGTGATTGTATGGTTGTAACTAATGATGTGTCTAGAATGTGCATTTGTATACACAGTGTGAGGAATGCTTACTAGAAGTACGATATAAGGTTGGAGCAGAACAAGCATCTACTAGCTTTACTTCATTTTTCACGACACAAATATTGATTGCAATCCGAGTTTGTAGTGCATGGGAAGCGAGTTTTTCAGGAAGTTGAAGGTTATCTTCCAAAGGCTGTTTTAATGCTCAAAATACACACTGGACAAGGCTGTGTATGCTTATGTTGTTATATTCCCTCAAATTCAAAATGTAGTATAGATTATTTTCTGTTTTATGCAGAAAAATATGTTTAGCAGCCTATTGTAAATAAAGCGCCACTGTCGTACGGGTTTCTTATCACAGTCAAGTAAACATTCATATTTGAAGTCTAATACTGTTCATCACTCTATTTACCTTGAAGGCCGCACATTTCAAAAGGCTGTTTGGTAAAAGAGAAGAGAATGCAATCTGGATTTATGTAAGATTAAATTTGCACTGTAATGAAAAATTGACATCAGTCAGTCTATAAACTGTATATAAAAAAACTGTTACATTTTGCAACTTTCCAAGATCTTTGAAGATCTCATGCATTGAAGGACTTTGTCCAGTGAGCAATTTCAATATCGAACGAAATATATCGCTAAGGTAACAAAATTGTAGGATATTCACAACAGTGTGACATCATGGATAATTCACACTTTCTTTCTTTCTTTCTTTCTTTCTTTCTTTCTTTCTTTCTTTCTTTCTTTCTTTCTTTCTTTCTTTCTTTCTTTCTTTCTTTCTTTCTTTCTTTCTTTCTTTCTTTCAACTTGTGTTATACCATCAATCGATGTTTCTAGTGTATTTTAATACATTTTGGACTGCAGCATGTGTGCTGGCCTCCAACCATAATGGCTACTTTATGCGCAGGTCAAACGTGTCCATTCCCTGTCAAAGAAATGAGAGAATAGCCGCGGTTGTGGCGGGTTCGAGTGGGCCTGCCAATGTCAACATTCCTAAATGGACCGTTGCCCAGCGGATCTTTTGTTTCTAAAGTTGATGTTAAAAGCCCAAGCCAAGACGATACAAACGGGCCTTGCAGCTTCATTGAAAACTGGTGCGTGCATGCGCATTAATGTTCGTGCGTCACGTTGCCATTATATGCACGTACAGAGACAACGTGTCTATTAAAACCTATTTATTGCTTGTATTTGTAAACATACTTGCTATATGTCCCATTAGGCAGGTTTTGAGATAGGCCTGTTACATAACAGTGCCATATGAGTGTCCTTTTACGACAACGAATATTGACCTCTTTAGTGTGTGAGAACATATTAAATCCGTTAAAAAGCATTTCGTTGGTAAGAAGATTATTAGAGTGCCGTATTATGCTTTTAGGCCTTATGTTTATTAAACCAAGCTGAAGAGGGTTTTCAATGTTAGACATCAGGTTAAGTCCAAAATCAAGTTAATTAAGACTTTTGAGTCTTTATTCATATTTTATTGCTCTAAAATCGTATATGTTTTATTTTCCCCGTTGCGTTAATTCCGCATTGAACATCGTTGAGAAAACGTGCTGTGGCAAGAATCTCGTTTGCATGTGTGTTTAATTAAAAATAAGCATTTTCTTGGCTGGATATTCCACTAATTTAAACTCCGTTAATATTAAGAGCTGATTCATTTTTAATAGTTACTCTCTTCAAAGATAATTGTGGCTTTTAAATAAAAACATGGTTGCATCATTTTTATTTAAATTCTTAAGCAGATTTATACAAAGTGGATTTGTGCAGTTACTATATTTGTTGTTTGTCAAATTATTTACAAAATATTAAAATGTTTGTTTATAATTGTATTTGATTTTCGTTTAAAAATATATATCATTATAATATTACCTCACAATGGTACAGAAATCAAAGAATGCAGGTCATGTTTTAAATTCAACAGTACTGTAGCGTTGAAAAAAAACCTCGCTGTTTATTGGGAAAAAAACCTGCTCCTTTAAATAAGTAATTTTAATATAGAAAATAAACAAATTACAGAATGGGCCAACGTGAGGGTTGGAGACTTCAGAATTAGCCCCACCCAGAAACTGACGCTGGTCAAAGCACTTTATATGATAATTATAGCAACACTTAAAAAAATGATTAAAAATAAAATGAAATATTAACATATAGGAATAATGAAGTGCATAGCCTGCTGAGGTTCTTCCTCGTCATATTTTGAAAAGTGATTAAGCTGATTAAAGCACAGATGTAACATAAATAAAATGCATCACCTGTACTAGAAAGCCAATTAGGGGCCACGCTGTTAAAAACTGACCAAAGAAATATTCCCAAAAAAATGTGCTATTTAATGTGAACAGCCTCATACTTTGCATTTGCTCTCCGCACCTTTGCACCTACATTTCTTGCTTTTGGCAGGATGATCAAACCCACAGGGCCCAAAAGCGCTCTGAAATTATGGTGCCTGCAATCCATAATGAAAATGAAATAAATTTAAGGAAATTCGTCAAACACGCGAGTGCGAGTTAATTATCGTGACTCAATTTCAAATGAATAGCTTTGATTTTAAAATGTGAACTCAAGGTTGTTATGTGATTTTTTTTTTAAAATCATATATCCCCCTCTGAGTTTTTGACGTCCTTGCTGATCACGTGGGATGCTCGGATGCCTCCTTAAGATTTGGTTATTTTAATCAGCGGCATGACTTTAACAGCCCCCTATCCTTATATTGCATTTCACCGCGTCCAAAAATAAAGTGTTTTTCACAAGCAGCATCGCGGCAGCCGAACCGATCCCCGCTCCCTCCCGTCCTCGCGAGTCAGCGCGTCGGCCTGGAGCTGCCCCTGTAGCTGCGCCGAAGCCGGTGCAGGCTCGCTAATCCCTCTGCGTCCATGCTTTCCTCTGAGCCGGTATTTAATTCCTCTAAACCCCCAGCTGCCGCCCTGCTTCCTCACTGAGCACGACAGACTGCGCACCGCTCCGGTTATTAATAATTCAGCCGCCCTCCGCTCCGCGGCCGCAGGAGGAGACCGCGCGTCCTCGCCTGGCTGCTCCCGCTCCGGTGCGTGCGCGCGACAGCGGCCACGCGGTACACTTCGCGCTTCTTCTTCTTCTTTTTTTTTTTTTATTTGTTTGTTCTTCAATCGCTATCGCCAACGAGGGACGTCACGCTGATCGTAGCCTGCACGCCGACTCAGCTCGCTGCGGAGATCAGCACCCGAAGCTCTCCGCAACTTTCCCCCGCGTGCACGTGGAGCGAGGCGGACCGCAGTTTCGTGAAAGCATGCACCCGGTTCGATTCGTCTAGCGGGTCGGCTGACGAGAGAGCGCTCTCTCTTAGACCGCAGCCCAAGTCGGGCGATTTCATGGAAATATGACGCACCTTGCATGAAGAAGTCAGGACGCAGACGACTTGGATTACAGCCTGCAGTTTACATTCAAAACAACAACAACAATGTTTACCACACCGTGTTTGCTTCCGGTATTATAAGGCTGAGTTGAACGACAAACTGAGCCCTTTCTTTTCTCCCACAAACTTTTTTGAGGGGAAGCCGAACTTTTTCCCCCCACTTTTTTTTAGAGTGGAAAATGGGTCTCTGAGAGGGTTTTGGCATCTTTCCCTACACCACAATGGTACGTGCTGTGTAAACCAATAATTTGCTCATTTGTGCAGTCAGCTTTAAACGTGATTGTAGCGGCGCTTGCATTTAATGGCATGCATTTTGTGTAGTTTGGGGTTTATTGTTAATATGTCTGTGTGCGTATATCGTGCCAAGGTCCCACCACATCACGTTTTCATCACTTTTCAAAAATTGGAGCTAATATTGTTTAAATTATGTTGTTCCTGTTTGGTTTCACAAACTCTCTGAGCTGTCCTGAAGTCTTAATTAATATGCCCCCAGTCTACTATTAATAGTAGATTATGATATGCACAATCATATCATATGGTGTAAGCAGACAACCAAAAGGCGCCCCTTAAGTTGTGTAAAAGTGTCAAGTGCTTGCCAAGTGAGTTATCTTTAGAAACTTGGCTGCAAGTGCCGCTTTCAATAAAGCATCTTTATGTGTAATCATGCAACTTTTGTCTGTTGTGCATGTTGATTAGTTGTGCAATTTAGTGATGTTCCAAAAGTTGTGAGACCACTCATTTAAACAATTACATATACAAATCACTGATACCCCCCCCCCCCTCCTTTTTGATTAGCTAAAATTGCAGGCAAACATGCAAAACCTTGCAACAGACTGTCAGCCAGTCTGAAAAAAAAGTGTACAGTTTACAGATGAGCTGTGATATATAACTCGCACATCGTTGACCCTCAATTGAGTTCTATTTTCTACTTTTCCCAGCGTTGAACTTGAGCCAGTAGTTAGGGGAACCTCCCACATACAACCTTGGCACTTCTCAAGTTCCAGCAAGCCATCTTATTTACACATGAATATGGAAGATTATTAGTATGAATAATTATTTGTTTACAAGAATTTGAGCAACCATGGCAGCTGTTCAAAAAAAAAAAGAAGCTCCTCGGTAAAAAGGATACAGAATTCAGGACAAGTCTCGTGTGGGATTATCTTGACTTGTGAGTCTCCTGCTATAGCAATTCGTCTTGAAAAAAAAAAAAACTGCAAAGTTCACACCAAACAATTTTGCAGTGTGATGAAGTATGTGTTGATCAATGTCAAGTTTCTGTGAGACGGAATCTTCCACAGTGACACACAAACACCACTTAGATGATTTATATCTGCCACTATAGTGAGTTGTCCAAATATGCAGTAGAGCAAACGGGATGTTTAACCTCTTGCCCGCTCGCCCTCCAAAAATGTTGTGTAATAATACTGCTTCAAAATAAATATTTTTAGATTGAACTTGACGACAGATATATGGATGCATAAATTCTTTACACGTGCATTTTGTGTGTGTTTCTACACACAGTACAACATATTTGCTAACATTCTTAATAACCACATGTGAAATAAGTGAGTAAAACATAGTCACAAGCTCTTCAAGTTCTCATGAGATTTGACATGCGTCTTGCATGACAGTGGTTGTTACTTCAAATTGTATGACTTGAGGGGCTTACGGTGTACATGTGTGTGTGTGTGTGCGTGTGCGGGGCCTGCTCCATGATTAGCGGTTTGTGCAGTGTGATTGCTGTCTTGGCTGTCAGTCATCCCTGTACACAATGTACAGAATATTTACACTTGTCTTGGCCTTGACGTTTCCGTGGAAAAAAGAAGAAATTATGCAAAAGATATATACAGAAGTAATTTAAAGGGGAAAACTGAGAGGCATGGCTGATTTTTCTTTAAATATTACATAAACTACAAAATAAGTCAGAAAAATATGAAAAACACTCCAACTCAGTGTTGCAATACAGACCTCAGGATTAAAAGGGAGATTAAATCTACAACGTATTTCTGTGCAAACGTTCCTTATTGTTATGACAAAAACTTAATGTTCTTAATCTTGATTTACGTATTAAATGTCTGAATCCCAAACCAAGATGTCTCTGATAACATCAGTAGGCTTTATCCTAACCAGGGCAGGACATTCTTTGAATTCATACTAACCAGTGTTGTTCATTGTTTATTGCGCCAAGGTGCCCATTTTACATTGAAAAAAATCTTACCAAATGAAACTGTGACAAAAAGTATGACGACTGAAATAATGATTATCTCAATTTGCTCCCAAATAAATTGACGCACTCTGGGCCTGTTTAATTGAACATAATGTAACAACAATGACTATTTCTGTTGAATGGTACAAGTTAATTGTAGTTTCTGCCCCCTATTGGAAGAGAAGAAGATGCTTTGCCTGTTGTCACTGTACGTCACTGGCATAGATAGCTCAACAAATATGTATTTGTAAACAGTGAATAATGATTTTAAGACTAATAAGGTGAAACTGAAATATTTTCCCACGACACCACTGAGGTCTCTCGAGACAAGTTAATGTTGGGGATGACTATAGGTACTCTGTATATTTGATAATTCCTTTTGAACTTGAATACAATCTTTTACAATCACAGAGCAGATACAGTACTAGCATTTTCACTATTGCCAAGTGAGAACTGAGCAAGTTAGACAAATTAAAAATGACACCATGAAATAATTCATTTCAACAGACATTGTTGTCATATAAATGACACACCCTTTGATGACATATAACCAGTGCACAAGTAAGAGGGAGCAGATGGTTTGACTTCATTTAGTTTACATGGCTGAAGTTTGGCAGGATATGTTGAGGACTTATGTGAAGTTTTGAGTGACGTTGATTCAACCTATGAAGTTGTGTGCCGCATAAGTGGCTGCATTCTGCATGAGTAATATGACCCTTGGAAAATTTGTCTATAGTGGTACCATTGTAAAATAATTTTAGGTGTAGAATGTGTGAATTACCCCCTTGAAGTCTGTAAAATACCCATTTAAATTAAAAGCTACAGGGAAAACGGTTTCTACAAGAATTTAACATAAAATTAGTACCATTCAACTGTATACGCAGTCTAACAAAAATATCAAGATGTAAAAACTAGGGAGAAAAAGAAACATAAATGGATCCAGTACAGTATTTTTCCCCAAAATAACAGTTGCCAGGTGTCTTGACTACGAATTGTAACACAAGTTACACATCCTATTTTTGTCACGTTAAAATTAGCATTCTGAATTATCATATAATACATACAGTATAATGAGACCACTGGCAAGCAGCGACAAGAATATAAAACTCAAATGGAGATTGCAGAGACAAATTTGCCACCTTGCTTAGCCTCGGTCACTCACGAGGCCACGCCCCCTTAAAGGCATCGCTCACGCACACATTTGTGACTTTGGGCTTATCCCAATGCACAGTAAAAACATGTTATAAAACCAGTTTATGTCTTTAAATGATCTTTAATTAAGTTTATAATGTTTTTTTTATGCAATGCTCCTTACAGTATTTAAAATACAAAATAAACTAAATACACTCCATTGGCTTTTGGTGGGTGGAATGAATTAATGACATGTCAGTTAATTTCAGTGGGGGGAAAAAAAGTTTGAAAATGAAAAAATGTTCATCACTTAAAAGGGAAATCAACCTTAAACATTTCTTGACAATAATATGTTACATGTGACCTCGCCAGTCTAAACAGGACATTCTGGTTAATATTATGTTTGTGGAATATAAGTTATGAAGCAAATTCCAGCTATTTTTATCCATCTAAGGGGGCGGCCATTTTGCCACTTGCTGTCGACTGAAGATGTCACAGTTGCTCAGGGCTCAGGCAACGACCAATCACAGCTCATCTTTTTTTCTGAAGCTGAGCTGTGATTGGTTGTTACCTGAGACCGGAGCAGTTGTGATGTCATTTTCACTCAACAGCAAGTGGAAAAATGGCTGATTCTGATATCAATAAGAACTGCTGGATTTTGCTGCTTAACTCATATTCCACATACGCAATATTACTATGAATACCATATTTAGACTAGTGGGGCTGCAAAGAAAATATTGTCAATATATATATTTTTTTGGGGGGTTGACTTCCCCTTTAATTAAGAGACCCTACGTTGAGTATGCATGCAATCAAAGTTCTAATGGACACAAATTGTAATGGAACAAATGAAACACTTTTAAATGTTAAAAAAACAACACATTATATATAAATACCTGTAACTGTAACATATGATTTAGTACTTCAACATATTAAACAAAGACATGGTTCACAGTGAAGTCTGGGTTAGTGCAGTCTAACTTTGTTTCACAGTGATAACGCTGTTAACAGTCTCAGAGCTATCCAGCGTCAATTACTTTGTCAAGACTTAACTCTGGCATTAATTGGTTTCACAGGACACGCAGGCGGCACACCAGCTGTGTGACAGAGTCATTTGAATCCACTTAATTTGGGAATGAGTTGCTATCTACTGCTGTGTCATTTTAATTTGGAAAAAAAATCATAGCAACAATACATGTATTTTCTCTCTTCTCGCGCCTCTTTAGGGCCTTAATGAGGAATTAGAGCCAATAGCATTATTCATTACACAGAGCTTGCCAGCTATTTATCACCGCAACAATATTAGCATATTTGTTTGAATTTCCACCACTTTTTTAAAGCATTCATAGCCAGGTTTAGCATTTTTAATAATCTGGCATCGAGTGTGTCTCACCAAACTGAATGCTGAAGCAGAACCAGTGGCAAGCCCCAGAAACACAGTAAAAATCCTTTTAAACAGTACGCACACACTCTGCTCTAATTACCGCCTCCCTCCCTGCCTTGTATTCCTCACCCCTTAGATGCAGGTGTAAAATATCACATTTTTCCAGCATTTCTCCCTAAGGTGGCGCTGGCTTGGGCTCACACAACACCAATTTCCCCTTTCATTTTTTTTGACAAACAACGTCCTCCTCCCATCCTTCCCGTACTTTGATGTGCTTGCCACATCTGCGCAGGTTTGTTAGCTTGTTAGCAGGTGAAGAATGAGGACGCAATTAAGGTGGAATGAAGTGGGACGAGGCAAGGTGCATGTTATGTCCTGGTGGAAGGCGAGCCTCTGATGCTCTAGAAAGTGTTGAGCTCGTCGCCTGGAAGCGATCGGAGGGCTGTTCGCTAATTGTAAGGGTACCTGCCTCTCATGATCGCTTCGAGACTGCTGAGACCCAGGTGGTTTATGAGCTGCTGTGTGAAGTCTGAGCGATGGCGAAGGGTGGGCCATATGTATATGTGCTCTGATTAATCCAGCGCCATGAAACCTGGCCAACTTCAGCATCCCTATTAAGAGCTGTCATGGTTTATGAGAGGTGGAGATAACAGGCAGGCAGATGAGGTACTCTGCGGACCATATTAATACTACACAATTTACTGTACTTACTTAGCTGCTGTCAAATCGTTGCTGTCCGACATCTACTGTATAGAGAAGCCTACACCTGAATCTGATTGCTTTTTTACATAATGTGAACATCTGTATTGTCCTTTTTTCTTTTGACATGTGAGACAGCCTGAAAGTGGCAAAGTGAGCTGTGGTCTGACATTTCGAGTTATTTTTGGAAGTCATCGACGTTGTGTACTCTGGGCCAAAGAGGAAAACGACCATCAACACTCTCATCAGCGCATAAGCCATCATATGTGATGGTATGGGCTATGTTATGGTAACTTGCACATCTGTGAAGGCACCATTAATGTTGATAGGTACGAACAGGTTTTGGAGCATCATATGTGTCTTTTTCATGGACATCCACACTTATTTTAGCAAGACATTGTCAATCCACATTCTGCACGTTACAACAGCGTGGCTTGGTAGTAAAATAGTACTATACTGGCCTGCCAGCAGTCCAGACCTGCCTCCTATTTAAAAATTATGAAGCGCAAAGTACACTAACGGACACCCCGAAATGTTTAGCACGTGAAGTTGTACATAAACAATAATGGGAAAGAATTCCACCTACAAAGCCAACCACATTGTATTGCTAAATTAATCCACTCAAGTTTTCATCTTTGTTGTTCGAGTTGAAGAGAAGCAGTTCAACTTCACAGAGCACATCTTCATACCGATCCGATTGCTTCAATTTGTATGGATTTGATTAAAAAATGTGACCAGTTAACACTTCAACATGGATCTCGTTGAAAAATTCACAAACACTTAACACAATTTTGGTGCAGTAAAGAGAAACTAAGACCAGATGAGAATGTTGCATTCCGGAGATCATTAAATAAACAAACAAATAAACAGTATCATTGTTTGGTTGATTGTTATTATAGTCTAGTCTGGGGTGAATAGTCCCTGGGGGGAAAAGTCACGCCTTATTGGCCGAACATTAGAGTCAACCAATCCACTCTGTGCTTGGGCTGGCTTGCAACATAAAGTCCAGATTTGTCTAAAATAAGTGTTCTACCCTGTACTCGAGCAAAACCTATGGCTTCGGCATAATGCTTGAGCATGGCATGAATTCTCATTAATGAGCCATCCAAACTTGACGCGTTGTAACAATAGCCGCCACATTATATAGTTGAAGTAACCTGAACAACTTGACAGCCTTCAAGTCAAAGCCAAAGCATGCCCGATCATGCACACGCGCGAGTGATTAATCCAAATGTTACCTGCCAGTTTTTAATAAACACCACTTTGCACAACTGAAATAACCACTATGTTGGAATAACTATTATATCTGCGACAATAACATGCTGTTCAGGAGTGGTTCAAATTTTGAATTGCAGCAACTCTCAAAAACTTGTTGTTGAACCCATGATAGTTCCGTCTATTTTGTCTTGCTGTGCAACAGGCCTTTCAAAGGAAGTGTCAAGTGTCAAACACGGGTAGATTTTTTTCATCTCTATCTGCTGGATCTGATGAGTTATTGTCAGGGGTACACATAAGTGGTGCACCGGTGTGCAAGTGCATAGAAAATTTGTAAATGCACAGCAAAACACATCACTGCGCATTTGCTCACAATCTACTTGGGATTTTTTTTTTTTGCGGGGTAAGAGTGGATGCTCAAACGAATCTTTACAAGTGAACGTATTAAGTGGATTCCGTGAACTGCTTTGTATATTTATACATTTCTCAGTTTATATAAACTCAGCCACAGTGAAGGTAGCCGAGCAGTGAGGGGGGCCACTGAAGAGTTCGTAGGCAGCTCGGTGTCCCTATGCGTTTTATAGCTGTGTGATTACTGTAAGATATTCACAAAATAAAATGTTCTCGGTTGAGAGATGGGGTCAATAGCTTTCAATAGATTGCATTTGCTCATGTTTTGACAGACAATACAGATGGCAAATAAAAATAGAGCTGCTTTGCTCTGAACCAATTGGAATATAGAAATGCCAGTTAGTTTGACTCAAACAATGAGGTTGCAGCACAAACATATACTGCAGTAACCTGGATTTATAATAACCTCTTATGGCTGAAGCTAGAGGGCAGCCATCTTTGCCACTGTTTAACTTGAATTCAATTTTCACTTTTTGGTGAAAAAAACACTCTTTACGCTGATGATTCCACTTTGTTGTGTTTTCATTAATGTTAAATTATTATTGACACAATAGGTGAGTGGTAAAAGTTTGACTGAGCCAGGTTACTGGGTTTTCCCTTTTGCTTGCGTTAGGCTAATCTGTTCTTGCCTCAAATACATTTGTACCCGCAGGACTCTTTGTTTGGGCAGCATATCGTTACCAAAATTGGGTTAAACATTTTTAGTTTATTAAAGCTGTTTTCATAACACGATATAATTACCCATGGAAGCAATAGGACCAAGTTGTTAATGGTGAGCACTGGCATACAGTACATCCTTTTACCTCCTTATCTGCTCTGATAAAGGTCAGAAAACTTTTAACTATTTCCACTCTCAGGAGAAACAAAGCATTAATTCAACTAAATTCAACTTTATTTTACTTTCTGGAGCACTTTTATAAAAAAACAACCACAGCTATAATACAGGGCAGATCAAATAAAGATGGAACATAAAACACAATTATAGACGTATAATGCTGAGTTGGAGCTATGCTTTCTATTGGTTTTAGCTTTTATTAAAATGTGCATGGAAAAGCAAAGTTTGAGTTCGAGCCAGAAAGATCAATTTCATGTGTGCCAGAATACTGATTTACTTAGACAGTGGTGTCAATGTCCCAAATGCTAAAACTGTATTAGGTATATGACAACAAAAAAGCACATCCCAATCTATTAGCGTCATATATTACGCCATGAGCCGCCCAAATTGGTACACACTTTTCCATCGATTGAATCTGGTAACAATCAATATTGTACAGGGACGAATTAGGAAAAACAGTGTTTTATGTCAGTCCTGACAATATTCCAACAGCAAAGATAATGGCACTTTCTCTTTTTGAGATCACAGGAACATGCTTGAGGACAGGCATATGATGACAGGTAAAATGTCAACTTACAACATCAAAGGATTGTTAAAAGACCTGGCAGTGTTAACTTAAGTGAAGCATGCTCACATTCAACGCAGTAAGACTCGTGTCATCTTAAATTAACACAAATACAACATATTTTAAGAATTGAGTGACCCCAAGCATGACAGGAAAAAAGAATACATTAGCATGTGTGTTCTTTTTTACTCTATTGTGTGCGGTATTCCCAACAACATTCACGAGTCTTTATCCCCAAAAGAAGTCTGATGTAGTACCAAGATTAACCTATTAGAGGCAGTAGTGGTGTCATAGGACATCCAATCATGCAGCATGGTGGCATTGTGATTAGCACATCCTGACGAAGCTAGGTAATCTCAGTTGGATTATACATGTTCTCTGGATGCTTGTTTGTTTGTTTGTTTTAGACACCCCTCCCCAAAATTTGCTTCTTAAATTAATTGATACTGACTTGTAATAGCCCACGGTGTGATCCAAGACAATGTTTCCAATTGAAAAGAATGAAGTATAATTAAGATGTTCCATCCCTAGAAATAAATTATATTTGCCTTGTTTTGTTTGTAATTTAAAAAACAAAAAAGTAAAACATGCTTTATTATGACGAAAATAACAGCATGGGTTCTTTAGCAACTCACTGTATTATAGTACAGTACTGTTAATGCTATCATCAGCGAGCTCTTATTCATTTACCTACACAAGTTGTCATACCAAACCATGACCCGAGGCGGAACACAGGCAGCCTTTGACCTGTCTCGATACTGTTAGCCCTTGATGGCTGGGACCATTGCCTCCTTCTTGGGCTTGCTAGCTAGCTAGTTCCTTCAGCTAGCCGACTTCAGCTTTCCAACCTGATGGGCTCAGGTGGACTAGTGTATCGATCTATTATGCTGTGGTGGATTCTGTGTCACACTTCTAGATATTTATTGGAATATGGAATATTTTAAACCGGACAAATAGAAAGATTAGGAGAGAGAGGGTAAGTAAAGCGTCACCAAGTAAAGAGTACGATTGCATTAAGTATCTGCAGACAACAAAAACGTTACATGGAAGTCGGGTTCTGTGTTTATTACGAGGATTGGTAAAGTAGTAGTGCTACAGTATACCCAGCGTGGTAGGGTTGCAATGAATGGCAGATTAAACAGCACAAGACACGGCAGGAATAGCGAGCCAGGTAGTGCTACTAGCGTGTGGTATGAGTGGCTAAACACCTGTAGAAACATAGTGCAAGTGAGGACAGTCACAAAGTCATCATGGTTATTTATAGCGTAATAGCGATTAGGGTGTGGCCCCACACTGAGCAAATAAATCTCATGGGCGTGTGTCTGTTAAGACATGACAGTGAATCAACACTGTCTCACATGCATGTTCATCATCAGAAGTGTCTTGGAGTTGCTTTGGAGGCATAATGAGGAAAGGTAGACCGAGCAGTGCACTTCAATCTGTGGGAACCGAGAGGGCAAGTGGCACAAGGCAAGGGGAGGAGCATGACACACGCTTACTGACCACACAACAATATACCATTTTACTGTATTTGCTGTAATACTTCGTTTTAGCATAGTTTCACATTAGTTAAAAAAATAAAATAAAAATAATTTATGCTATTTAATATACGCTATACTATGAAGTATTAGTGGAGTACAAGATAAAAAAAAAGGTTACCATATGTAATGAGTAGTAAATTAGACTATAATTCCCAAACAATTGTTGGCCCTTTCTTCTTCGGCCATACAGTAATGCCAGGGGGAAAAAAGACATTTAGAACAAAGTCAAAAGCTCATGTAAGAATTTAAATGGGAAGTCAGCCCTTTTTTTTGGACAATGCGTTATATGCAGCCCCACTAGTCTAAATATGGTATTGTGGTTAATATTGCGTTAGTGGATTATGAGTTAAGAAGCAAAATCCAGCCGTTTTTATCCATCTCAGGGGGCAGCCATTTTGCCACTTGCTGTCGACTGAAAAATTTCAAAGTTGCCCAGGTCTCAGGTAACAACCAATCACAGCGCAGCTTCAGAAAACAGATGAGCTGTGATTGGTTGTTACCTGAGCCCTGAGCAACTGTGATGTCATTTTCAGTCGACAGCAAGTGGCAAAATGGCCGCCTCCTGAGATGGATAAAAATGACTGGATTTTACTGCATAACTCATATGTAATATTAATCAGGATGTCATGTTTAGACTAGTGGGGCTGCATATAACATATTCTTGTCAAGAAATGTTCAAGGTTGACTTCCACTTTAAGAAATTAATTGACAAAGACAAAAATAAAGGCATTTTCGCTGTAGAATTTGTTTTAGTTACTTGTCTAACTTTTCTTTAGTTACTTTTTAAGTGTATTTCTAAGTGTATAAATTTAGTTTCAGTTAGTTATATTTTTTTCTTTAAAGCATTCTTGTTTTTATCTTATTTAGTTAAATTTTAGATTTAGTCATTTGATTAGTTTTCATGAACTATAATTACCTTGCTTCAGCCTGAGTACCACACACAAATACATTTGAAACTTACATGATGGGTTTCAGAGAAATTGAGTTTTTTTTGTGTGGGTATGAGTGAGGAATAAAATGGCCTTTTAGAGTGATATTGCCTATAGAAAACCACTTTCAAGTAAGAATAAAATACTACACCTTAATTATTCCCCAATATACCTCCTCAAACCTTTATTTCCGTCTGCTACCCAGGGAACCTGTTGTCCAATTGGCTGGCAAGTTTCAGATAAAGTATCTACGAAAAAGCTCGTCCGGGCAGAAATTCCGAGCAGTCAGTCAAAATTACCGAACAGCCTCACTTGCCCTTAAAACGCGACTTTAAATAGCACATAGTCATTTTGGGGGGTAAAATTCCACCATGAAGGCGGTCACTTGTCACATTACTATTTAGAGTCTTCATTAAACCGATAGCATGCTCCATCATAACATGACAGAGGGAGGGGAGGGAACAGGGGCAAAGGAGGTCTTTGCTGGAGGGAGCTACATCAAACCAGATGCAAATAATCAATAGCCCTCCATGAGTGTTTCTAGATAGTTGGTGATAGAAGGAGTGGCTTTGGTAAGTTATTGTGTTTCCCCTTTCATGTATACTTATAGTACAATATGTCTTTAACATACTTGAGCCAGATTTGTTGTGCACAAGTCATTTTTCAGTGTTAAAACTCTTAACAGAAACAGGCACTTAGAATTGCCAGTCTGCCTTCTTTTGAGCTACTCTGTGATTATAAACAGAGTAAAATATATCCCTCAGCTGGACCGGCCAGTTTAGGAGCTTAAAAGAAAGCCCAGAGAAGTTGACAAGGGCACCATTTAGTGGGACAAATGGTTTCAAATGGTTTCCCTCCGGTGTTATCCCACCAATTGATGATGACAAGAGAGGATGGATGCTGAGGCCGATTGCCACGAGCAATGTTTTTGTAGTCGCTCGGATTATTCCAATTTTAAATTTGTGCAATTGCTTCATGTGGCTTGCGACTCAAGTCATTGCGAGCGAGGCAGCCTGTGCTTATAAAACCAATGTTGACCTTGCCCTAATCATTCGGACCTTTTACCAAACAAACACAGTAAATTCACACAAGAAGATGCCCTTCCTGTGTTAGAGTCAAAGGGAAAAGGCTCGAGCTACAACCTCTCGTTCAGCCCGGATACGAATAGCCCGAGTCTCTTGCTCTCAAACCGCAGCTAGGTTGGCCAAAGTCTGGGACTTATTATAGTTGTGTGTTTATGTATGTGTCTGTTCATGTATTTGTTCAAGTGCAATCCCATGTCATAGTATGCACATGCGTATGTGTCTCCATATGTAAAGGGTTAAGTGACCTAGCGTCTGTTTTGATTCCATTAAAAATTGCTTATGTGACATGCCAGTTGAAATAGCATAGCTTGCTAGCTATCACATACTGTATACCTGTGTTTGTTAAGCTTTTTGGCGCATGTTTGTTTTTGCGTGAGATAAGTTGAAAGATCACAACATACAAATTCTTACCAGGTTCAGCTGATTAAATAAAATAAAATAAAAGAATTATATTTTTTATTTTTATTTTATTTATAAAAAAATAAAAAATATAAAAAATTAATAAACTGATTCTCATTCAGACTTTAAGATTGATATGTCAGATTACTCTACAACAATAGCGTGACTGTTGGGAATTCTACTGTTTGTGTTGAACTGATCATTGGCCAATCACGTCTTGATGCAATTGAAGCCAATGTCCCATACTTGACTGTAACCACCATAGGTACAGCCAGAACTCACTTCTGTTCAAAAGGAGAACAGCATCATTTCAGCATCGAGCTTCAGGTCCTTGTCTAGGCAGGTGTTATACTTCATATAGGAGTTCAGAACATTCAGATATTTTGTCTAAGACCAGTATTTTATATAAGAAGGTGAAAAGGTCAATCCCTATTCCTGAATAAAACATTTGAATATTAAATTAACAAAACAATCAACCAATTAACACAAAAGCCCTCAGCGGAAGGCAAACCTCCACCAAGGCTGAAAATCTGTGTCCTGTAGGTGGCAGTATTGTGCCTTCTCTTCAGAGTTCTCCTTATGATAAGAGGTAACATTTAAAAAAAAAAAAAACTTCGCCTATTCCACACTGCTTTTTAAAGTAGTTTGTACTATTGAGCTGGTAGAGGTAAAAAAAACAAAAAAACAAAACAAAAGCACTGCACATAAAAGAATACCTTTTTGATTCGATACCTCCCTCAAATGCTCCTGTTGGATACTTTATCTAACTGCATGACTCCGAGACTATGATGAACGGATTTGAGTGTGACCGGGATTCGAGTATATTTATAAATTAGACGTATGGCTTGTGTATGCGGCTGATGTGCGCATGTGAACTGTGCGTGAATCTGTGCGAGTGTGCGTGTGTGTGAAAATTTTTTGCTGAATCAGTGAGCAATGCAGGTGAAATGGCAGCGACAGGAAATGCCATTGTACTCGAGTATTGTGTGCTGCCACCACAGCTAAACATTTTGCTCCCCATTCAAGTTGCAATGAGTGATGGGCACAGCACATGGACGCAGGCAGGCCACACACTCACACCACTCAGCTTACAGAGAGAACAAGAGTGATTTATTTAGTTAATTTATTTAAATGATATGTGATTAGATGTGGTGGGACCTTTTCATAATTTTTATAGTTTGTAACAGACAACAGCATAACATTTGCCATGATAAGAGCTGCTCAACAGCACTATGCAAAAATATTTGGCCATCATTAGATATGTAGTTTTAACTATTTATCAGATGATTTGACATAACGCTAAGAAGAAATCGAATTTAATGTTATGTCAGCACCTTTATCATTTATATTCATGACAGAATGACTGCTGTAAAAAAGGTTTAAAAAAAAAAAAAAAAGAACACAAAGAGTGGCCTAATACTTTTGCACAGTTCTGCATAGTTGTCAGTTTATGAAGAAATAACTGCTGTGTTATTATTTCAGGCAACCGAAAACTTTCTGTTGAATGAAGAACCCTCCAGAGGTCCTGGGATGCCTGAATGCTTTGTTGTATCAGATTCATACAGGGTATGCATTATTATTATTATTATTATTATTATTATTATTATTATTATTATTATTATTATTATTATTATTATTCTTATTATTATTCTTATTATTATTATTTTTATTATTATTATTATTATTATTATTATTATTATTATTATTGTGAGTCATTATTCATTGTTACAATGGCAGACAGTTGGTGTTCACGCTCTTGGTAATTGCCCCAATTATAACGTCATTCACAGCACTATAAGTCAGCTGCAAGCCATTACAATCATTATTTGCAGTCCACACGCACACTCAACGGAAAGGGGGTCTTTGCAACTTCACAAAAATCCCCCTCTTTGCCCCGCATCCCAGGAATGAAAATTATGCTGTATGAAAATGTGAAACGAACGGCAAAGATTTCAAGGGAGAGAGCTGTTAATTTCCGCTAGTCATGGCGATCAAAACGATCGAAACGGAGTGAAGGCTTGAGAGGAGAAAGACGACTGCGATTATGATTGCTAATGAGATGGGAGCCGCAGTTTTTTTAGGTCACAGCCTTTTGTTTCCACGGAGTTTAGACTCACGCCAAGTCTCACAGAGAATCTGGTTTGCTGCAGAATATCAAGTGTCTCGGGGTACAGAGATGAAGCGTGATGGCTGTAATTGAGGTGCACGGCTAGTAGGGGCGTTTTTTTTTTCTGGTAGGAGGGCGTCAATGCGATTCTACCGGTGATCATCTGCATCTATAAAACTAGCAAAGTGTGCGAGAAAGGCTGCCGCCAGCTCTACTATTTCTTCGTTCATCACCGCACATCATAGCAATTCTTGGCTATTATGCAATTATGCCCCCTAGAGGCTCTTAGCAGGATCACATCAGAAACCGCTTTTCAAGTCATGCTTTGACATCATTGCTTTTATGTCCATTAGCTCACCTTTGACCAGACTGTGGAAAAAGTTGCGTATTTTGGAATCGGTGCCAGATGAGTGACTGCTCGTCAATGTGGGTTAAATGCTTCGATCTCGCAGCATTCACACATGTACCAATTAGTTTAATAAAGGAGGATGACGCAGCCTCATTGCTAATGTCTTCGCAGGTCATGGCCTAAAGTTTCAAACAAAAGATACATAAATATTGTTGTTAAAAGATTTCATCAAACATTTCTATGATCATTTGAAAGAAACAAAAAATCTGGTCACCTATAAAATGAGCAGTGGCAGTAACCAGGTTTATGACCAAATGCTAACAAGCTAACCAGATCCAACCCAAGAGCTGTATTGACATGATAAAATGTTGTAAGCATTGCAAAATATAATAAACAAATGTCATTAGAGAAAGTAAAAAATCTACTTATGTGTAAATTCTAAATCAAACATACACAACACATACAATACACATAGCACACATTGTACTTTTGTGTGGAATTTGTGTGACGTGAGCCTTGAAGGGGGCGTGGCCTAGTTTGTGACATCAGTAGTGTTGACGCCAGCTGGCCATTTACCACATGGTTAGTTAAGTGCTAGTGTCTACTCCATGCTCCTTGTAAATGGTTTAATTTTGTAGATGTGCGTATAACTGTTTGTCTCGTTCATAAATTTGCGACTGTTGTGCTCCCCCCCCCTCCCATTTCACTGAAGATCATTCTCAATACAAAGCAAAAAATAAATACAAAATCAACCAAGCAGCTCATAAAAAAAAAAACTATCAAGTCGAGCTACCTGTGATGCTCTGTCGTGTACATCCAGGTCTGGACTGGCCATCTGGCATTCAGGGCAGATGCCCAGTGGGCTGGCTTCTTTTGGGGCCGACGCAGCGCTCTTTAATTATTATTTTCCTACATTTTACCCCAAGAGACTGGCCCACAATTGAGAGCGGCCAGTCCAGTTATCCATTTCAAATATAGATAGCAAACTGAAAGATCATTAATAAACATCAGTGGCCGAACTACATGTTGTTCTGCCGGGCTTAAGTCAAAATGCCACGACCGATTTTTTGTGCCAGTCCAGCCTTGTGTACATCACTGCTAACTTTAACCACTATAATAAACATAACACACAAACATTCACAACTAAAAAACATTCAAAACTAGTTTAAGAGGTACTCGTTGCCAAATAAACTGTTTTTTGTTAAACCCGTCTGTGTGGCGCCATCTTCTGGTAAAACATTGGGATAAACACAATTTGGCTGTTTGTCCTCTCATTGGACGAACAGACACTACCAATGTCACTCTTGAATCTATCGTAGTCGCTCTGCCACTGTGGCGTTTCCTCGTTTTCCGCTGGGCTTAGGTTCCAAAAAATACCCGCAATGAAAAAAATACGCAAAGTAGTTAGCTTTATGTTTTACATTTATTATAAATGTTTGAAGGCTCTAAAATCCCTCACCTCGAAGTTTCTACACTTTTCACATCGAGGCATTTACATTTTCTTACATTTCTCCCCTGTTTAAACATTCTCAATGTTCAAACCTTCATAATTTTTATAAAATGGGTACATTACTGTAAAAAAAAAGAATGCAAAATTTCACACAAAAAACTGCGATACAGCGAGGCTGCAAAAAGTGAACCGCGTTATAGCGAGGGAACACTGTACAAACCCAACGGTTCTCCAGGCAACGCCCCCTTTGAGCACCGTTTTCATATATTAGTGAGGGGTGGAGTACGAGTCTGCTTGGGGGTTGAGTTGCACTTTAACCATTGATTTGTTGTGCATATGTGATAATGAGGCATACATTCATATGTGAAGCCGCCGCGGGTCCTGCCACAACTCACACCTCTACTCGCACGCTGAACATAGCAAATGTATCAGGATGTTTTTGTAGAAGTGCTCGTTTATCGTCCGGCCCTCATAAACTCAAAGTTTGTAGTTTGGCTTTAAAATTGAGCTTTTCTGTCGACCGCCCTGGAACTTTTCTGACGCATGTATTTATTGCGAACACTTCAAGTAGTCAAGTTACAGACACAATTGACTTAAGAAGTCAAATTTTGGACAGATTTTCTGACCAGTCAAGAGTCTTTGGCAGGTCATGACTTCTATATTTGGAGCCACTTAAAGCAACGCCAGATAGACCTCGACTCGAGCCAGCCGCCACAACCACACATCGCTTTCTCCCCTTTGCACCACAGCGACAGCTGGGTGTGGTGTTATACTGCCGGTGATATCAGACAGTGTGTTTAGGCAAACTTCTCATTTCCATCCTTTACCATCCAGTTTCAACCCGATTCCTCTCCTTAGGCCGCTATACTTGATTTATACACAGTAGTTGAAAGGCTCAGTTCCGCTTGCACAACTGGTCTTGTTCTGGAGCAGCCGCGAATATGCACGTTGTGTGAAAAAGGCCGAGCCGCGGCAGACCCAGCGAGTGTAAGCATATGGCTCTAGCATGTGCTCCTTAATGAGAGATTTACTCGCATCCACCGCTAAATGCGTGGCTCATTTGAGGAGCGCTCGCATGTGTTTCGTGCAAGCCGACTCATTTGAAGGATTACGATCTGTGTTCAGCCACTCTCGTAACCTTTTGCTACCTACTGCTTTAAAGAACTCGCATGAGACTAGGAATAAAAAAAAAACAGTTTCAGGTATGAATCGGGTGTTATCATGTCCTGTTTTTGGCAAGGAGTGACCAATTTTTATTTTATTTTTTGTGGGGGCGGGGGGTTGCACTTGCACCCCATGACCCTGGTGTGACTGAGCAGTAATTGGCCTCACAGAGCCCAAATCTCTTTGTTTGACCTGCGCAGGTTTGCGGTTTAAACACACAAGTGGTAGGCCTCATAAATCAGCAGGACTCCAGTGTCAGGCCCCAAATTAGCTCCTCTTCTTTTACAATGACTTCAATCCCACCCAAAATTTCCACCATACATTCGGGATCGCATCCAAGAAACTTCACTCTCTTTTTTTATGGGATGAATCAGTCGCTACTGTGTGTGTGTGTGTGTGTGCGTGCATGACAAAACCATGCACACATTTCTACTCGACGGTATTTTGATACTGCTTGATTATATGTCTGTCCTCGGCATTTGGCATTATTTCTCCTTTCAACTCCAGTGAATGCTGACTGTTTGGCTTGGCCTCACATGAAAAGTACAGATGTGGCCTCTGACCGGGGTGAAAAATGGTTCAGTGGATAAATAGTCTTCACTTCATGAAATAATGCATCTATTCACACACCCTCAAATGAATGAAGGTGTAAAATCCAGAGCGAAGCGGAGCCTGGGTGAAATGATTGCATCAGCAGCTGCAACGAAACACTTTCAAAACAACATTTGACATATTTGTGTAAAGCTGGGTTCTTTCAACATAAACTGTGAAGGTTTGTACTGTCTGAAGATATACACGCTGGCGCTTCTATTCTCATGATACGTTTGCGTAATGCGTATCATGGTTCTCCAATCGATTATTATTGCTTTGCAAATCCGAAGGGTCAGTGAACGCAACTGGAGTGAATGTCACTGCCATGTAGCAATGACTTAGCCGTTAAATGCACGGATATTACATTTGTTTAATTTCATATGTTTCTGACCGCATATGCGACTAACACAAAATGTGAAGCGAGCAGCGTTGGGAGTCCTGCAAAGACGAGAAGAGGGTGGGAGGCAAACTTTTTCCCTGAAAGTTTGTGTAAGCGTTCGAGGCGGGGTTACTGTAAGCTTGCAGCATGGAGTGAGAGAAACAGCACGGCGAGCGATTGCAATGCAGCACCACGCCGAGCTTCCATCCAATTTAAATAAGCTCTCCGCTTCTTCTGTGTGAAAAATCACCATGTACTCCCCGTACTGCTTGACACAGGTAAACTGCCTCCTCTTGTTCCGTTGTTTTGCGTCGCTTTAGCGGGGGACGCCGGCTTTGCTTGCGCTTGTCTTGTAGATTGTTTTGGGCAAAAATGTTTCCTTGTGCTTGAGTCGAGCTCCCAGAAAGTTGCGTTGCAATACTTTCCTTTTTGCCGGGAGTCATACGCCGTTTCTTTTTTCTCTTTTTTGTGGAGTGGGGAAGAGAAAATGGCGCTTATCCCCAAATGTATTTCATACAAAAAGAAGGAGGGGATCGTAAACAGGAGGAGGAGAGCGTCAGAGCGCATGGTTACACAGACTGCATTTAGGAGTTCAATATTAGGGGTGGTATAGCGAGGAAAGCGTGTGGGACTGTGAGCGGGAGAAAGTGTGTGGACGTGTGTGTCTCTCAAAGTGTGTGCGCGCGCGCGTGTGTGCACGCGCACCCCAAATGGCTTTACTGTCGGTCCGCATCCTCTTACATTGTATGTTGACTTTTCTCTGGGACAGCACACTGCTTTTGCCAATTTGCATGTTTAGCAATTGGACGGCACACGTGATCTGACGCGCACTGGATCAAGTTCATGATTTCCTATCTTACATAGAAGTGTGTGTACGCGTGTGTGTTTGTATGTGTGCGCGTAGATATCGCACGCGGGAAAATGAAAGGGGGTTGTTTGTGAACGACTACATTCAAACTGTCATTTTGTTAACATCTGTGAGGAAGTTTTCCCTCTCCGGTTAACTTGTCAACCTCCGAGATTACGCAGAAACCACCAAGCCGAGTTTTACGATCCTTGAAGGAGTGAAAGTGTGAACCGGGAAAAAAAAAAGTTGCTCGTTGCTCTTAACATCCTTTCAGCGTCTTTCAAATTACATAAAGACACTCTGTGAATATATCAGAAATTTATCCATCCATTTTCTGAGCTGCGTAAATTATAAACATATATATTTTTTATGGATATTTTGCAAAAACTATTCTGCAATGCAGGTATGATACCCGTGTGTGTGCGTGTGTGTGTGTGTGAGAGAGAGAGAGCATTTACCTCCAACTGACTTCATTAGCGATTATTATTATTATTATTATTATTATTATTATTATTTAGTGCAATTTGAAGACATACAGACCAATCCCGACTTCCTTGCAAATATCGCTCTCTTCATCTACAAAAATAATATTTTAATACTAAAATGATTTCTCCATTGTAAAACACTTGTCATATATGTAATTTCTACATTTTCATATAGTTCCTCTCTGTTTTGAGTGAAACCTCCCTTTTCAGGTCAGTATGATTCTGAGTATGTTTCAAATGATTGTGTCCATTCTTCTGCTGTTCTTAGGTGTAATTTTATAAAGTAGACTTGTTTGTCCCGCATTAGCTTTGCCAGTGATGTGTAATTTATTCCTGATTTTACAGTGGTTTTATTGAACAACTTGTTACTATTAACTTCTACTTGAGGTGATGGCAAAATGCTCTCTGCAGCGTCTTTGTCATGCAGGCAATCTTAAATCTGGTTTCCACTTCAGAATATTAACTAGGCAATTTGTCCTCTTGGTGACGCCAGAAAAGGGAAATGGGATTTGTGTTTTGAATTATTTTTTTCTCCTTTAAATCTGAATTTTACTCAAGCAGATAGAATAGGCTGCTAAGTGTGTTGACTGAGTCAGAGAGGCGAGTCATACTTTGTATTGAGATGGAATCTAGACACAATACGATTCCTATTTAGTACTTATAGCCTGTAAAATATGTGTTCCTATGATTATGTATTTATCTACAGTCCATATCAGGTTATATATTTTAATGCAAATGCTAATATTCAGAGGCATGTTTATTTCTTTAAGAACTTTGTACATTTACCATTGCTTGACTGAAAATAAAATACATGTGATATTCCTTCAAACTATAAATTTCACTTGCCGCTTGCACACACGCATTGAGAATTTTCTTACAGTACCGTTAGCAGACAGACCACACATTTTGTTTATTTAATTGTTGTTAATAAGTAAAGAAAACTCAAGCTCTGATGTTGAATCTTGCAGCAGTCATCAACAGATGAATGATTAACAGTGATTAATGATTTCTGGACAATGAGGCACGTGCTGCTCCTTGGTCTGTAGAAGTAAAGTGTGTGTGTGTGTGTGTGTGTGTGTGTGCGCGTGTGTGCGTGTGCGTGTGTGCGCCTGCGCGTTTTTTTATTCAAAATCTCCAACTCTGCATTCAAACTCCATTGTAGCTAGGACTACACAATGGCCTTCATGAAGTACTTTTAAATGGATTCTACTATTTATTTTGCCTTATGTGTTGATTTAAAAAAAAATGTTTCAGCTGTGGGCAAGAATATTGCCGCACTTTGAAATGTGTGCACAATTTGTAAAGCTTGTGATGTTGTCATGTCACACTGTTTTTACGTGTGCGGCATTTTTAACTGATTCCTTCCCTCTGCCCCCTCTGCCCGCCTGGACGCTGACCCCCTGCTCTCCTCGCCTCTTAACACCCTCTCAACACTAAAGTATTATCCTACTCACCTTCTAAACAATGCCCTAGTGGTAAGTCCTGTCCCTATTTATTCAGCATTAGAGTTTTTTTAATTTATTTTTATTCTATCTTGACAAAATGTTTTTGTGTGTGTGTGATAATCTCTAGGGATGACATAGAGTCATGCACAAAAGCACTAACGTTTGTCTATATTTTCTTTAGCTTGTCACGTGGTATTACTTCATAGGGTTTGACCACATTGCAGCAATAAAAACCTAGTCGGTCCTGCCACATCATCTGAGCGTTTCCATCTAGGATGGAGTTAATGCTTCTGACCCATGCAAAAGTAATCTTAGCTCCCGAGATGATCATAAAACCGGTTGAAAATAAAACCATAAACCACCAGCCAATTTTGGAACCATAATAAAACCTTTTGAGTATTTGTTTGTAGAGGTATAGCACTGCATTGCGTCATACTATAGTATCTTGATAAGACATCATACCCGTTGTAAAAACAGAATTGGTGCTTTTGGGTTGTATTGTATTAAATTTCCATCCAGGCTGTATTATTATTATTATAAAACTCAACCTCACATATTAGATTTTCATTCATTAATGCAGCAATACAGATGACCTGAAACGTTATACTTTTGCAGCTTCTCTTCATATACTGCACAATGTAGTGTATGCACTTTAAATATTTACAGTATATATAGAGAGATGACTGATAGCTTTGTGGCACCAGTCTAGTGCAAACACTTCGATGTTGCTCCAAGAGGATGTATTGTATTTTGGTTCCATCCCCAGGAGACGTTATCACCCTGTTAGAGAGCAGTGTTGTGAAAGAAAACAGCAAAACATTATTCAGAGTGGCAAGCCTGAGAAAGCATGAGAAAACATAGTTTACTATGATTTACAGGAATATAATCAACATGGTGACGTTACAAAAGATGTTTTCAGATGTGGCGTCAATACTCACCTAGTTGCAGTTTAGACCTGGGAAAGAAGCTAACAGCTCTTTAGTGAATTCAAATTGATGGAATGGAGCCATAATATGAAATAAATCTTCTTTGATAATGAAGTATTTTGTTTTCTCAGATGTCAGTGGATTAGCCCCATTTCATGTTCTTGCACCAAACGCACAATGTAGTTTTTGTGTAAGGTTTTATGGTTCCGAATAAAACGCCCGCACAGACCTACAGAAAACATTTTATTCAACACTTTTTAACACCTTTAGTGCCAGGTTCCAGCCTTGCTGTCAGATTTTTGGACTGGAGATAGACCAATGAACTCATTTTAATTTAGGTAGTACTGCTCGATGGTGATCCCTCATAACCAAGTTGCGCAAGAGTGGATGGTGAAATTAGAGTGCCTGATTGGTTGTTTTGCTGTTGATTGGCATACACTTGGCATTATATCGTTTGCCCTGATCATGGGACGGCAGGAGGTCAAAATGCCAGACGCAAGGTTCTTTTTCACTTATCCATCCATGACACACTTTGCACTCAGGCCACCACATTTAAAAGACGCTTTTGTCTGTTTATGCTTCAGCTGTTGGGTTTGGTGTGCTTTTAGCTTAAAATTTTGCTTAGGACAACCATAGTATGCACTTTGAATAGAAATAAGTAAACTCCTTAATGCAACTATTATGTTTTGTATCAGTTGTAATGAGTTGATGAAAATTGTATAGAGTGAATTAGGGGTTTATGAATCTGCTTTGCAGCAAGGAAAATGAATGCATTACTTATAGCAACCAGCAGAGGTGCTGTTAATTCAGTGTCAACTCATTGGCAGACTCGATTATGGGAAGCTTAGCTCCCCAATGACACAACTTCTCTGTGCAGCATCCTGTTTACATGTAAGCAGGAGTTCAGAACAATCGGAAAGGTAATTTTGCTTCTTGGGTAATATTTCAAGGTACTGGTACTCACGACGGTGGCCAATACCAGTATTAGCTGCCCTCCTGTGGCCGTTTTACGAGCAGGAACTAGAAATGAGGAATTAGAACAATAGAAAAGTGCTATTAATATCATGCAATTTTAAAGAAACATGCTATATTGGGATATATACGTCTTTCTTTAAAATGATGTGTAATTGTTTTTTGAAATTTTATGTATAAACATTACTAGTGGTATCGGCACTTGGTATCGACAGTACCTACTCAAGAGTTAAGTACTTGAACTGGTATCAGTCTGAAAAAAAGTGGTATTGAACATTACTGCCGATTAAAGATATTAAGCGAAACACTCATCCTTATCTTTGATGCCTGTGGAATTCTGCTAAGTACAATACAAATATAATTGACTCAAGAGACTGGGTCCCAAACACAGCTTAATGATTAAAGATGAAGAAGAAAAAGCCTTACAATTGCCAACCCAATGGATTGAAGATTGACAGGATCCATTTTAGGGCCCTACATTAAGTTTATCAAATAACCAGAAACAAAATTGTGCATTTTAAAAAGCTAACCTCTCTTGCTGAACAACTCTAGATTTGTGATATAGAGTTGGAGATAACTGATGATATAAATAAATGTTCCTTGCCATATTTTCCACTATAGATTTTGGCAGTTTTGATAGACATTTTACTGGTGAAACACCCACAATACAGACTAAACTCTAGTCTGGTGTGTACATACTGTATAGTTTGAAATCACACCTGTGCACTATTAGCGCCATCAGAGACTTAATGGGCAAAATGAGATAAATGAGCATACAATAACATATGCATATTCAAATTTCTTTGATAAATGTCACATTTGTAATATCAATTTTCTGCTAGGGAGGGAGCCCTGATTGGACAGAATTGGCGTCAGTAGCTTACAAAGAACCACCTCAAAACAAAGGTGAACTGGCTGCTTTTGGCAGGAGGCGATATAGATTTGAATGAAGTAGCATGTAGTTTTTATCTTTCGTTGCACACAGAGTGAGGCAGAACTGACTGCGTCTAATTCAATATCAGCACAGCTGTCCCAGCATCCGTGGAGAATGGATTCCTACCGCTATTGCCACGGGAGGCTCCAGCCCAAATGAATGGGAGGATATCCAGAGTTGTGTGCTTGTGACTGAGTGGAGGTAGTCTCACACTGGTGTGTGTGTGATTTTGCATGTCTCCCTTTCCCTTCACTCCTGTCACCTCTGGCTTGGATTAGTCTTTGGCACAACCCTGGCGCTGCCCACAGGCCCAGTGAGGTTCTGCGGTTGGCGATATGTTGTGCTGTTGCCATGGCAACTGGACACACACACAAGTGCTAAATTACATAATTGAGCTACCATATACAGGGCAAGACAAAATAGTTAGCGTACACAATATGAGAACAGCGAAAACAGGGGGTGTCAGCTCACAAGCCGCCTCCACAAAGCGTCCCAGTACCAGAAAATAGAAATTCTGTGGTGAATATTTGAGCGCTTCGTCATAACTGAGCTGCAGCCGCCAGTACAGGATGTTCTTTCCTCAGATTTTGAATCATAAATCTAAATAACAGTGCAGCCATTATGTGCGTATTTGGAGCGCTGAGACGTCCAATCCGACGGGGCGACTGAGGACAAGGTGCTGGTGGCGACGCACACGTGCTGTTTATGACGGATGGAATCATCCATGGTTGTATGAAAGAGGGAGGGGCTGCTTGGATTTGTGACAAATACAGTTCACCATGAGGCACATGCTCAGATTTCAGTGTGGAACCTACAACCGCCCCTGTCGTCTAAGGCCTCACTTGTTTTCTTCTTTTTAGTTATTGTATCTGTGAGACTGGAGTGGAATAAATGTGCAATTTTCTCCAGCTTAATATATTGTCCAAAGCGAAAGTGAGAGCTAGGTTGCGAGCAAGTCTAGTGGATGAGTTTTGACAAGATAAGAGACAAAGACTCCTTTAGTGTGGAAGATGCAGGTTTTTTTTTTAATCAGAACTTTAAAACATGTCTTCATCTTCATCTGCTTTACTAATGCTCGTTAAAATAAATAAAGTGACAATTGAAATAAAATGACAGTGGAAACTAAACTGGACCAACTAAGCAAAAATCAAATCGACCTTATTCAGATTAGGATGTATTTCTTGCTTTCTATGCTGTATATATAAATTAAATGCAAATATTTCAACCAGAAAATTTTACTTCTATCTGTTTGAAATCAAAGTTTATTTGAGTGTAAATGAAGATAAAGTCATGGGACTGGAGTCCCGTTGCCCTAATTCGGAGGCATATGGGAATAATCTGCTTCGGAAAATTAACAAAGAAACCAATTAGATTTAGATCCCAAACTAGAATTTCCTCAAAATAAGTCTCTTTCTAAGAAAAATCATGATCGTATTATGGCATGTTTTTTATATTCATTGTTTATTGTCAACTTGTTAAGTGACTAGGAATTACATTATTTTAAGTTATACTGTACAACAGGGTTATTGCAGTTTTGGAATTTTTCATTTTAGTTAGTTTTATTTCAGTTTTAATGAGTTTTTATTAGTTTTTGTTATTTCATAAATGCTTAGTTTTAGTTTAGTTTTAGTTAGTTTCAGTATTAGTTTTAGTTTTTTTTTTTTGTGTGTTTATTATTGGTGCGCAATATTTAAAAAACACCATGGGAGCAACCTCATCTGAAGTTGCTTTTCTATTGGCTGCTGCTAGATGATGTCACTTTTGTGTGACACACTTTCAAATGTACTTATTCTGGTTAATATAAAAATAAATCTTACTTAAAATCACATTTAAAATCACCCCCAAAGGTTCATGCATCAAATTTATTACCAAAGACTAAAACGAAGATCGTTTTTGCTATAATTATAGTTAGCTTTAGTTAGTTTTGTAAAAAATAAAATGTAGTTTCAGTTAGTTTTCGTTTTTTAAAAAGCATTTTCGTTTTATTTTATTTCGTTGACGAAATAGTTTTTTGTTTTTTGAATTTTAGTTTTTGTTTTTTTGTTAGTTTTAGTTAACTAAAATAACCTTGGTATACAATTGGTATTTTGACAACGTCAAGCTCAAATTGACAGAGTACCTGTGCGTTTACACTGCAATCACATTAGCATTTTTGTGTATTGAATTGTCCACACTTGAAAGTTTGGTTTCACATCTGAGGATATCAGATGTCATGATTTTCTTTTTCGGTCCTTGCTGCCCTGACGCATGTCAGAATTGTTGCTGGAGAGCAAAAAAAAAGGGATTTGTGCCACTTGAACCATGCAGTATACATCCAGCCTTAAATGTAATTTTATGAAATCATTGTGACATAAAAAAAAATGTTGCATTGTGTTATGGACAGCCTGGAAAATACTAGTGAGCATGCTTTGTTCTCGCTTTGAGTACATTTGAACAACAGCCAGTATCAACAAAAGGAACAAATGTTGACAGTAATTCACCCTCTGTGCTTTCTTTAATCAGTCACATTTCTGACAAACTGAATATAATTGAATTTTAAAGATCCCCCCCCCCCCCAACAATGAAGACAAGGGTTTGACTGTGTGTAACAGGGAGCGTGCTGTATTAGTCTGCCACCGGTCGACAGAAATAGATGGAGTTGTTGTTTCAAATCAATGGCGGCCCATCAAGGTCACTTCAGTGTGGGCAAACGGGGCATGTTGTCTGGCCTGGCCTGCTTGTCTGTCTGACCTATATCTTCCTGCAACAGCTAAATATATACAGTAGACCCCCTCATTACAAAGCTTCCAGATTAATCTGGATGAAATCTGAGCTGTATTCGTCTCTGGCAGTCCGACCGCTGCTGCATTCTCTTCAAACATTTTGCCTTGGCTCAATTTGTCTACCATGCTTCTTCTAAACTTTAATGATTCTCTCCTGCTTTAAGGGTATATGGGACACAATTTTGATACATTTTAGTATGTTTTATTAAACAATTTTGATACATTTTAGTATGTTTTATTAAACAATATAATATAGGTGTCTTGATAAGCGGTTCCTCAAATCAACACATATTAACTCATTCACTCCCAGCCATTTTCACTGACGCAACCCCCTTCGCTCACGGCTGTTTTACTGGATTTTGACTGATTTTTCAAGGCCCACAGAATATTGTGTTCTATTGCTATAAAAACATGGGACCTACCAAAAGCAACATTAGAGTCTCTTCTTTCATCAGGAAAAAAAAGTACATTTCTTTCTGTTTCCGTTTTGCAGCAATTAGCATTAGAATATAGCTAAGTTTCATCATTATTCACAAATCTGTTCAAAACACTGGAAAAAACTTTTTGCAACATGGCCCTGGTTGGTCTCTTATACTCTGCTGCCATCTGCTGGTCGTTTTTTTGTATTAACTACCATTGCTTTAAGCGACCTCTTCAGAGGCTGCATCAAAACCTCACACCACACATCACACCAATCGTAGAGCACATTTACCCAATATTCCGGTAACACTTTGTATCACTGCCCTTATTCCTCGCCACTGATATGAATAGCAGCGATCCGGGTTAGCATCAACAGCTTTCGGCTAATGTTGGACTCGTCCGCTAGCATGACGCATTACGTCACCAGAGTCACCTGCTTTTTACAAAATCCGTAATATTCAATGATACAGACGTAACAGCAGCATTCCGTAATTTCCAAAACAAAATACGTATAATCCGTACCACTTGCCAGCTCTGCAGATGGCAAATCTCACTCCTTTCTTGTGTCACTACATTTCAATTTAAGATACTCGGACTCTGTAATATGTATGCAAGATCGATCGAATTTCGATGCATGTTTTTGCGTGAGTTTTATGTTATGTTCTTGTTAGGGAGTGCAGCATGGAGAGAAAAAAAATACAAAACCAAAAAACTATTATGCCTCATTGTTGTTTTAAACAAGCTAGTCTGTAATCTATCCAGACCAGCAAATGCAGACACACTCCCTTGGGCCACAAATAGCTTTTGGTTGGGAATCACAGAGCTACAGTTTCTATACTGGACGATGCGTTTGTGGTCGTCTCTGGTTCCATTGCACTATTTATATCAACAGTTGCATTTAGGGTGAACATACAGAGAGAGCACTTCAAAAAGCTTATATCCAAGATTAGATTTGTTAGAATAAACTAATTGATTCTCCTTAAAGCATCTACAGTTGGGTTGGTTACTGCGCACCTGGTGAAACCCACTGAGGCAGTTACAATCAGTTTGTGCGTGAGACTGGGAAGTCATAGCAAGATGACATCGAACGCATCCAGGCCACCAATTAATGTCAAAGCAGTCATCGTCTTTTCACCACTTATTTGGCTCCAAGTTGAAGTTGAGGTTAGAGAAAGAGGCATTGATTGGTTCGCTGATTGCGGTGCGACTTTCCAAAAGTTTTCATCATCATCCTGCATGACCTCATGTGTCCGTTCCAAAACACAGCCCAGGGTGTGTTGCGCCACACGTGCAAGGCTTTTAATGTGCACTGCAAACGCACATTGACTCGTTATCAGATGACAGCTTTTGATTCATGTTTTCTAAACTCTTCACTGAGAAACATTAAGTGACTACTGAAAGGCAATTATTGGGTTAATGTATGAAGGAAAATCTTTTCCTGTCTCGGGGGCGGGTGGAGGAACGTTGACGCTTGGAGGCTTATGAACCCGCGAGCCAAACAGTAATGAAAACAGTTGTGACCTGATTTTGAGAGCTGGGAAACAAGACGTTAAGTGGATGGGGAAGGGAGTTTTTTTTTTTTTTTTTTTTGGTAGGCAAAAGTGAGGACAAAGAATGACATGCAACACTGTCGCTGCATGCATGCTTGTTTTTTGTCTCCTTCTGCTTTCTTAGGCTTGATTGTTTTCCATTTTCTCCAGGTTACCTCTATTCTCTGTTGGTGTATCTAACAGGGCCACCCCTTCCGGTAAAGACTAGCTGTCACCCCAGGGAACTAAGTGCTAGCGCTGGCTCTTTGGAGCAGGAAGCTGGCATAAGGCCAAGGGTGGAAAATCTATACTGTGTTACATAATATAACATATCTTTACCTCAGTTGAACTCTGAGGAGAGGTGGCAGCTGTGAGCAAACGAAGGGCACTGGGCTGGGAGCTTTTGCACTGTGGAAGTGTGTTTGTTGGGCATTTTGAGTGTTCGTTTTATGGTTCTTGGGATTTGCCAAATAGACCCTTGTTTTGTTTCTTTTAAGGATCAGAGTGAGGGTTGTGTGAAGGAGGCCAAGGAGGGCTCAGGGTTATACTCAAACACAACTCTGTGGCTTCTCCCTTTGGCTCAGGCAGCCAGTAACTACTATCCTGCTCCAGCAGCACCATACTCTGGGCCCAAGTTGGATATAAACTTTCTGCTCTGTTTGGGCCCAAAGAAACAGCTCCAAGATCTGTGGAAAGTTGTATCTTTCAATGGAAATTTTAGTGCGGAGTGAGAATGTGGCTGCAGTGCTGAGATAAAAAGCAAAGATTGATCAGATTTATCTGTATCTTGAGAGTCTTTATTTCTAGCATTCATTACGACAGTTCATAAATTTGCTTCAGTTCCTGCTGTCGGCTACTGACTCGCCTTATTTATGTACCGGTACACAGGAACTTCCAAAGTTGAATGTCCAACCAAAATGCTTCAAATGTCACATTTGTCACTGTAGGTTGACGAGCCATCCATACGTGGAAGTCGCACAAGTCATCAGCAGGTCTTGTGACACTCAGCTCCGAGAAACTTGACAACAAGCACAACACATTTATTTTATTTTTATTTTGTATGATTTAGTCTTTCTTTCTACTTCATAGGGAAATATGTTGAGTATTAAACACATAAACAAACAATACGAACTGCTACACTGAATGGGCCAATTCCTTATTTATTCTTGCTGTTGACTCAAAAGCTGACTAGGGACAAGAGATAAGCAGTTCAGCTTTTATTTCCAGGATCTGTATTTACATCTGCATCTGAGGCACAACTTGGAGAGATCGATGGATGGATCGATTGATAGCTGGATAGAGAGTATTAGGACAGATGTTTTGTTGTTGTTGCATTAATTTGATTCAAACAATACATAATGTCTATATGTCTATATTTAGTATCAAGTTTGAGTTTCTATACTAATTAAATGGTGTAACAAACATGAAAACCAGAGAGCTGTATGAGTGAAAAACGAGCAATTGCGAAGTTGGGATCAGATGCAATATCAATCAGAGCCATTGCACAAACATTGGCTATAGCAAGTACCACCATTCAGAATCTACTGAAGAAAAACAAAACACCGGTGAACACACAAAACAGCCTGCCAAAAACAACATAGGCATGGAAGGTTTTCGACTGGCCTGGTAAATCTCCAGACTTAAACCCTGTGGAGCTCAAGCGAGTAATCTTCCAAAACAAAGCTTTCGTGAAAGCTTGACAAAGCATCACAAAATGAAAATGAAAAAAAAAAGTGTCATCAGTGGGAATGGAAAGTTATTGCAAACAAACGATTTGGAATTCTATGTCAAGTCATGTTAATTAAGTTCTCCACTGCAGTCTATTTGAAGTCAATCTGTCCTAATACTTTTGCTTGCCTAGAACTGTTTTGACGTTTTGTTACAGGTAATGCTTCTTTGTAAATTGTGTGTCAGATGTAGATTTAATAAAAAGCTAACTGTTGGTCTCCTGCCCTATATTCAATGTTTGATGTAAAACCCAAATATTTTCAGATTCCAGCAACAATTTTGGACAATACTTTAGGAAAGGGGGGGTTATACATTTTACCTAAAAACATCTTGCCACACCTTCCTGTTACTTCTGTATTCCGTTTCTGGCGTCTTCAAGAAGTGAGTCGTTTTACTTTATTTTAGTTGTTTGTAGCGTACTTAACTTCTCTTTAAAAATAATAATGACCTGTAGAGTTTTGTGAAGTGTCCCGGATTGGATTGTGTTGTTCTTTTAAGGTTCCACATATTCTGTTAAATGTGGATACGGAGATAAATTTGTTGATGCGTGGTTGGCGGTCAAGCTGCTGTCAGTCCCCTCCGCCACCACATTTTGAGATAAAACCTAGTGAAACTCAAACTGGGCTCATTATAGTCATCATCTGGAATAAGCGCAATCATCATCATCATCATCATCATCATCATCATCTACCACCTGTGGAAGCGCTTCAAGAGTTGCCTGTCTCGGTTGCATACTTGTTACCCGGTCATCGCTTTTGGGTTTTGTCTTGTTTTTCCCCTTTCATTGTGCACACCTGAATAAAACTATTTCAGAGGAAGGAAAAGTTAAGAGTCATGTGGGGACCACAAATTGACCAAATATTGCAGCCAGGCTTTGGAGATTTACGATGAAAGTGAATAGGGATGTGTGGGCGGGAATTCAAAGGTGCATGTTTTTTTAATACTTGGAGGAGCTGAACGCCTTGAGAATGAAATGGAAAAACTTTTTTTTTTTAAAGACTGTGTTATTTCTCTTCCTTTCAGCTCAGGAAAAAGAGATTAAAAAAGAGAGGGAATTTGGCGGGAAGGATGGAGGCACACTCTTTTTCATAATCATATTAGACTGGAGTCCACTCTATCTTTTTTTTTAATCTCACCGCACAATTAGTGTGATTTACTCTCCATCAATCAGTGCATGACGTGTTTAAACACATTTGAAAAGTATTTATAACAGACTATGTTGCTGTTTGTGTTCTCCCTTTCCTTTGAAGCGGAGCGTGATTAAAACAGACGATATAGGCATATTGAATTTCCCAGTGGATTGGAAGGAATGCAAATGCATCATAACTATATTATATGAGTTTAGAGCGGTTTGTGTTGCCAAGCCTCTGGAAACGGGAGAGACTTCAATTTCCACAAGTTACACAAAAGAAACCTTCATCCTGCAAAGACGCAGATACCACAACTGCAACAACACAAAAGGATATCTGACACTGTTGGACTATATTTGACATTTCATAGACTGCAGCTTTTGCTTCATAAAAAGACATACTTTCTCCTCTTTAACAGAGGAAGCAACCACCACTACCCAAAAATATTTCTGCCTTTTTGTTTGTGTACGTGTATGTGTGTGTCCGAGTTGTGCAGAACCCGTTTGGCATTTTTGTTGCGAGGGACGTACGTTGCTGGTGGGACTTTGGCCCGCACAATCCCTCCTCTGTTAAAACAATGCGGCAGTTGTCCTCTCAAACCTAATTACTCCCTCCAGGGGGAGAAAGGCAACAGCACCAAATCCCATAGTTAGGAGCTCTGATCTAGGCCCTTCTGCAAGAAAAGGCCTCATTCAATTTTCTCCCTCCTTCATGTACAGGCACACACTTGATATTTTTCACGGATGTGCAATTTAACTGGTAAAGATGTTAAATATGCTCGTCAGTGTAGTCAGATTCTTGGAACCTTTTGTGATTATCGCTGCTGATGTCATAGGTTTCTCAAGTTTTGGGAAACACATCAAGATGAGTGCAATGTAAGATTATGCTTGCAGGAGTGGACAAATCCTGCAGCATACAAAATAATTTAAAAAATAAACCTGAGACGATGACAAGTTGTCCTTCCTTGCCTGTCTAATCTTTCTTTGCTGCATGCCGTCACTTTTAAAAATGTTGATATTGTCAAATCTATCATGGAAGCCCACATTAGGAAGGTTAGAAATGAGTTGGTGAAACAATACACACTCTTTTTCTTCCCTGGAGGATCTGTAAAGCTATTTATTGAGGTGTATGAAATATATCTTTTCATTTTCAATGAAATTAAGTTAGTTTTCACTGTTGTGAGGAAGAATGGATAGAAGTGATTTCTCAAATGCAGTTGTTATGGGTTCCTCTTGGGGATGCCATTAGTGTTTTTCTAGTAGTGTGGTTTGGTTAAAATAACAAAAAAATTAAAGAAATTAAAATAGCACTATAGCACTTAACATAAATAAGCACACCTGAACAGGTTTATTAGAAAATGTTGTTTCCTTTTTGCAGCAATATTTTTTATGGTATATATGGACAACTGATTGCAAATAAGATTTGTCAGTGGCCACACACAAAAATCTTTCAATAATAATATTAATAATAACCATCATCATCATAATAATGTATTGTTGAAAAATAAAATATTTTAGACCAAAGACAAGAATTTATTAAAAATTTCCATATCAAAGGTGATGGCCAATTTTGTCAGACAAGTTAACGAGATCTAATGTACCGTGAAGGTGTATATAACAAAACATCTAGCGAGTGTATTTAGACATGTACAGTAGACCAAATTGGTAGTGATGGATGGAGTGTGTGGTCCATCAGGGTGTAAGGTAGCAATTAGGGGTGCAATGGTAAGACAGAAATCAGGAATTGGTTGCACACCTTGGTTTTAATGTCACGGTTCGGTTCATATTCGGTGAGCAAAATGCAAAACATAAAACTGATTATCTCTCAACTAAAAGGAACATATTTCAGAAATATTTACAAAACAACGGATAAAGTAAACTGAAACAATATTATTTAATGATTTATCCCATCTTCTTTTTCAGAAATGAACGATACAGTTTTAACAGTGTTTTTTTCACTTAGATAATAATAAATAATCCATGGAAATTGTTATTACTCTTGCTCAAATGCTTAGGAAATATGCTGCTTGATGTTGCGTTTGCATTATTGTTATTTTTTGGTGCTGCAGTGTTTACAAGTGAATTAACAAGTTTGACATAGCGCCTACCATATTGCTAACCATGATGTCCACTAACCACAGGCTGAGCTGCACTGTATGTGTTTACAGAGAACAAAAACCTGAGGCTATTACAATGCCGTCTACTCACAACCTGTCCCTACATTCCGTACCGAAATGTCCAAGTATGAATGCGTCCCTGGTATTAAACCAAACAACACTGGAGGATGGCAATTGTTCAAACCAAGCTTTGAAGTTTGTTAATTCCAAATTGAATTCAGCTTGACCAAATGACCATAAATTTCCCAAGGGTCAATATGTAGATGTAATTTCTGGATTCCAGGAAAGCGAGCAAGTGGCAACAGCCACAGGGAAAAGTCGAAAGTGGCAACAACACAGTAACCTTAACGTAAAATATGACATCATTAAGTAACAGTAGTAATAGGAATGGCCTTTTGAAGGCAATTTGACGATGGGAAAAATTACAATATATTAATACATTAATTTGTATATTTAATGTGATGGCCTTTGAACGCCAGTCAGTGTCTTATTGAGGAATTAATGTTGCTCGAGAAGTTGCCATTGCAGAGATGAAGATGTGGAAGGAAATCTCAAATTATTTTCCCATTGAACTACAACAAATGACAATAACATTATTCAAAACAAATTAAACTTTTTTGTCCCCTTTTCCTCCCTTCTGATTTGCTCTATTCCTTCTAATAACAAACAGTTTTTTTTTTTTGCATTGAATTACATCAACTTCCACAGAAATAACAGAAAAAACATTTATTTCTTTACAGATCATTTGAAAATAATTGCTTCATCCTGCAAAAATCTCCTGTATGTCAAAACATGTATATTATGTAAACATGATCCTGAATAAATGAACATTTTAGATGGGCAACGATTAATTCCAAACTGCATGGCTTGGCTAGTCTGTATGCCTGTCATCGAAGTAACATATATCCGGATTGTACATATCTCAAAATTTCAAACATGTCAATAAATCACTGCTTTTGCAACATAAAGATTGGCATTATGTTCAGCACCATAAAAACTGTCATTGCGTTTCACCTGGCTCCTTTTTTGTCTTACGGAAAACAATGTGAAAAGGATTCCACCGGTGTCTGTTTCTTAGCGTCTGGAAGTAAACTCAGTAGCTATTAAATAGTTAAGGGTCAGAAAAGAGTGACGAAATGGTTTAGATGGGAACGCTGACTGTGCTTTTGTAAATGAGCTCCCTTGTTTGCATCCATTCTGTGAGTGTAAGCCACACAATTCAGCGGGGACACACTTTGGCGGCCGCTGAAAGACAAATCGATTATAAATAATGCAGGTATATTGGTACGAGAACCGTTGTTCTGTGATACCGCAATGGAAAAAATGAAAGAGTACTAAAAATGAAACTATAAGTTTCTAGTACAAGTACTTTCTCCGAAGAAATGGCCACAAACTCTCGTGCTATGATATACTGTATAAAGAGTTGAAGGAGCGACACGTTAGCAAATGTAACACATCTCAACGAGCCACCTTTGAATAGAAGTCAACAAACAAGCGGGAATTATTTTGTGCCAAGCAAACTCGCTCCCCACTGGTTGCATTTGGTCAATAGTGTTTGTAGATGATCTCATTGAAGCACACAACCCCCGAGTTACAGATCTGCATTGTGTCATTATATATTTAATTAAGATGATGCAGGGCTCGAGACTGCGGCCGAAATGCTCGCAAATGCGGCCAACTTTTCGGTGTGTGCTGGTAAAAATTGCATCCGGTGGCACGAGCACAAGGGATGCGCCTTTCCACGTGCGAATGTTCTGAATGTGTGTGATTGAATATCTTGAAAACTGCGTGACGTTTGTCTCAATAATAAATGCACGTGCCCACTAATCCACAAACACACCTTCACAATTCACAAGCAGAATCGAATAGTGACAAATGAAAAGTCATGATGAATATATTCATAGGATAAAAAAAAAGTGTCAATTGTGGATATATTTATGGATCTAAAAAAATGTGAAAATTGCACATATATATGTGAGTAATTCTGAGAGAAATATCTCCCTACACTTTAAGAGCTGGCCCCTATGAGTTGAACAAAATAATGTTCACATAAAAGCAGAGCCTTTGTTTTTGTTTTTTTACATGATGTCTTCTTTAAAAGTTATATAAAACAAATGACCTGTTTTATCAGCCACTGCTTTTTGCAGACAAACAATTCGCAAATATTGTGAGTCACTGTCAATCTTTACGTGATATTAAACAACAGTATGCCCATTAAGACAACTTTCCATCAGCAAATACGACGGTCATGCTGTACATCCCCCCAAAAAAGGGTAGAGCCCTTTGATTATAAGTGAATGATTTGATGTGCTTGTAAATGACAGTGTACATTTATTTTTGATTAGATTTTTTATTTTTGTTACTTAAGGAATAAATCAAGCATAATCAAAGATAGGAATAGTGTACAGTGCACTGTTGAAGCTTACACAGTATATTAGAGCAGTATATTAGAACACAGAGATTGATTCAAAAAAAAATTTTTATAAAATGTTTTGGTCAAGAATGTGAAAATTCAATGTGCATGAAAACAATAAATGATCCTAATTTTTGAAGTCTGGCAGGATTATTGACCTGCTCACTACTCAGAAGAGTCTACAAAAATGAATCAGTAGACATATGTTGTCTACTGGGCACATTTTCTACTTTTCTAGAGAGGCAATTATGAACTGTCCAAACAATAAACCAGAGAGGGAAACAAAGAAATGTGTGCTGCTTTTCACACTTTGACATTTAGTGACAAAAGTATTTCTGATGTGAAGCGATTTTGGTAATTAATTTTAGTAGCTGTGAGAGAATTTATTTATATTTGTTAAATATTTTCAGTAAGCTGAGATGTTTTATGAAATGTAGTGTTGTTTTAAGAGACAGTAGTTATTGTGGTGTGTGAGTGTTGATTTGTTTGCGCCATCCGTCATGTATGGGGTCACTCGGCCATGTTGTGCGATTGGCCCTGTGGTCGCAGCAGAAGCTGTGCTTTGAAATTATTACTCAACTTGCTGTGTTAATCACTATGCTCCAAGTTTTATATTGTGTCATGATCACCTTTTGTTCTGAGAACCCAATGGTTCTATGATCCCTTTTGCTTGACCAATAAAATGGTAGTGAACAGACATGGACAGATATTTTAATGAATGTAAATGTATTGCAATTAGCAACAGCAGTCTTTCTTTCGATTGCCTTCACCTCTTCCTTCCACTTGATTTCCCTCTGGCCTTTATCAGGGCTCGTACAGACACATGCAACCACACCTCTGTTAAATATTTGCCCCTGGTTGCTGTTTTGTACACCCGTGGAGGGAAGGGCGACAAAGTAAAGGCCTACAGGCTTCGCATTTGGCTTCCTGCTTTGTTCAAGATTCATACAGGCAACACCTGAGATGCTGGTTTAATTAACAGCCACCCGGTGGCTTCAACTTGCCTCAGATAGGACGGCTGCTTAAGAAAGGTGGCCGTGCCGTGCGGCGGCAGCGGCGGCGGCTCGCGCAGACGTGGAGGCTTGCGAGTTAGAGGAGCATTTGCATAAAGGGCAGGGCAACATGCCCAGTGGTGGAAGAGGTTGGCATCGCGCCTTTCAGACTGGCACAGAGGAAAGACTGGAGAGACAGACAGAAAAAGAGGGGGTGTAGTCAATAGTGCATCCCTTGTTCAGAGAGAGGAGGTCCCTCGTTGGCAGGAGCGCAGGCTAAATCTCCAGTTTGATTGTGTGCTAGATTGTCCCTTTATTTGTCTGATTAGTACTGGGCTTTATTTTCCTGCAGCTTTTATTCAGACACGAGATTTTCTATCTCTCGGCTTGCTCTGCCATTGTCGTTTTGCATATGTCTCCGCGTTTATGGCCAATCGGCACACCAGGCATTTTTTGGAGAACTTCCTAGACTCTTTGCCGGATCCAGTCTGCTCTCAAGCATCCCAATAAGGTTAACAAAACCGTTTGATTGCTCTATATTCAAACGTGTTTTCAACAATTTACAATTTGCACTGGGCGTACAGATAAATATAGGCCTCGCAACAAGCACAAAGCGGCAGCCAACTCATCATCAGGCGCTGCGTGTACACACCTGCAAGTGTGTTCTACTTTCTGATTCTCCAAATGCATGTGCAGATGTTATGTGGTATCGGACTCAAAGGTCAGAATAGTTAGTGTTGGACTGTTTGACTTGATATTTGGCCCAAGGTTCAGAGAAGGAATGCGTATTCTGTGCAGATTCTTACCCCACGTTGCTTTTGCATTGACCACTCAGTATAACGTGCATCCGAACCTCCTGACAATGAAGTCGGGCTGAACATTTTTTTTCCTTCCCATAAATATTTTGGTTTTATAGAATTAAGCACAAATACACAAAATTAAAGGCATATGAATCATGAATTAATATAAAAGACAAATTATTCAACTATTTCAACTAGTAGAGTTGTTAACTGACTAAACACCTTGATTTCTATTTTTTAGGCATTCGCTATGACAAACCTCACAAAATTCTAGTGTGACGTAAACATAAATCAGATAACAACAATAATTCAAACAAATCTCTGGCTTTCACTTTTGACATTCCATGAAACAATGACGTGTAAACATGTAGGCTGCACTTCTTTAGCACTGAACCTACCTAGACATATAAATAAACAAATGAATAAAATATACATGTGTGTATATATATATATATATAAAAAAACAAAGCCTTCAGATGAACCAAAATGAAACATTTTTCCCCCCCAAAATCGCACCCTTTGCGATTAGACAATTGTGTTTACTACACTGAAATGCCGATTTGAATTAAATGAATTGTTCAGCCCTAACACAAAACCAATACAATCCCAATTTATGGTTATGTGGGTGTCTCAATGAACAAATTCTACACATTGCTATACTCAATAAATTAATGGTGTCCAAATTACTGCCCCGGGGCCATTTTGTGGCCCGCAATCCATTTTTCAGCGGCCCACGGCATATACTAAAAATGACCTTTGACATGGCCCGCAAGGTTAGCTATAAACATAATAAACACATATAATTTCTTGCTTGTTTTGAATTGAATTGATATAATTCTATTGTTGAATCCATTAAAATTCAATCATTTTAAAGTGGCCGCTGCATCCTTCCATTTTTCTGTATGCGGCCCTCAAACCAAAAAGTTTGGACACGCCTGCTGTAAAGTGTCCGAAAATTGATTTGATGGCACTAGCACAGGATTCAGCGATCCTGGGTGTTAGCGGGTTAAGTTGCTTTCCATTAAGTTTGATATATCCGAGTGACCTGCATGCAACGGTAAAAGGCCGGAGCAAGAAAATGCAGAATGCACAGTTACAAACTTTGAAGAGGAAACGCATTTTCCAATGTTAAAGCCGTTCTTAAGAGGGGGGGAAAGCTCAATAACAACAGCGAGCCCTAGAAGTATCCATCAATGTGATGGAAAAAGAAGGTATAATGTCTTTTAGCAGTGCTAATAGGGTGTTAATGCTTGCTCTTAAATCAGTCAAACACCGTGCACCTTGAGTGTGGAGAAAGGTGGAGACAACACCATATTACTCATTAATACATGCTCAACAATGCATTTTCCACACTTTGCACAAAGTGAGCGATTCCGGATGAAGCTTTAGCGATCGTTTAGTGTGGCAACAATCGATTTAGTGGTGCACTTTCCGTGTGAAACGGCACGGGTGACATCGGCATTCTTAAAAGAGAGGTGAGCTCCTTTCACCAGCAAGTTAAGACTTGAACATTGAGATCTATTCCAATGAAGAAAATGTATGCACAAACATTAGAGTGCTTATGTTATAACATTGCCTTGCTTTGGGCAACTAAGCATTAGACTGTGATAAAAAAAATAAAATAAAATAAAGTAACGTCATATAGTAAAAGATACGTTTAGCTTCCTAGAGTGGAAGCTAAAAGCAGTTTTTGCTTTTATTCAAACTGTATCACATTCAATCAGTTTAGAAGTGGGCAGTAGAGTAAATAATATGAATTTGTTAAATCCTTTCTTTGTTGCAGTTCAGCCTAAAAGTGTTTACCGATTGCACAGCTGGTTTTCAGCAGAGTAGAAAATGAACGCCCACTGTTGGCCAAATGCTGCTAAAAACTGGCTGTGGTTGTTCAAGTTGGTCACATCTACCAGACACTTTGGCAGGATTGGGATTTGGGTCTTTTTTTTCACAGCCAATATTCATTTTTCCCAAATCACAACTGTTATATTTAAAAATGTTAGCACAACAAATCACATTCCAGTCCAGTCGGTAGTAGCGGCCGAGAGAGCAGCAGTCTGTTGCCTGGCACGGTGAGAAAACAGTCGTGGCTGTCGTGAGGCTGAGTCGGCCTTGCCTGGCCTGTGACTCGCATGAATAAATGCATACGCAAGCAGCAAATAAGCTTACCTGTGCATTATCTGGATAATATCACAAGAACTATTACAAGATCAAAAGGTTCAGCCATTACAAAAAAAATCGTAATCTATTTTGATCCAACCTGCGAGAGAAATTGGCAGAATTAAACTGCATCATCATCAAGTAATATTTTGATAGGTCAAATATTTTAGTGTGCCAAATCAATTGTCTTGTGAGGGATGCAGATACAGAAACATGACACCAAAATGCTCCTGTTCGTTCCACAAACCAACCGGGACTTCAATACTGCTTATCATCTGCATATACACACATCGCATGGCATTAATTGATCAGTTCACTTTCATTTTGAGCAGATAATAGGTTGGGCCTGGGTTTAAATTCACTGAATTTACCTTGCAATGTGCAACCTGCTGTCGAATGTAACGCTCCCGTTGATGGAGAAGTAAATAGAGGTTCCAGCGAGGCATCAGAGCCTCTTTGTCAGACTGGAATGCGCCGTCCGTGCCTCTTCCTCTGTTGGTTGGGCCGTGGACCACCCTGGGCAAAGTTAGCAAGCAGACACCGCAAATTGCTTGCAGATTTTTTCACACTTCGCAAGGTGCGGGTTTTCTGAACTCAGATGAGTACAAGTCATTCAGGATGTTAATGCCTAACTTGCTTGCCGCAGCAACAAAGAGTGTGGCTTGTTCTGGCCTACTTTTTTTCTCCCTAATTTCAAATGTAATCATGTGATGACTAACCAGAGTAGTAGTAGCGGTAAAGCTCTGAATACGCAGGACTTGACCAACAGAAAACCAGTAAATACTTCATTCTGTTTTCCTGAAATTCGTTTGTGGAAATGTGCACCACACACCTGATTGAAGCTCTGTGCATCGCGACTCCATCCTGGTCTCGTCTGCCCCCGTCCTCTATACTGGACTGACTTTCAGTCAGCTGAGCTCAAGTCAAGGGGATTTGGTGTCATGCTCTGTGCAGGGTCAGGGACATTCAGTTTGGGCAGGAGAGGACAGCAGAGTCCCACCAGCACCGAGCCTCACTAATGAATGGCTGGACGTTTGGTGGGCCCTCTGGTCATGCAGCCTGTGTTTTAATTGGTCTAATGAGATGCAGTGCCACCTCAGCGAGGTCAGATGACACAGGAAGAGACAAAGCCGGGTGGAGGGGCCTAAAGCGAGGCATTGTGGGGCGGCCAGATTTTTTTTTCCAGATTTAAGCTGTCTTGCAGTTGCCCAAAAAAATAAGCAATGGATAACAGAAGACATTTCCATTAATTGTTCAGAAAATTCTAAATTGGTTAAATATTTAGTGGGAAAATGCACATGTTAGAATACAAAAAGCACAAATGAAATAATAATAATTAAAAAATAATCACTTTTTGAAAGCAATAGGCCCGATCTTGTTCACATTATTTGTACAAACATTATGTTGTTGAAAGATTGCACGCTATTAAGAGTTGAATAATATAATTATAATAATAAGTAAAATAATGGAAACACCCCTCCCTTTAATACATTCATGCAAACATATTTAAATATTTTTAGATTCAGATTTAGAGTGTAATCTTGTTTCCCCCCTATTTTACTAGTGATGAACTGAATAATCAAATTGATTCACTTGCATAAATGGCTGGGAAATGCACCCCATATCATGCCACATATTTGACTTTGTCCAAAAAATTAAAACAATGTGTGACTTATTCTAAATACAGTATGTAATTAAAGGAGACGGTGAGAGTGCAGCGAGATTTACAAGCGCTGTTTGACGGACTTTTCCCCTTCACAGTGAAAGAGTTAATCCCAAATTGGCACCCGTGCCGTCTCAGTCAGACGTGCAGAGAATAAAAAAAAGAAAGAAAAGGAAAGGAAATCACCTTGCGTTTAAAACAAGTCGGCTAGACTTTTTTTATAAATGCGGGTCTCAGCAAATGCAGCACGGTGTGCAAGTATCAAGTGACATCCGAAAGATACACGCGCGGTTCGATTCAATGACACACACATTGTGTGCGTGTGTCGCGTCGAACTGACGAAAGCTTTTTATGCTGTTGCACAACTTGGGCGCTTGCAAAAGAAAAAAACACACACGCTTTTGATATTATTTATGGAACGCAATCGATGATGCGCCATTTAAAAAAAGTAAAAAGAAGTAGTTTTTTTTAGGGTGGTGGAGGGTAGGTGTGGGTGTGATGGTGCACCCGGGCTAAAGACTCACATCTGCAGGTTTTTGAAACCATTAATTAAACTCAGTATTTGCCTTTTAAATAACGTGACACGAACCGAAAATCTATCATGTTTGAAATGAAAATTAGAAGAATTAAGCAAAAAACATACAAGTAGAAAATGATTTATGGTACTCAATCGATGCTGTAAAACAAAAATAAATGTGTGTATTGTGTCCCCCTGTTAGTCAAATGGAATCCATTAAATACATTTAGTATTTGCCTTTTAAAGCACATGACTCAAACCCGGAAGTCCATTGTAGTTGAGATTGAAATAATGGCAGGGTCCGAATGTGCAAACGAAAAAAATGTATTGCACTCAAGATGACCCACAATGCATTTAGAAAAGTAATGAACATTGATTGTCACGCAACTGGTAGATATAGACCACAATGCATTGCGAGTATGAAAAAAAGAAATGGCGTGAGAGATTGCGCAAGCGCGAGAATCAAAAGTGATACAATAACTACTGGTATATAATATGGAAATATTTATTACCTTAGATGACTACTTTAGAAGTAGTGAGCTAGCTGTCTGAATCGTCAAACAAAATGAGGGCACCATTTATTGCGCTACTATATAGTGCGGGAGTATGTACTGAATGAGGGGTTTAAGGGATAATGGTGGACATTTGGACACAGTCAAGCTGTCGTTATTTTAGGTAAAAAAAAATCCATATCAATGGAAAATCACTGTTTCTAAGTGACGCTAAATCCAACCTAAATCTGAGGTACAAGTACGTTTGTCCTAATTTCTTTCCCAGGTAAAGAGATTAATCTTAAGTCACCTTCCATGTGTTGTTTATCTTGGCTCCAGGACCCTATTGAGTGGATCGGATCCATTCAAGGAGGTGGGCCTGCATGTAAAGCGGACACGCTGATCTAATGCTCACCCACGGAGGGTTCCACTTTGTCGTTTTACTCCCACAAGATTTGGCACTTTTGGATTTGTACTTAGGTGCTGTTTTCAGGCAAGTCGTATGACTAAGGAGAATGAGTGGAACAGCCTTGAAGTCAAATTTTTGTGACATTTGAATGGGGATGTATTTGCATTTTGGCAGGGTCACCCAGAAAGCCGTCATTTAGTTTGAAAGGCAGACACAGGAATCTCATTCAAGTGCCAGTTTATCTCATAGCGTCGACTTTCCGGATTTTTGTTCTGCAGGTGGCGGCAGCAAAAATAAAAAAATGGACACACAAATATTAAATTGGACTAAGAAGCCACCTTTCACACCACACACATTTAGAGACTTGTGAATCCCTTTTCCTTTATTGGCTTCTATTGTTGCTTTATCTAATTTGGCATCAGTCAGCTGAGACTGCAGCTGAGTGAGGATGAATGTGGAGGTGTGAATAGTGAGAGGCAGTCAGTTCTCCGCCAGGCCTGTGTTGCCTCTCTGGCCCTGCAATGAAGCTCAATTGAATGTTCTGCAGTTTGGAATCGGAAGACACAATGTTTTATTAGCGTGACAATTGGTTGCATTATGCACAAGTTCCCGTGTTTGCTTCAAGCATTGATTAAATGAGAATTTCAAGTTTGATCCAAGCCACAGCGTGAGTTTTTCAAGAGTCAGCAGAGTCTAATGCAAATGAATCACAGTGGTTTTAGACATTATGACATCAGCAGGAAGGCATTGTTAACATCAGATGTTTTAGCTGTAATTATTGGCTCCAGCAGTCTGTTGATTGTTTTTTTGTTTCTTTGCAGCTCTCGAATGATGAAGCCCATTTGTTTGTTTTTTTTCCTCATCTAGGATGAGGATTGAAGAGTGAACCTTCAGACTAGCTGTCTGCAGTGCAGGTGCTACCCTGAATGACTTGTCTGGCGATAAGGCAACATGGCAGCCGGCGGCGCCGCTTGCAGACTGGTTTCCCAAAATTGTCATGGGAGTTTGGGAGGATGTGTGTCATTTTCGGATTCAGAGGCGGCACATCACACTCTGCTGAGCATTTATCTTGTATGGAAACAGCTGAGGCAATTTCATTTTTGCCTCCCTTGTTGCCTTTCTCTCCAAAATCTGTAAGCATATCTGCATTTGAGCGACTGTATCGGTGCCTGGAAATCATCTGGCCGTTCATGCGTATGTGCCTGGTGTTTACGCAGTCAGAGCCCGGGCTGGCCGGGTTTGTTTCCCCCCTCTTTGTTTGCTGTGGTAAACCCACGAGCAGCTGCGGGTGGTGCTGGTCTGGAGGGATTGTGAAGCTGCGCCTCTGTGCCATCCTCTGCCAAGGTGGCATTATGCAAGCCGAGCGCCGGGCAGTGTTGTGGGGGGGGGGGGGGGGGGTGGCAGCCATACTAAAGATGGAGGCAGGCTAAGGGCTGCGGGGGATTGGTGCAGGGGAAGACTTACTCCCCTGAACTTTGTCTCTGTGTCAGAGTGGAACTTGTCGATTTGGCAAATTGCGCGACGTTGGACAAGGCTGCACACTAACCCCCCCCCCCCCCCTCCACCTCATTGCCACCCTCCCTCCTCCCTCTGTCTCTCTTCCCTCCCTTTCAGCTCTTGAAGCAAACGCATTGGCTGAGCTACAGGCGTCGCGTTGCCAAATAGGTGGGCCTTACTCGCGCTTGGCAAAGGCTCAAGCAATGGTTGGGGAAAGAGCGCGGCGAGGACGAGAGACAGCAAGCGGGAAAACAGAAAGAGAAAGAGAGAGAGTTGGAGAGAAAAGGGGAAAAAAGAAGCGGCACTCGGCTTTGCCAGCGGTCGTATGCGCTCGTCCAACATTGATTCGACTCTCCTTTTTCCCCCCCCCGTTCTGTGCTCTGCTCTCCCTGCCCCCCTGCCTCTGTGTGTGTGTATGTGTGTGTGAGTCTTGCACCGGGCCCAGGGATCAGAACAGACACCACTACCAATTACTCCTTGCCAAGGATTTTTTCAAGGCTTTTTTTTTTTTTGCAGGGTGGGGGTGATGCACAATGGATCATTTAATTTTTAAGTGCATCATCTCTGTTGTTCTCTTTTTTACCCCCACATTGCAATACTGTTAATAATTCTATTTTTGCTGGACTTTTTTTGTGTGTGTGCATTTTCTGCTTTTGCCTAATGACCTGCTGGCCAAGTTCCTATTGCAGTGAAACCTGAACTTTTTCCCTCCTGATTTTTTGTTTAAAAAATCCAACCCGCTGCTTTTAGTAAGCAGCTTATTCTGCTAATTATTTTTGACATTCCCTCAATTTTTTTCTCCACTCTTTGCCAAACCAGACCTTGCTTTACATTGGGGAGCGCGGGAGGAAAAAAAAAAACTGTTGCAGATTTTTTTTTTTCACTTTAAACGCTGTGCCAAATTTATGATGAGAGTGCAAAATGGTAACTACCAGGCCGTCTGTCTTCTTCTAGCTGTGTGGTGTTCTGTGACCATTTCTGTCTGCTTTCAGTTTGTTGTGGAAATGTGAGTCTGCTTGGAGCTCCTTTGCATGATAGCAGAGACAGGAAATGGTATGGCTGATCTTTTAGCAGCACATTTCAACAGTGGTGCTCTTGTGGCGGCAAAACTTGGCGATGCTGAGCGAGCGGTGTGTGGCAACGCTGGCACGGGAACGCTATGGCGAGATCTGGGCTTTGTTGCCCAGAGATATGTAGTGAAGGTATTATGGTTCGGCAGAATAATTTCTCTTTTACTGCAGAAACTGGCACGTGTGCACCGGCTTGGATTGTCATCATTTTTATTTATGTGTGTAAAAGGAGACAATTGATAAGATTTTTTTTTTGCAATTTAAATTGTTTGTTTTTATTTATTTTTGTTTACATTATGTTAGAATGTGTGAATTTGAATTTAATACTGTTTAGTAGTTTTAAGTTTAATGCATATGCGTTCCTTTTGGTATATTAGCATGCTTTGCTAAAAAAAATTAATGAATCACATTATCAACACTTTCTTCTCTGTTATCCACCAGGATGAATTCCATCCCTTCATCGAGGCCCTCCTCCCCCATGTCCGTGCCTTCTCGTACACCTGGTTCAACCTGCAGGCCCGCAAGCGCAAGTACTTCAAGAAGCACGAAAAGCGGATGACCAAGGACGAAGAGCGCGCGGTGAAGGACGAGCTGCTAGGGGAGAAGCCCGAGATCAAGCAGAAGTGGGCCTCGCGCCTGCTGGCCAAGCTCCGCAAGGACATCCGGCCCGAGTTCCGCGAGGACTTTGTGCTCACCATCACGGGGAAGAAGCCGCCCTGCTGCGTGCTGTCCAATCCCGACCAGAAAGGAAAGATCCGCCGCATTGACTGCCTGCGTCAGGCCGACAAGGTGTGGAGGCTGGACCTGGTGATGGTCATCCTGTTCAAGGGCAGCCCGCTGGAGAGCACGGACGGCGAGCGACTGGTCAAGTCGCCCCAGTGCTCCAACCACGGCCTGTGCGTCCAGCCGCATCACATTGGAGTGACGGTCAAAGAGCTGGACCTCTATCTGGCCTACTTCGTCCACACGCCAGGTATGTAACACGTTTGACCTTCATACACAAACCAGCCACGCAGGTTAGCTTCTTCTTCTGAACTACACAAACTAGTGACCTTAAATCAGTCTCTACTGCTTAATCTTCAACACGTTTCTGAGATTTTCACACATTTCTACCCTTAAGAGGTCCTGCACATTTAACAGTGAGGATTCAAACCTGTGTTTACCTCGGGATGTGTTTGCATCAGTACATTTGTTCAAGTATTTGCACACAAATTTGTCTAAATCCAAACGTGCACGTTTCCCGGCACCGTCTGTAAACAGAAGCATCTGCAGACCTGTTAATCCGCGTGTGTGCGGGAATTGCCGTGCCCGCGCGCAGCAGTATGTCATGTGGCTATAATCCACGTGAATGTTTTGAGGAGATTGGTGTGTATCAGTAGCAGTGTGCTGCGCGTGGCTTTCTTATTTTTTATTTGTGCGTGCGTGACAGCTGGCCTGATCCCAGGTAGTTTAAGAGACAGGCAGAGTCCGCCTGTCTGCATCCTCAACCTGAATGAATCCAGCTCAGCTTTCTTTTCTATAACAACCAATACACACGCGTACGTACACACGTGCACACACACTCTATACACCAAACCAACCTCGATCATTGATTATGGCATTGCGATCATTCAAGCAAGTCAGGGCTTAATTTTGTTCATCGGATGCTTTCTTTTTCTTTATATTTCTGGAGAAATATGCAGGAATTATCCTGTAAGAACATGAATTCATTTACTCATAGATTTTGTATATTGCTGGCCAAAACCTTGTACCTCCAAAATGGTCACTTTTCAAGAGACATCCAAAATGGCACGTTTATCATTGTTCAATCATTAACATTGCATCATCAAATAGAACAAGCCATTTTAAACACTGTAGATTGGTCAATAATTCATAAAAATGACACACACACACACACACGTGTGGAGTGACCAAAAGTATAGATTTAAAAAAATATATGAAATTTGACAAATTGTGACTCATAAGGTGTCAGCCCGATACCAGCTAAATTAACTAATGTTATGAATAAATATCTAATAAACGTTTGAAATGAAATTGCCTTTATTTACTATCAATTTGTTTCTAAAGGGCAAATTGCAAAAAATAATAATAATAATAAAAAAAAGCTAAATTATTGATAAATCAATAAAAAGCAATATCTGGCTCAAGAAAATGCCATTCAGGTATTGATTGCATTTGTCTTGAGTGATTATCATTTTTACCTAATGTGCAGCTTGATGGCAATATTTGAAATGTATTGAATAACATGTAATAAGCTGCATTGATAATTTTGCACATACTGCATTGTGTCTGATATTTTAAATACAGGCTATATTTGTGCTAATTTTACACACTCACACTCGCACACACACCCACACTCGCACACACACACACACACACTACCCTTTTATTATGATCCCAGCTTCATTTAGCGCAGACTGGCCTACAGTTACTGGGCCTTAATTCTTCTAGTTGGCAGGGAGGTGCAGCCTTCCTCCGTGACAGAGAACCCCATGCCAGGCTCTTTTCAGCCCAGTGTGTAACACTGCTTGAGTTTGCCGGGCCTCCGTGAGCGCCTCTTCCTGTTCCACAATGCGCCGTGGCGAAGCGCGGCTCAGATTAGCTCCCAGCGCAGCCTGGTGCCCCTCCGAGTAAAGCCTTTATTTAGCCACTGCCAGAATCCGCCAGCCAGTCAGAAGCCGCCTGCATGCACTGGAATAGGCTTCGTCTTTTCTGCTGTGTGCTTGTGCATACGTTAAATGCATTTCATACATGTGGCGTAAATAAATGACTTGATTTTGTATGAGCCAGCCACAACATTCGGGCTTCCTTTCCTGACTTTCTTCTCCACCTGCAACGAGAGCGGAAGCTAACTAGTAAATTAAAGGAAAGCAAAGCAAAGTAAACATCCTTTTTTTTTCTTAGATTTTGTGCCATTTAGTCCGAGAATTAACTGGAGTTTACAGAGGACAAACAGATCATGCGTCCATTTTAACCTTTGGTGTGGTAGTTTTCCACTTTTATTCATAGCCCCTGGTTCCAGGGTGTCCATGCCTTTACGGAAGCTATCAGTTGCCAGGCCTGATGATTGGACTGCATCCGTCTCACTCAGCCCCCCTTCCCCAGCCCATGCATGCCCAAAGTGTTTGGGCGCTCTTGTCCCACTGATGTCACTGTCACCAGCTGCAGGGGAGGCTCCGCTTTCAAGTGGTATGATTGACAGGACAGCAGATCCTCCCTCGATTCAACCCCTTGTCTGTGGATGCTTCTCTGCTGGACACTGTTGCAAATTTCAAGGCTAGGATTTTGACACCCTGCGCTGCGTGACTGGACTGAGCTTCAGCAGCTCAAAACAGAATTTGGATCGGCACTTCTGCAACCTAACACAAGCAAAAGAGGCTCCCCCCCCCCCTTATGATGAATACATATATTGTCAGGCACTAATGATTTATTTTCTCCTCACTTATTTTGCATCTGAAGACGATAAAAAAATAAAGATTTGTGTGAAGTGTAAGACATGAGGCGGGAGGGGGTCTGAGTTTTTTCTTTGAACACGTTTATGGAAACCCACGTTTGGCTGAGCATTCGGGCTTCGCTTTGGCCCCGCTTCCACCCAGAGGCTCAGATCAGGTCATGTTCTCCCAACAAAGTGTTCCGTATTTGTCATTCTTACTCATCCACACACTTCCAGCATTAGTCATGTTTAGAGTCCGAGCTCATATGAATTTCATTACTTGTGCCGTTATGATAAAAAGATGTTGCAGAGAGTGAGATGCCTTTTTTACCTCACACGACCCACTTAGTGTGTTGTGTGTGTGCGCGTGTCTTCGCCGCATCCCCACATGCCACTATTGTGCTTCTATGAGGCGTTCGTATCCTCATCAAATTGTGTCAGGATGTAATCTCACAACATTACCAATGGCTCAGAGATTGTGCTTGAATACATAAAGCGCAGCAAGATGACCAGATTTTGAGACAAAAACACTTTCACTTCACCTTCAACGATCAAAAATATCTTTTGCACCCGAACCCTGAAGCCCAAAAGTAGATAAGGAGAAAATACAGGTCTTGTTACCTAGGGATAGATTGATTATAATAAGTGCCGATATTCAGCATTTTGACAAATATCAGCATCTGCCTTTTTTTAAACAAATCTGACGGCCAATGAGAAGTGAATTTTAAACTGCATTAACTTCAGGGAACTATTAAAATTTTCTGTTAACTTTATAAGCAATACTGCTGACCCTGGGGGACTCTTCGCACCTTCTGTTTTTGTTTGAAATAAAAGCTAAGATAAGTACAAATTTAACATTTCCGATATTTTGCAAATTTGGGAAAACTTTATTTACTGTAGAAAACAATAGGGAGCTATTTACTTGTTTAACTTTTTAAGATATGCTAATGACCCTGGGAGGTCCCTGAAATTTTTGTTCTAATTTTAAAACAAAGATGTCTATTAGCCAAGATGGATAATAATTGGATAATATTTAGAGTTTTGATAATTGGTAATATTGGCGCCAAATATCAGTTATCAACATCCTTGACTACTAATAATTATATATTTAATTTTGGAATTTATTATTATTATTTAAGTTTATGTAAACATTTGGTTGTTGTTATTTACATTTATATTATTTTTTATTTAAATGTTGAATTATATCCATTTTTATTTTCACTTTTATTTATTTTTAAATTAAAAATTTTGGCAGTTTTGGTATCGACCCTGAAAAAAAAATATTGTTCTATCGTTACTGCTCTGGAATATTTGCAGGAAATGATGAGAAAGGAAATATCTTAGAGGTTTGATAGGCTTTTTTTTGTGAGAGAGAAAAGAGTTGTGCTCCAATATTCTGGCGTGGATCCGTAACCAGGGCGCATGGAGAGACGATGAGTGTTGGCGCTGTTCAACTTTGGAACGGTTGTGAAAAACACTGCTGGTCAGACATGTTTAACGGAAACTCCTATACATTGTTGTCATTTTGAGTAATGTTACCAATAGAGACCGAGTTTCGAGAACCTCCTTGCATGGCGGGAGAGTGACAGGGACACTGTGGGTTTTTAGAAGAACCATAGCGTAGGGCCCCCCAAACTGGGCCCTTTTTCAGACCAATGTGTGTGTGCGTGTCTGTGTTGTAGCGGGCGTGTGGTGTGAGAGAAAAGAAGAGTGTCGTGTGCAGAGTATAGGAAGCAATGGCAAACAGATTATAGTAGCGCCTCTGAATAAATGTTTGGAAAAATGGGAATCGCTCCGCTTTTCCACACTTCTCACAACATTCCATTACAAAAACTGTCGGTCTGAGTGTTGAACAGCTCGACACACTGCCGGCAGCCCAATCCGCTTCACATGCATTGTAATTATCCAGTTTAGTGAATAAAAGAAGACACGATACACGTAATGCTGTGTGTATGATTAAATTAAATAAAATTTAGAAACAAATGTCAAGATTTTGTTTTACAAATAGAAAAAGCTGCTGTAGCAGAAAGTGATTATTGGATTACCTTTATTTCCCAATTTCACTGTACAGTAGTTTCTAATTGTTTGTATAATTAAGGTTAATGAATAAATGCTATGCTTTGCACATCTTATGCTGTTAAGAAGCACCAATCTGCAGTCTTTTTTTCCATACTCAATTACCAAATGGTAGCTAATGTGTTTAACAGTACTCCATTTATTACATTAATAAGCATGCTTAGCACATTCAATAAAATATACAGCCACATTTATTTGGCTATTATGTATTTTTAAATAACAAAACCGTGGCAAAATGTATGCTTTGTGTGTTTCCACGTGTGAATTTGCATGACTACTCGGCTCCTTCTCTGTCCAAGCGCCAGGTCTGAAATCTGTCCATCCTCTCAAAACATACGTAGAGCCGCGCAGGAGGGGCGGCTTGGCTTGTCCGCTTCCTGATCCGAGGGGCAGCAAACAAGCCGAGAGGGGAGAAGAGATGGGGACGCTTGATGAGCAGAAAGCAGAGACGAGCGTCTTTTCTGGGCCCTTTCCCAGCAGCTCCATTCTAATCGGGCTCCCTCTCTCCTTGTTCTCCCGGCCCGGTGAAGCGGAGCGTGACGAGACAGCACGGTATTTTGGGATGGCGTTTTGCATCCAGAAAACGCCACTGTAACATTAAGTAGTGCAAACACCACTACTCTTCTGTTATTTTTTTCCCCAAAATTTAAACTCAGCCTACAATTTTAAAGGTGAATATAAGGCAAATAACATACAAATCAGTTATGATGATTCAAGTAAACAGTAATCATAAATATTTCTTTATCATGTCTCCATCCTAACTGTAATAAATGTCCATCATTGGATTTAGGACGATGCCGAGCGCAAGATATAAGGTAAGAAGAAAAGCTTGGAATAAAGCTGATGCAGAATGCCACAGTGAAAACAAAGGGAGAGGGAGGGCAGATATTCAGGCTAGTGGCGCTGCTTGGCAGCATTTGGCACCCGAAGCTGCTGCTCCGTTTAGAAGATGCCAGCTTTTCAAACCGACACACAGTCTCTGCCAACTTCTCTCCTTCTGATCCTTTCTGTTTCGCTTCCTTTCCCTCTCATTTCATCACTTCTCCCTTCCATTGCCTTGTTTACGTTTCACACCTTTTGCCCTCTGTGCATCCCTCCTCACACTTACAATTTCACCTATGGAAGTTGCAAGAAATTTGAGAGACTGGACTTTGGAACAAATATTTTACAAGGGTTTTGTGTGAGGAGAGTTTAATAATAATACCAGTGATAAAAAAAAACAAACTCTAGTAACAACCAGGCATACTTCCTATTTTCCTATCCTTTTTTTGTACACACTAATGTTTTTTTGTACACTGAAATGGTGCTACTATATATTCAGGTCCAAAACAAAGTGCAGGTTTAAGCTGACACACACACACACACACACACACACACACACACACACACGCACACACACCCACACACACACACACACACACACACACACACACACACACACACACATACACATACAAGCATTTCTTTCTTTTGTTTTAGCACAAATGTAAATAGACAGGGCAGGTGCCCAATGGACTTGGAGGAACTGAGGAACGTGCATTATTATTGTAGTGCCAATCATTTGGACGCGGACTTTGGACTGGTGCAAGACATGAACAAGGTGCCCATAATGATGGACGAAAGTGCTAAACGCTGGGATTGGGGGAGGATGGAATTACTCAATAATGATCAGAAAATTAGAGCCATTATTAGGGAGAGTAAACATGCCTCTCTAAGTGTGAAAGGGCCCCATTCAGCTGGACCAGGAGCTGGGCTCCCTTCTTCTTTTCATGGATCCACCCATGGCCTCAAGAGCCAGCTTTTGTTTGCTGAAATAACAGAGTGAATATATGGGCTTGCATGGGTGGGGGTTCTCTTCCCAGTGTGAATCACTGTATGGAATAAAGCCTCAGACTGTAAAGTACACCCCATATATAAAAGTCCTTGTTGGTGCTATCTATTCACAAAGCACACCATAGCTGCCCTTGTGAAAGTTTGAACCAGACTTGCCTACTTATTTTTGTGATGCATTTAATGAGAGTCCCCACAAAATCCTGACAGCACGACCCGCTCACTTCTACATGCTAAGAGTCCATGGTGGGCGGAAACCAGGCGCTAATGGTTCAACTTCTGTTTGTCAGTGTGAATGTTCAAATTAATGGCATGAGAAATAAAGGCGCTGAGTTACTGAGCAGCTGAACAGCAAATGTGTCACTCAGACACTGACAAAGAAACTGCAGAAGGATTTAAACGCTGAGAAAGTTTCTTTTCAACAATAGCGTCACAGTGCTTCACTGTTTATTGCGCTCAGTCTGTCCATTGAATCAATAATTTTCTATTTACGATAGGTGGCTCATTTGTCCCACCCTTCGCAGTTCATTTCTTCAACATATTTGTGCATGCTTATGTATTTCTGCGATGGCCATTCAATCCAGGCAGCAGCTCTCGACTGCTGATCAAAAACAAACAAACGCTAAAACTCAACTGACAGCTTCACTCACTTGTCTGTTTCATAAGGTTGGCCAGCTCCATTTCACAGTTGCAATTTTGGAGGGCAGCGTGCTTATTATACCGTCAACCGTCAGCGCACCACTCTCATCTACCATTTCACACTCACTGGAAATCTTACTGGCAGGTTCTTTGCATACATTTCAGTAAACATAGAAGGCAGCATCACTCCATCTAAACAACATGCAGAACCTTAGAAAGAAGTTGATGAATTGTTGGTTTGAATTTGTTAATCAGAGTAACATTATACATTTCATAAATTGTTTTATATGGCAGGTTTGCACTCATCAACAGTATAAGAAGGCCTACTGTTGCAGTGAAGCAAATGAACAGAGCTACAGTGGCCACCAGAGCTATTTTTTGCACAGTGTACTTTTTCTTTTTTTTTTAATCGTGCTTTCCAGGATTATCAGCCATTGGCCTGATTGGACTGTTTCCTTGGCATGGTGGCCTACAGTGTGAGCACTGAGCTCCAGACAACAACACAGATCATTTTCACTCTATAGAGGGCTCCCCCACTCTCTTGCCAATATCGCATACTTATGCAGCTGAATAAAAGTACCTGGACACACAGAAAACTGTAGATTCAGTCTAACTGCTGCAAAAAGATTGCTGTCAATATTGCACTTATAATAATGCCCATTTAAAAAATACAATTTTTCTTTTTCAATGAAAATAAATTTTGCATATATATATCCAGATATGTGAACTTTTTAATTCCATTTATTGACAGGTACACTTTTTTTTTTAACTCATTCACTGCCATTGACGGCTGTAAACGTAAAAGAATAATTTGAACTATTTCTATTAGTTTACATTTTTTCCCACTTTTGTTAACAAGAGTATGGACACCTAGATTTTTTTAAAAAAATAATCTTTTCTTTTTTTTTTCAAGAAAAGTTTATTAGAAATTAAGGGCGTCAGGCGATTTAATTATTAAAAATTAAGGGCGTCAATTTGTAATTGTAATTAATCGCATGACTTCAATAGTTAACTCACGATTAATCACAAATGATATATCTGTTCTAAACGTACAATAATTTCCTTCTAGGTTTTCATACACTTGTTAACAAAAGTGAAAAAAGTTGAACTAATAGAAATACTTCAAATAAATTTTTGACGTCTATATCCGTCAATGGCAGTGAATGAGTTAAAATTCATTTTTGTTGCTATGAATTCATATCTGTTGTGACCTCAGACCACAAAGTGTTTGTTTGCTCTCTGAAATGTGAATTAATACTTTCATAAAATCTAATAATGCTCATAACATAATAAAGGGCACTTAGGTTTAGTAAATTAGTATCACTATCATTAATGATTGCAACTTCATTTACAGCTCTAACAACTAACTGCTGTTATTAGAAGAAGAAAAAACTTGCCGCAAAAGTACAGCAAATAGTGTTGTCGTCCATGTTCTTCAAAACCTTGTCTGTTTTTGGTTTATCATACCTGACCTTTCTGAAAGGATGTACACAAAAAAGCAAAAACTTAATAACTACAAACAGAGAATTATAATACTAATATAGGAACCAGATTACCTATTAAAAGAGGATTGCAAGTATGTTTTAACATGAGAAAATTATCACTATTTGTGTGAATATCTGTATAAATCCTTGAGTTATGGTTTTGGGTGTGTTTATGAACCTGGATCTGTAACTATAGAACGACATCATCCGTCATCGGTTGTATTTTTACAGAATTTATAGAAGTGTTGCCAAAGATTCACTTGGATAGGCACATTAATGGGCCAGACCACCCCAAAACAAAGCCTCTGGTTATGAATCATAAAAGGCAGTCTCGTCGAGCCCAAGATATAAAACAATAGGAACTAGAAGAGGTTTGATAAGGCCAAAGTAAAGCATGAAGTTTTTGTTATGTTAAACAGATTCATTAGAGGCATACGTATATGGCAGGCCTTATGCTACACCCCACCACCAGCTTTGTTGGGAATTGCATCATCTTGCAGACAAACGGGGGGAAAAGTTGGCCAAGGCATTAGTTTTGTCATAACTTTCTTGGCAAGGGAGATAATGACAAAACCATCCAACCTCTGAAACAAAATTGTCTGTTATTTTGATAATTGTTTTAATTATGTAATTTATACATGATCAAATTGTTAATGGAATGTTTGGAAAGTTTGGGCCCATCAGCATTCCCCAGTCACTCCTTTTTAAGTCCCAAAGAGATTCTGTGTTGAGAGCTGAGGTCAGAGCTTTAACACCAGACATTAGCTACAGCATAAATAGTCAACTGACGTATTAATCCGGCCATTGCATGTGAGTTGTATCTGAATTAGCATTCATAGACATGGGCCTGCATCCCCTCTGCTTTCATTTCTTTAACGCAATCTGCTTTTCCTCTTAAAAGATTAAGCCTAACTCCCCAGTGGCTCTCTGTAAGTCTGCTGGAGTCCAGCGTGTGAAGTATGTTTTTTAGGTGTCGCGCATGTGCCGCCATGCATAAACTCGCGCGCGCGCCATCCAAGCTGGCCGAGCAACAACAAACGCTTTGCATTAGAGCGTGTGATGGTTCTCTCTGGACCGCCCCTCACTCAGCCGGCACCTGAACCCACTTTGCACCTGATGCCTACACACAAGGCCCGTGTGTATACATGAAGAGAAAATACTACATTTGCGAGCAAACATCTACATGCACTCGTATAACCCATCTGGAACCTCGCAGTGCCATGAATGGAGTGTAAATTAGGTCCTCATTAGAAACATGGGAAAAATAATTTTATATAATGGAAACCCTTTTTAGAAATCATCTGTTAAATTTTTATAATCAAGGAGAATGTGAATGTCTTTGTTTTTTTTGCTGTTGTACCGTTTTACTCTCATTAATTACTGACAAGACCAAATAGTAGCGCGCAGATGTCTGATGGTAATTTATTAATATATATTTTTTTAAATAATGACAACTAAGGGTGTCAAAATTAGTACAGAAATTTAGAGTTAATTTAAATTTCCTTTAACGCCACTAATTTTTTTAACGCAACATAGCAGAAACAACCACATCAAAATTTTGTAGTAATAAATGCATGCTATATTATACAATATTAAAAATGCTGAATTTCACAAGCTACTTCATGTTAAAGATTAGAAAACTCTTAATATGAAAAAAATTGCACTGAGCTGTCACCAACGTCTTACAAATGCAACTATGCCATCTAGTGGCAGAAAAATGACCAACACAAATCAATATCACACTCCTTTCTTACAGTACAGTACATCGTTTTCATTTTAACTACATTTTATGAATTATTATGAAATTATGACTAAAAGATGCAACCATATTTCTCTCAGTTTATCATTTATCCACTCTTATGTTAACAATAGTATGAAAAATATTTTATTATACATTTTATTGTACATTTAGAATAGATATAAAATGTGCAATTAATGGTGAGTTAATTATTGAAGTCATGTGATTAATTAGGATTAAAAATTTTAATCGCTTGATATCCCTAACGACAACAAAATAATACTTGTGTAGCACTGTATGTGCGTTTGTTTATCTAATCGCATGAAGGTAGGTAGCAGATGGATGGCAATTAATAGCCTTCAATGTCTAGCTGCAGCTACACATAAACACAAAAGGCAAGGCCTCTGACAGATAGCAGTTAACTCCTGGTGCAACGTTTCAGAAGAATCAGAAGCAATTAAAGAAGCTTTCACTTCTGACTCATCTCAAAGTGGAAAAATAAAAATGTCTTGTTTTTGTTTGGTATCGGTTCAATGCTGGCTAGCGGCCCACATTCTGGTTTATGATCTATTTTAATTTAACCGACAGTCAAATAAAATGAAGCCCTCTGTCCTCGGTCAAAATTGTTGGAACCCTTCTGATGAATATTTTAAGCCCACAATGGTCACTAAAAGAAAAAAAATGAAAATAATCATCATTAGAAAAACAAGGACAAAGATGATAGTGACAATGAATTTAATATTTTGTTGCACAACCTTTTGAAGCAGTGAATGCAAACAAAGGATTTCTGTAACTCAGTCCTGCCAACGTGCATTTTGGCCCACTGGTGAGCAAACTGCTGCAGCCGTCTCAGATTCCATCTCCATACTGCATGTTCCAGCTCCTTCCACAAATGTCCGATAGGATTCAGATTAGGGCTCCGCACAATCATCCCATCTTTTCTTCTCAGCTTTTTTGGTTTTTATTTTGACACTGTTGTAGTAGGTTTACTTACTGTAATATCCAGTAGTATCCACTCCTCCACAAATGTTGGCGACCAGTTCTATAGTTTTGGGGCAAAGCGACAACTATACAATCAAACGACACATCAAAAAGGGCTTATTACAGTACGTGCTATAGGAAATGAAGCAACGATAATCAATGCGGGAGACCTTCCTACGCCACCTGTCAAGACTTGTTAAACTATCGTTGATGTGTCACAGTAACTGACGTGTCTTTCTTGTGGCTTTCTCATCAGTGAACCTCCTCCAAGAGCATTGAAATACCAGCTCACGAGAAAAGTATAGCACCATGTGTACGTTGGTGGAAAGGGGATACATGCCCCTCTCTTGCCATGTGGATGAAAGAAATACTAGAGATCACAATGAATTATAGCAACCTGGCCCTCATTGTGCGGGAAGATTTTTATCAGTGGTTTTGGCTCAAAGATCCCCCAAATGTTTTCCCCAGACTTTTTGTTTTTGTTTCTGTCTTTACTCTCTATTTGGTTCTGACTGTAAAGCAAATCCAAACAAGATCGTATTCACTGCAAAGGCATCAGAAATGGAGTCCTTTTCCCCTCTGCCTCGGTCTTAAGTGGTTTTCCTTCAGCCTGACCTAAACAAACTCGCTAATCTGATTACTACAAAGCCAAGGTTTCTGTTTTGGATACATGCTTTGAAAATTTGCCTCCCTCCATCTTCTGATAGAGCGAAAGATTGTCTTAGGCTGTACATTCAAACAACACAATCCTGACAATTATGCAGGGAAATCCTTTTGTTAAGAACCACCATTATCCCAGCAATCTAAAGATGGCTTACTCTGAGAGATGCTGTTTCTATCTTTCCTTTCTTTTTCTTTCTTTTTCTTATAGTGTGATCATCATGTCACCAAGATATGTTACTGCATATACTAATGCTAAACAGGAACATATTAGTCACCTTTAAGCAAATTAAGTTGTGCATAAAATAAAGCTCTATTATATTGTCTTTTTCTTTCCATCTCACTGTACTCCAAGCTAAATCTCTTAACAGAAACAGCCTCAAGAGCAGACCTTTTTTTGTGGTTAGGCATCACCCCCCACACACACACTTTTCTACAATGTATTTGTGAAAGGATCAAGGTTTTCCTTCATAGATTTCATTGCCTTTGGCGTCTTTCAAAGACAGTTTTTTTTTTGCTGTATCTGACACACTTGATCTGAGCATCTAGCTGCACATTTATATTTTACCATTTTAATCAACTTGCTAATGAAATATAACCTTAATAGTATATATAATCGCAGACATTGAGATGCTAGTCCAAACCCAAACTGTTTGCCTTGAGTGTTTATGCAAAAACATTAGATGTGGCTGCAGTTTTGTGCAAGAAAGCATCATTAGAGATATGCTATAACATACTTTACAATTAACAACTACAGTAACGGTTGCATTAATAAGTAATCAAAAGTGTCTTATTTTTAGAGTATTATTTAGTCTGACTTTACTGGCATCTTGAGGGGGATAATGTTGGCTAGTGTTAACCTTTTGATGCAGTTTTGTGTCAATCTGAGTTTTTCCAATTTCAGAATGTTAATGTAAAAAAAAAAAAAGAAAGTACGAAAATAAGCAGGGCTCTAAAACAAAGCAGAATAAATAAATAAATAAAAATCTAATAAGTCGGGGGTAACGCGAATAACGAGTGATAGATGTCTAAGGGGAAAAAAACAACTATGAATAGGTGACTCAACTAAAGCCGAAATGCAAATACGCACCCACGAACAAGTAAAGAAAAACAGTGATTTTGGGCTATTTTTTTGTTTAAAGCTAATTCCTACCACCTTCATACCACCTTCATGTTTTGTTGGCCAACCAACAGACAAAAGTTAATGCAAGGGTGACCATGAAAGAAAATATACTTCTTGGTTGAAATGCTGCATGCGTTCATTGCCTGTTGAATGTTACTTTGTTATATTGAAAATGCGCTTTACATATGTCCATGAAGAGCATAAAAATGTATGGTTAACTTGGCCAGTTAAATCTGTGACAGAACAGCACAAACCCTCACTCACACACACGCCACTATTCAGACCGGCATGTGCTCTGTCATTAAGAAGAAGCCTTGATGTGGTCAATGGGTGGCAAAGGGTTGTTTTATGACGACTTTCACTCTCTATGACTACAATGGTCCCTTCTTCCCCCCTTCTTCATCTAGATCCTCTCCTTTCTTTCTCTTCCACCTCATACAAAGACACATAACTTTTTACGTGCTGTTGTATCAGCACGTTTATTTTCCCATGCTTGTCGCAAGTGCCCTAAATGTGCGCTTATTGTGATAAGGTCTGGACACGGCTGTTTTCTACATTTTGCTCTTCCACCTCTGCACCTGCCAAGCTACTGTTTTCCACTGAGAATTTACAACATCATAATATACAGTTGGTTGTAATTCACTATTCCTTTGGCGGACACAGAGTACGCAAAGGAATCGAGTGAAGAATATGCATTAAATTAAAAGTGTTAATGGAAATTTGTGAGCTTCCATTTTAGGGCTGCATTGTTTGATAATTCAAGAACCCAAGTTTAGAACGTGTGCAGGAGGAGATAAATACTGCAACAGTCCATGCACTCACGTGTTGTAATTAAAAAGGTCTTTGGGTTCTTTGGCCTTGCGGCACTGTTGGATAAATGAGGGAAGCGAGTCAACTCCAGGCAGCAACAGGTAAATCCTGTTTAGATCAGGCCCAAGGCTGTGCTCATTTCTTATTTTGTGTCTCCTAAATCAACTCTCCATCTCCTCATAATCTTCTGCAAGCACCCAACACATGCTGATGTCTTGGGGTACAGCGCCAGATTCCCCTCTATACTTACGGCACACATAAACTAGTCACTGCTTTGCTTTTTTCACTCTGTTATCTTGCAGTGCAGCCTGCAAGGTCAATTAAGTTGACAAATGTGACGCAGAAGGCCAAGGTGACACTGACACTGTTATGCCAACATAAAGTGACACAATTTGCCCTTAGAGTCAATGAACTATTTTTTCTACACTAGATTGAATGTTCTATTTTATTTTTATTTTTAAAGGGACTGAAATTCTAAATATCAATGCAGACGTAGAGGATTGTTTCTAGGAAGTTTCAGTTTATTACATAAATATTATCTGTTAGCACATAGTTATATTTTTGTTGGAAATCCTATGGCCACATACTCAGGGGCAAATAGTAACATTTTACTCTTCCTTATTCTTCCACTAGGAGCACCAGTGTGGAATTTGAATCACAAACAACTTTCATAATCTTGCTAAGCAGCATTAGATAATTGAGACTCTCGCGAGACTTCATCTTAATGAGCGTCTAAAGGATTTACACATTCCTTAAGTGTTTTCAGTCTTTGGCTTTTATGTGGTTTTGTGAGTACACATATCGCCACTGTTGAATGGAAACCACCTATGTACAAATTTGGTTAATATTTTTTCCATGAAGCTTTGCTACTGCTCAGTACCCTTGTGGGTCTGTTATTTTTACAAAGCCTTGAACAATCCAAACTTCTGAAAATATCTCGCTGTCTTTGACAATGCAATTTTAAAGGGGTTTGCAGTTTTCACATTGCTATCAAGACTTTAGTGTAGCCTAATTTCACTGCAATTCAGTGACTGAAAGTAGGCTAAACTTTAGACCAGATGGAAGAAGGTCCAAGTTGTGGGGCAGGTTGTGTAACATGATGTTGGTGAATTTGGTAGAGGCGCAGGCAGACAGTTTCTGAGTTTCTGAGGATATGTGAGGTGGACGTAATCGGATTTCATTCAGAAATATGGTGCGGCGTGTTATAAAATGGTAGTTAAAATGAATTTAGAAGCAGAAAATGGGGCCAGAGAGGGATGATTTTTCAAAGAATCATTTTAATATTAGTCTACTGTCAGGCCATACAGACACTTTTCAGGTATATGAGTTTTGTTTTTTTGCAAACTCTTTAATGGCCCACCAAACATGCCATTTTTTCCCCGGTTTCCTAAAAAGTGAGTGAGTTTTTGGATATGTGAGTATTGTTCATATTATCAGTAGTTAACTTACATCTACACTTATGTAAACTGTACATCACTTTTTGGCAATAGAGGTTTTAGGATATGTGTCATAAAAGATATATTTCAAAACTGAACTACAAACTACAAATTTGACCCTTCGGTGTAGGTCAATCGCTCAACCAGCAAGTAGGCTATACAAAGAGATGCTTCATTTGGTGCGTGAGAAGAGGCTAGATTTGTGGCAGGACAACTGGTGCCTATTTGACCATGACAAGGTTTGCTCACAATTCCCTGAGCATCTGACAGTTCCTGGTCAAGAAGTAACCTCTCTAACTCACCCGATCTGGCTCTGTGTGATATTTTTCATCTTGTCTAAACTCTAGCTGGTTATCAAAGGGACCCTTTTTGAAGGTATCGGCATCGGCAAGATGGCCATAACGAGGGTTCTTGAAGATTTGGCAAAGAAGTCTGAGTAGACTTCAAAGGGATTACTTTGAAGGGGAAAACTTGTGGCTTGGATTTGAAATATATCTTTTGTGACACCAGTCCTGGAACATTTTTGACACACCCCATGAAATGGTGATGGTTTTACACTGGAACAGATCACTGTAATTATTATTGATCCTTTTTGGAAATATATTTAAAATTATAGCAATGTGTAATATTACTATTGTCACAGATTAGATTTAATTTCAATTTTGGAGATTCCACTGTTCTTGGTATACCGTCAAAGGCGTATTATATTACCCTGTTTATCAGACTGACCGATGTTTACGATGTTCCAGCTGCAGTGCTACTTAGTTCTTCTTTTCCCCAATACAGTACATGCATTTAGAGAGCTAAAGACCAATAGTATTCCAGTGTTCTCTCTCAATCCATCTGTTCTCCTGGTGTGAGTATAACTTACAGTAGCGTGGAGGGTCTCCTGAGGTCAGAGAACAAAAATCACAAGGACATGTGGAATGCTGAAAATTGGCCAGTACAAACAGGCAGGCCTGGCTCTCCATCTGTGCAGAGCTAAGTAACCACCAGCTAGCCCACCGCCATCCAATAGTAGGTAAATTCATTTGATTTTTTTATGCGACTTTCAGCCTCTAGAGGGCAGATAAACAAATCTATGTTTCAAGGTATTATAACAGCTAACAATGGGTAAAAAGCATAGTAAATGTTGGAATACATAAAGTGGTTTGATGAATCATGCCTGGCAAAGTCAGTCGCTTGCAAGCTTTTTCATAATTTTGTTCTTCTAAAAGTTTCCATTATTTAAGTTATGCCAGATAGTGAGAAATTGCTGCTTGTGATCCCACCTAATGATTGTCTAGTCATTTGAGTGCCACTGATTTATGTGTCATGCGTTTTGTGATCAGTTGCATGACAAATAGCAATGCCACATTTTCAGTTTTAGTTTCCGCTCCTATAATCAAACTATTCTCATGCTTATCAACCGAGGGGCAATTCATGAGGGTCTGTTTCTCTCCTTGGCGTACATCCATAACAATGGAAAGCATTTGGGTCCAGCAGGGCTCCAAATCCACACAAAATGAAGGGAGCAGTCAGGGTTTCACCTACGGGCTGCAGAAGAGAAAAAAAGGGGAGAAGTAAGGGCAAAAAGAGAAAACAAACACAGTGGGATTGTTGAATTATGGGCAAAGACAGCTGAAGCTGACCAGGTTTGGCCTCCGTAGTACAGTGGGGGGCTTATTGAAAAACAAAAAGTCCATGACTCAGTCTCAAGGCTGTCAACTTTCTTTGACCAGAATTTGTACAAAAAACACATGCAGTTCGAAATAAAGTAGAACACCTTTAAAAACATAAAACCCCAGGGTTCAATATGGTCATGCAAATGTTCCACGTATCATGACTGTTATTGCCAAAAATGGAGGAGGCGGAGAACTGTGGTAAGCGGAGAGTGAACGAAAGGAGAGATCTCTCCTCACATTTGCTATCAATTTAGGGCACTGAAAATAAGCACCAGGTTTCACTGGAACCGTGTGGAACACCAGGAATGTTTTTCTGTATAAAATTTTAGGGGGGAGGAGTGGGGGGAGAGAGTTTGGAGGGGAGCGAGAGAAAAGAGTGCTCTATGGTAGGGAAATAATGACAAAAATTGAGACAAGGCAAAGTAAAGAAAAAAAAATAGCATGGGGTGATTGTGGTTTAGTAATAGCACCTTGGGCCCAGATGTGAAGCCGTCAAACTGGTGATGTGAAAGTGAGGCAGTTTTTGAGGATATGGTGACCCTGTTGACCTCAGGACAGAACCTGGCAGTGGATGCCAGCGTGATATTCTTTCTGGATGTTACACTTGGCAAGTGGCGGTGAAGAAATGACACGTTCACGTTAAACGAGCATCAATCGTGCCCTTCTTATTTGCACTGCAAACCTGCGGCTCCATTTGTGTATGTGTCAGGGCCTGGTGGAGCGACCCGAGACTCCCTCAGGGCTCTGCTAGGCACAGCGGATGAGGAAGCTTCTCTTCGGAGAGAGGAATCAATACTTGAGCTGTGACATTCCTTTTTTCTCCTGGTGGAAATGTGTGCTAACGTTAAGGCCTAGAAAAGTCTGTCATCCACCAGTGTTGGATCAACAAATGGTTTTCCAAATATACAGTCAGTAAGCAGTTTGTATACATGAGGTTGAGCGACATAGCAGAGCAACAGACTCGAATTGAGCGGTTGACCCTCGAGCAAATCCGCCTCACCCAACTCTTCCCACCAACAAAGTGCCCCTCTTACGCTGATAGCAGTGGAGAAGGACGAGAAGCAAGGAGAGAGTTTAAAGAGCGAGCAGGCGAGAATGGAGAAGGGGGGCAGGAGACAGACCAGATGTGTCTTTTGTTTAGATTTGAACGGAGCGGAAAGGAGGGGTGTAGGAGTTAGGAGGCAAAAGAGAGAGGAAAACCAAGTGGGAGTGCAATTTTTTCTTTTTTTCTTTTTACTGTAATGAAACCAAGCATTCATAGCTGAGCGCCTGAATGTGGGGAGAGCGGCTTTGCCATGCAGTGTGTTATTACCTTGCAGTGAAACCACATTCATTATACTAATTGCAACAATGGTCCCGGCGGCCGGGGGGGCTGGAGGAGCGAGAGGCTGAATTTTGAACATTTGTTAGGCTCATTGACTCCAAAATTCATTACATCTGTCATTATAGGTCACTGGGATGAGCTCCATTCTTTTATTTACAAAGACACTGATCAGCTAGAGGCCCGGTTTGACCTCTAAATCACCAGCAGGTCAACGTCGTCATCAGCATTCCTTGACAATCTCATGCGGAGGCCATTATATGTACTGTACAGTATATATAATGACAGGAATTTCCTGTATTTTGCCGCATACTATAGTGGCGCTCTCAGCAGCTTGTGTCAATATTTCACTCCGTATGCATGTGTCCAATGTATGCATAGTTCTCTGAGCAGGCGAATGCGATGACAGTTTGAACATGTGCGATGGCAAACACACACACACAGACACTATCACAGCTCAATCTGCTGAGTACTGGGCCCAAATCAAATCATTCCCCCCAAAACGAGGAATGTTGTCAGTCGTGATCTGCAATACGGCCAGCAGTTGACTGTAAAACATTCGCACCATATTGCTGAATTCTTAAGCGTTCCTTCACGGGAAATGAAGGACTGAATGACTTAAGGTCTTCATCACTAACCCTCCGACCACAAAATCGCCTCCATATTATTTGTTTCTATTTTTATCATATCACCAGCCAATGTTATATTTATGCCGATATCCTTGAGAGCTAACTGGAAAAAAAAAAGTTTGCCGTCAGGAATTTGAGATGCTGGATTGTTTGTGAGACCAATTTTCTGAAAATTCATACTGAAAAAAAAAACAACATAACAAAAGTAACTACACAAAAGTAATATTTACTTAAAGGCTTACACAATACAGTATAAAGATGCAATATATTATCTAACAAAACTATCATTAGAACCTATATTATTATATCTTATCTATATCATATATGAAAATACAGTGCCGGTTCTGGCAGGGCCTCCACAGCGTGGCTCATGGTGACCCGACATGCCAACAACAATGTTGTCCACTGTTTGCTATTTGAAGCATTTTGTTGTTTTGGCACTTGTCCCAACACAAACTATTTTAAGTAATTGATTGACTAGAAAGAGAGAAATTCCAGCCATAGTAAATTTCATTTAAATTTCTACAGAATTGCTTGTTTCATGATTCCTATTAATCCATCTGCTACGGCCACTGTTACTTTTTGTTATTTATTCAACACTGTTTTATTTGGATCATATTCAGTGTTTGATCACACATACCTGAGAAGTCTTTCAAAAGTGGCTTCTTATTCTTCAATTTTGGAGTTATGACATTTTGATATGTTAGTGTGTTTAAAACACACACACACACACACACACACACACACACACACACACACTTAACATAATTATTTTAGTTTACATTATTATTGGATTACGTGTTTTCTGTTGAACAGCTTTTATTTTACGTTACACCTGTACATGTACACATACAGTATCATCAACAAATGGAAAATGCCCCGAAACCAGAGTTATAATAACAATAGTGGCATCTCAAGACAGTCAGGCAATCTTCCTCTTTGCAGCATTTGCTACCTTGTTTCTGCTCCACGAGCCAGAAGAAACCTAGCAAGACTCTGGTCTGGCTATGTTAGCCTGTTTAGACAGCCAAAATAAATGAGAAACCCTCCCTCCAACCTCAGTCTTGGAAGTGTGCACTAGTGTGGTAGGAGACTAATGTTTGAAGGGAATTCCTGTATGTGGACTGGAGCACTCATGCAACACTTACTGTGCATTATGCTAAACTGTATATTTACACAGGGTGAATGGGTGCTTCATCATGATGATTGATCACAGATTCCCGTCATCTGTCAGGTAGATTTTATGTCGGTTAGTAATAGCGGGGCCGCAGTGACAAGAAGTGGAGAGAAATCAACTGCTTTGAGATGATGTTGGCTCGGCAACAGCACTCCGGCCCTGCTTTGTCACCGAAAGTTGACAGCTCACGGATGATATCGCCTTTCCTCATGCTGGTATTTCCCCCCCGCATCTCCACCCCCCCTGCGCCCTGCCTGCTATAGGGCAGAAAGGAGAAGAGAGACCTTGATTGAGGTTGTGGGTCTGAGGGTTTCTGTAAACTGTGGGAAAAATATAACAATAATAATAATAATAATAAATAAATAAAATCAATACTACTAATAATAATAAATAAATAAAATCAATAATAATAATAAGCAAACATAATTATGCCTATTAAAGTAGTGAACGTTGCTGGCTGTAATTAACCCTGCAAATCCTAAAGCCGTGGAGCTGATAAAAATGGAAGTTTGAGATATGAAAGGCGTATAAGAACTTATTAATTTTTATGATAGATCAATAAATAAGCAGAGGTTTTATCGATGTGTGAGTAGATTATTATCTGAGTGATGAAAGCTGAGCTGTCTCCTCACTGTTTACTATGCTTGTTGTGGCACAGGGGGGGGGTGCGATCCCATGCTGGGTGCATTTGAAGTGGCTTCAGGGAGGCCCTGGAGCGTGCCAAAAGGTCAGAGGTTACAACAACCGGGCCTCCCTAGACCACCCTCCCTCACACGTACGCACGTGCGTAACTCATCCCACCCACCCACTCCGGTCGGGATCACAGATCACTTCCAGATTTCCCTGACACATTTGACAACAATAAATTCAACTAAATGTTTGTTATTAGTATGCACTCACTAACCCTAATTCCAAAACTTTTGTATAATAATTTTTGTGTATGGTATGTTTACCATACCAATTCTGTTTTTATTTTTTGGGAGTAAAAAAATATCTCTCTTCACCCCTTTATTGTTTTACCTTCACAACAATAGCAATTAGAGATGTTAGTTACCACTTTTTAAAAGACCGATAATCGTATGAGTAATCAACTCTTGAGTAGTCACCATTACTAAGTACCGATACCACTAGTACTTTTGATACATAAAATGTCCCCCAAAAAACAATGACAGATCATTTTAAAGAAAGACTTATATATTTTCCAACATAGTATTTTTCCTTAAAATTGCATAAAATTAATGACTATTTTCTATAGGGATAGACCAATATTGCTGATATTGGGCATTTTGATGAACATCAGTATCGGCCTTTTAAAATAAAATAAAATAAAAATCTGACCGCCGATAAAAGGTAGATTTAAAACGGTGGTAATCTCAAGGACCTATTTATTAACATTTTCTGTTAACTTTAGAAGACATGCTGCTGACCCTAGGAACTCTCTGCACTTTTTATTTCTGTTAAAACAAAAATATGTGAGAGTTTAAACTTCCAGGATTTAAAATTGGAAAGAAAAAAGAATTATCCATCCATCCATTTTCTTAACCGCTTAGTCCTCACAAGGGTCGCGGGGGGCGCTGGAGCTGCTTCGGGCTGTAGGCGGGGTACACCCTGAACTGCTTGCCAGCCAATCCAGAGAAAAAAGAATTACTCTAGAAAAAATAGGGAGCTAAGGTATTTATTTACTCATTTAGGTTTTCATTCAACTTTTTAAAGCATACTAATAACCTTGGGAGCTCCCTGAACTTTTTGTTCGAATTTTAAAAAAGATGTCTAGATTAAAAAATAAATAAATAAACTTGAAAAGTTGTTCAATAAACATATTTGAAGACATTTCAGCAAAGTCAAGATTGAATTTGTGTCTTTAAATATAATAATAATAATAATAATAATAATAATAATAATAATAATAATAATAATAATAATATAAAACGCCAGGATACCCCCCCACAAACCCAAAGTCAAATTTGTCATAAGAATATTTTATTTGACCTTATTAGATATAGGGCACACTACAAAAAAGACACATAGACTTCAATGAACAATAAACATATTGCACATGATTGTGAAGGGAATTGGTTGTCAAGAAAATAAACATAAAGTCAAGATTTCATTTTTCAATTAATATGATGTATCTCATGAATGGTGTGTTTAGTTTTGGCAACCCACGTTTTCAGTGATTCTTGCTTTGTGTGTAGCTTTCCAAGAGGATGTTGTCGTGCACATTGTCACAAGCACAGGAGAATTTGTCAACCATGCAGCAAGCTGTGAAATTACTCTGTCATTCATTTCACCTATCAGAGAAAGAGTGACTCTGATCCTTGCTGAATCGTATTCGTTTAGCGGCCTCATTCTTTGTTAAAAGATCGGTTTCACTCTAAAGGATCAAGCACCCCCTGTCACCGCTGCCCCTTGTCCCCCCTCCCCCTCTCCGCTTAACATCTGTTTTCAGTAAGGACCAGTGAGGGAATGTCGGACTCTTAAAATTAATTAGCGTATTACCAAATGCTTGAGTGAGAGAAGACCTCGTTATACTCCTGTTACTCTACCCGGTGTACCGCAGTCCCAAGAGAGAGGGAGATTGTTTATCACAGGACCAATTAGAGAAGGACGTGAGGTCAGTGACCTTATGTCTGGCCTCATCAGCTACTGTGTCGCCGAACGGGGCATGCCACCACAAGAAGATAGGGGGGGGTCTGACATCATGACTAATTGTGACAAAGATATTTATTCATTCACTTCATTTATTTGATAGTTATGCGGCTGCCCAAGACAGCAGGGTCATGTTTTCAGATTCAGAATGTTCAGAAACAATGGTGCTGATCGAGGTTTTCTTTTCTATCTTCTTCCATGTTTGTACTCGTGACCTTCTGCTTCGGTGCCCCCCAACAGGTAAGAGACAAAACCGCAAAGCTGACCTTCCAAATGTATTTCTCATCTCACCGCCCATCCTGAACACAGTCTTTAAAAATAATTAATACCGCCTTCAATTTAGAGTTTTTTTTAGCATGTTGGAATAAAGCCCCGCTATTGTATTGTAGTCTCTAATAATGCATGCAGACAAATGTTTGAAGCGCCCACTCCTCCTCTCCTTCTGTCAAGTCTGGATTACAATGCCTTAATTTGTTCACAGACAACATTTGCCACCCTGAGCACCAGCAGCCCTCCCCGCCCCAGCATCCGTCCCACCTCCTCCTTTTCCCTTTCTCACCCACCACCAGTCCCTTGTCTCGCAATCTACCGTAAACTCTCGCTTTTTCCTCCTCCTATCTCCCATCTCTCCTGCTCCTCCTCCTTAACTTTTGGCCTAGCCCACCATGTCTCCCCTCTCAAGTTCTATGCTTCTTTTCTCCTCCCTCAACTGCCTCCTTTTCCAACCGTCTCTTGCTCTCAGCCCAGTTCTGTTTGCGTCTGTTTACCTCCATCGTTCCACCAGATGGTTTGTGTTAAGATTCTACATTTGACAGCTCGGCTGTTTTTTTCTCTCTCTTTAATATTTTTTTAGCACCACACGGTTTGCTCAGGCCTGTAGAAACACACAAGAAAAGCAAGCAGGGGGCACAAGGAAATTAAAATGTGAAAAATCCTGTTGTATTAATAATTATCTATGCAATTACTCTGTCAAGCGAAGGGCAGTAGTCATCGCTTGATGCGCTTTGAGTATACTGTTTTTCAGACAAAAATAAATATATACAGTATAGTTGAATATTGACTTAAATCACATCTGCGAGGGTGATTTAATCCAAGTCCTCTAACCTTCCCACTTCCATGTCTTTTGGAAGGCAGAAGCGGCCAGAGCTGCCAGAAATAATTACTTGTTTGCTGGTATTTACTTAAAACTGTCAGACGGAAAACGAAAATGAGATGGAACAATCTACATGCATCATCCATCCATTCATTTTCTATACCAATGTGACTTGGCAAAAGGGAGGTCGCCTAGAATACAGTATTGACAGTCTACCATTCACACACACATTCTCACCATCACTATGTAGGATCTGAACATGTACTAAAGCAGTGGTGTCCAAACTGGCCTACTGTAGAGTTTTTCTAAATGCAGTGTTCACTCGCTACTTCATGGTTCAGTTATTGCAGATTCACTTTATCACAGATTTTCATTTGTGGCCAATTTGTGACATTCGTAACCCGGTTTCTTGTTTAGGTAAGCCATGAAAAACTTCATCAGCAGCTATTGTACATTTTGCATGCTAAAAGTTACATTTATTAAGTGTAACAAGTGCTTAGAAGGGTGGGAGCCATTCATTATGGTTTAACAGAGGTGTCAATCTCCCCAAAAGTAGTTACAAAAAAAGTAAACCCCTACTTTGCAGAAATTCACTTGCGTGGGGGGGTAGGGGTGTACCAAAAAATCGATTCTCATAAGAATCACGATTCTCATTTAGTATGATTCAGAATCGATTTTAAATGTCCCAAAATCAATTTTATTTAAATTATTTTCTACTGTCTTGCCTTTGTCTGTGTGTGCCTTTATTTGGAGCGCTGTTCATGTTGTACCCGGTTTGGCCATTGAGGGGCAGTGTGGTTCCACGCGCTCTAATACACTGCTTAGTTGTAGCCACATTAGAGTGTAGAAGGAAAAAGTCACAATCAAGTTATTCCAATAAAAGTTTCTAATTAGCATTAGTGAGTCAGACTGGAGTAGATTATTACAATTTCTTGCACATCTATAGATTGAAGCAAAAATCATTGTCAATCAAAAATTGTTCTTAATTGAAAATCGTTCTTAATCGGCAATCGATTGCAGACCCAAACATCGGAATCTAATCGAATTGTGAGACATTCAAAGATTCCCACCCCTACGGGATGAGGGCTTTTTAGAACATATCACCAACAAAAAGTGAGGGAACACTGTATGGACAAAATGAAACAAGTAACATTGCTCTTCATAACACTGGTGAATGAAGATAATTCATGTCATTCATTCATGTTCCTACACGTTCTACTACTACTACTTTCAAGGTCCACCTTTTGAACATACATTCAACAACACATTGAATGATATCCAATTATCTGCTTTAAAAATGGTAATTTTATGACAGATTGCTTTTGTTTTGGTTCTGAATATAGAGATGGGATTAAGCTTCTGTTCAGTGCAGGGGCTGATGTATTCTGGTGGGCTACATAGTATCAACCACCCCAAAATCTTGTGAAATCCTAAAGTATTTGCCTAATAGAAAGTTGTTTAAGTTAAAAAAAAAAAAAGACACTACAATATGCAGTTGGCTCATTGACTAAATTTGGCATGCTTGATAAATTAAAGTTAAAAAAAGTGGCCCTGGCATCCTTTATTTTTTCCTTTACTCATTTTTTAAAAGTTTGGACACCACTGCACTAGTCGCAAGTCAGCCGAGAGACCCATTAAACTGTCAGTGACCCTACATGGCAGCTCTCATTTGTTGTAGCTTTACCTTATATCAAACACCAGGATTTAAATTGCGTATTGAAATTAAAATGGGTCCAACAGTCAACACATTATGGTAGACATAATTGTGAGCCCTCAAACTTGAAAATAAATCAATTTGAAGAAATTAAGCCAGTTCCAATGTTGGATGGATGTTGGCACAAGGTTCACATGATGGTCATGATCGAATGCAAAAAATAATACAATTCTTGCAGAAACGTTTGCTCACAAATGCGTTCTTTCTTTGTGCAGACCACAAATGCAGTCTAATTCTGTTGGTTTCACTGTTCTGGTAAACTGCAGTGTTGTTGGCCCAAGACAAGAACGTTGTTGTTGTAATGACTCAATTCCATTGTAGGTTATGGGCCATCACATTAATGTTTGCATTATGCAACATTTCGGGGGAAGGATGATTATTATAGACAAATTGAATTTTTATAAAATATAAAATATTTTGTAATTGAATTGCAATGGAGTTTTAGTGAGCAAAATAATGCCTGGAGCAGCCGTCCCTTAGCATGGAAGCAGCTCGTTTCCCCAACATTTACATTACCTTGTTCACCTTTTGGGTGCTAGTTGAGACTGTTCCACATAATCAATTCATCAATCAATGACACATGCATCCCTCCATTTTCCATAGCCTGCCACTTGTCTTCATTAGGGTGGGCTGGTGTCTATCCCTGCTGGATTTGGGCACCTGTCAATAGCAGAGAATTCGTAACTCAATCTAACATCATGACCTTCTCCAATATGTTATGTGTTCATATGTTAAAGGTTCATATCAACTCTGGCTGAAAATCAGATAGGCTAATTGTACAAGAAGAAGGAAAGTGCTGTAAAATCACATGTTTATTTTTTCTAAACATCATTAGTTTAGGAATGTGATAAAAATGAAGTGGTAGAGGTGGGTGCATTTTATATTACGAACCGGATCAGGATAACCCTCTGCTTCAAGCAAAGCTAATCACCTCTTGGCTCTTGCTTCACTCTTAATGGACAGCCTTTCTGCAATCACGCCAAAAAGCACATTCCCTCTGAAAAAGTCTGTCAAAGTTGCCAAGAAGATTGCCAGCCATCTGGCTAGTTTGTACGTTGGAAATCCCTCTCATAGTGAAGCGTACACACTGCTCGTGTGTGTGTTTCATCTGTACTTGATGAATGAGTGCAATAGTGCATCTTTGTGTGGGTGTTTCATTTCTGTGCCTTGCATGATTTACATGCCTTGTCCTGAGCAGGACTCCATCTTCACACCTAAACCCCAGAACAGATTGAAAATTCTGACATAAAATATACAACGTGTAACTGTTTCTGACACCATACACAGTATTTTTACCAAATAAGGTAGGGCTGAATGATTTTGAAAAAAAATAAGCTAATTGAACTATTTTTATTTGTATTGTTTTATTTACTCTCCCCTGCACCCCCCTCAATAATGTGATTGCGATTTAATATGCCATTATTTTTTTCAAGGTCCTCTTCCCATGTATTTTTTTTAACAAACACAAGCAAGTAATGAAACTGTATTCAAATACTGTAAGTAAGGATGAGCAAGTGCTATTACCAGGGATCGGTATCAGGCCAATGCTAGGCCTTATTTCAAGGTATCGGTACTCACGACAGCGGCAAATACCAATATCTGAATTGAATTGAATTGTTGACCAATTTAATAAAATTGCTTCAATATTATTATTAATAAAGATATTCACTTTGGATTAACTTAATTCAACTGTGTGTTATCGATTGTAGCAAATGTATTCAATTTTATCCAAGACTTTTGTCCAAAAGGCATTTGGTTTGTCCATGTGGGCAACGTTTCGTTTTGAGCTATGCCCTCGCTATGACTTTATTATAGAACCTTCTAGATGCATCAAAATCCACTTTGTTTTGAAGGATGGTCCCAGTCTGCAGATGCACACTAAGCATAACTGCCCTCCATTCTGTCCTCCTCTTCTACTCCCATTACCTCCTTTCCCCCCCTTCGCCCTCCCCAAAGAGCCACAAACAATAAACCTTCTGTTACATTTAACCCCCTCACGTGTTCCCCCCCTCAGTCGCTTTCGCTCCTTCTCATTGCATGATAGATGTTGGGTTTCTATCCTCATTTGCTCACTCATCTCTCTTGAGTTGGAGTTCAGAATGTGGACTCGACCATACAGAGGGTCAAAGGCGCACGCACATGGCCTCTGCTTACTCTTCCACTGTAAGCCAATGACGGCAGAGATTAGTATCTCGTAGCAGCTCGGATTGTGTGTAAAGTGGTTGTGTTTGTGTGCATGTTCACTGTACAATACCCTCGTAGTGGCATTACAGCTCGTCACAGCTTCGCAGCAGCAGCAGTGGCATTGGGACAGCAAACAGATGTTGTCCTAATCTTCCCCTAATGAGATTGGTCCCTCATTCCTACGTCTTTATGGGAGCAGCAAGCTGGCAGGCAAACAGACCGACACTGTCGATGGGAGAATGGACACAAACACTGAGTGCCGATAGCCAATGAATGAGATAAGTGGAGTTGAATGGGGCAGGAAGAGGCTGTCACTTGAAAGGTTAGTAAGTCATGGCTGGTCAGGCAGGTAAGAATGTGGGCAGGCAAGCTGTGCCTCTCAAGACCTAGCCCTATTTCGCATTCATCCATTGTTTTATTTTCATATGGAATTTGATTGATGTCCTTATTATACTGTTTCTCATTGCACCCTAACTACTGATCTAACTCAGATTTGATCTTGAAGCATACATACAGCATGGAAATACAGTCAGCGTCATACTCACTGCTCATAGTTCTGAGCTCTTATTTCCCCCACAAGAATAAATAGGTTGGAGATTAATTTTATTACTATTGGCTTGTGTATTTGAACATGAAGCGGTTTAGCTCTGAGTGTCATGTTCTGCTGCCTTTACAAGACACCCGTTTTCTATATTTAAATAAGGCAGTTATCAAGAGCATGGGTGGATATTTTTTCCCTATCCTTTGAATCAAGATATCTTGCGGCGGCAAAAACCTGCTTTTAGAAATGTTAGCCGCTTTTATAGGTGGTTGTGAAGCAACACAGGGACAACCCAGCACGCTGCTACAGGGCTAAGTTTATGGTTTCCAAATTTGGGGCTAAACTCTTTTCCCCAATGCTGAGGTGGATGCAATGTGTAGGACTGCAGGATTTTGTGGCCTGATGTAGATGTACACAATGTTCTTGTCAGCAGAGGCGCGCTGCTAAGTTTGGTCGTTTCAGTCAGTAAAGTCACTTTTATTTTTCCCTCTCAATTTTCCTTCTGATCTCATCACATTACATCTCTAGAGTTTAGCTAAGACGTTGCCGAGATGAGCACCAGTCACACCTTCTTGCTTCTTGGTCTGTCTTTTGAACTTGCACTCTAAAAACAGTTGGGTCATAAAGTAACCTAATTATGGATAAAAAAAATGGACCGATCCACTTCATGCGTCAATTTGACCCAACTTTTTGGGTTGTTTTATACAAAATGAAGCAATTTTTTGACCCAAGTAAACCAATATTTATGAGCTGTTTTACACACCAAAAAAACCATTTCTTGACTCAAAGTTGGGTCAAATTGACCAAAGTAGAGGATTGGTCCATTTTTTACCCATACTTGGGTTATTTTCTTCTCCGACTAACCAATTCCGCTGTAACAGAAAGGTACAAATGCCCTGTCAAAACAAATTTGAATTAGGATTACAGTCCTGTGACAACCAATGCGCGTTGGCTTGGGCCTCAACCACAGCCTGAAAAGTCCAACAGCGCCTTGTGGGTTAGCATAATGTGCACAGACACACACATGCGCACATATTTATGCATGTACAGTATGTGGCAGATACAGGATATGTATGCACATACACATATGCAAAGACACACTGCTCGGGGTTACTGGGTACATTCTCCTAAAAGAATGACCTCACTTGAGCTGTTCGCAGGCTGCAGGCAGAACTGAAAGCAGACAGAGAGAAAGGGAGAGAGAGCTCTGCAGCGGGTGAAAGTGTCAGATGAGAAAGCTTATGCCACGCATATTCATTTTCCTGGAAGCTGATAGGTCAGCTGGTGATTGGGTTTCCTCCTGTGCGTGTACGCGTGCGCAAGCGACCTACGTGAATGTACTTAATACACATTATGAACAAGTTTACACAAGTTGAGTGTTTGTGCTTTAATGTGCGCATTTTTTTACACCGCAGTGAGACCGAGCCAGAACATGTGCAGGTCTCAGCCTTGGAATTTTATTTTTGGCTAACAGGTTAGTGTTATAAGAAGATATTCCACAGCGTAGTTCTCAGTCTGAAGCAGTGCTTAGGCTACACACAACATACGAATGAGGTTTTAAATGCATCATTGGCATTTTTTTCTCTGTCGGTTTTAATTGTAAACATACAGCAAATCTCGCTAGGTCATCCTTAGCCGGATTTATGATTAAATGACAGTGACACTGACTGCATGGATGACGCCTGGATGACGGTCTTGTAAGGGTTCTTGTGGGACACCTTATCCAGTATAGTGTCTGCTGTAAAAAAATACCCCCCTATTATCCTTTAGGGATATACTGAGCCCCACTGTGGGTTAAATTAGCTCCAGATAATCATCTCCTTCTGGACTATGGCGCACTAGAACTGTTTTACACCCCATTTGCCAGGGTGAGGGGGAAGGACTTGCCTCACTGACCCCTTTGCTTTAAATTCATACAGCCTTAAGCAAGAACATGGGTTCCTTCTGCTATTTATCAAATTAACACCTAAAATTAAGCATATGTGAATAATCGTGTGACTGTAAGTATGTGGAAGGGAGAGGATGCAGCTGGAGCTGGCTGGGAATGTCAACTAACAGCAGGATTACGCCGCACATAGGACTGTAACAAGAAAAAAAAAGCCTGCATTTCTTGTGAAGTGTCTCTGAAGGATGATAGATCATAAAGGACCCTTGCGTCGTCTCCCTGGCCCGCTCTCCCTTGTCGTCATTTCTGTTGAAGCCGTATCTTTAGCGCCTCTCAGTCTCCCACACTCCCCAGCCCCTCCATCGCCATTGTGTCTTAAATCCGTCTTTCCGCCTGATTTTGCCTTAAAGTTGCAGAAGGTTGTCGCTTAAGAAGAAATAGAGCTGCTCTATAGATGAAAGGAAGTGCGTGGAATCAGCACATTAGACAACCTTCCTGCTACAGTCCCCTTTTAAATAACAGAATGATGCAACACACTTTTTGACACGCTCATGTTGAATGAAGTGGGAGAAAGCACTAAGCGTTACAATACAATAAGAAGAAAGCAAACTAAACGTTTGTTGCAATACAACCTGATTTTGTGTGTGTGTGTCCGTGTATAAATTGACATGTCCAGAGTTGCTACATGCACACACAACTCGCAGCAGTGTCCTGAGCTTGTGTGGCCTAGTGCTGGGATGTGGAGTGAAGCAGGAAATGTGTGAGCCATGAAGGCATGTGTTTATCCTGGCTGCAGTCGCCCATCACCAGCCAGAGGGAAAACAGACACCAGCGGCGCTCCGTTTGCTGCCGCCGGCCTCCTTCGTGTTCCTTCTCCTCGTTCTTTTCTCACCTTTGGGTTCTCCAACATGCTAGCTTCCCTTTTATTTTACACTTTCGTACTGTTTTTCTTGCTTTTCACCACCTGGGCTGCAACTCGCAAAACATTAGGCTTTCAGTATGCGAGCAACGATGACAGCTCAAGTAACTCAAAGCTCGTCTGTACAGTTTAAAGAATGGCAGAAACACATAATCCTGCAGTAGAAATAAGGTGATCTTATTTTAATTTCCTAAAAAAGAGGAGATTCAGACACTCAAATGATACTCAAAGTTTACTCAAAGATAACTATTTTAACGTATGCCTCTTCTGTATGGGTAGAAAATACAGCAAAAACAAAACTCTTGAAAAATGAATAAATGAGGACAATATGTTGTTATCCCAACCTTTCTTGCCCGTGCCGGGATCAAACCCACACCCTCCGGTTTGACAGTGCAAAACTTTACCAGAGAGCTAAGGTTCTGGGCCACTTACACAGCTCAGGATCTTATTTTTTTCTTTAAAAAAAAAATAATCATTCATTAACTCATTCACTCCCAGCCATTTTCACTAAAGCAACCCCCTTCGCTCCCAGCTGTTTTATTGGATTTTGACTCATTTTGCAAGGCCCACAGAATAATTGTGTTCTATTCCTATAAAAACATGGAACCTACCAAAAGAAAGATTAGAGTCTCTTCTTTCATCAGGAAAAAAATAAATTTCTATCTGTTTCCGTTTTGCAGCAATTAGCATTAGAATATAGCTAAGTTTCATCATTATTCATAAATCTGTTGAAAACACTGGGGAAAAAGAGCTTGTTGCAACATAGCCCTGGTTGATCTCTTATGCTCTGCTGCCAAGTGCTGGCCGTTTTTGTAATAACTACCATTGTTTCAAGCGTTCTCTGCAGTTCAGAGGCTACATCAAAGCAAGAAAATGTTCAAATACGTTTTTGGTACCGTGGCAATTTTTAAAATATAACGTTTTTATATGTTTTGGGAGAAAATTTGTGAATTTATAACAATAACACATGCACACATAAAACATCATTATTTTTTCCCTACACCCCTCACAATCGACTTGGCAGCAGTCCGGGGTCTACCAATTGAGTCGTCTCATTTGCCCGACAATGAAAACTGGCGATTTTCATGAATAGACCCTCCAGGATTTGAAAAAAGTGGATATGTGCAGGGAAAAAGAGGACATTTGGTCACTGTACTCCTGACTGAGTCTCTGATGGACAATAAATATAGATAATTACACCTATTAAATTAAAGTACGAACTAATTAGGCAATTTATTACTTATGTGTAAGATAAAGATAAAACTGTATACCACAGCTCTCCAACAATTCATCCCTTCATGAAAATTATAGTCTATTTAAATCTTTTTTATTGAATCCCTTGAAGAGGGGTGTTAATGGTCCTTTTGTAGGCGGCAATTTGTGGCAAAACTGCTCCTAACATTTTGCACGTTTGCTGTATTTACATTCAAAGGTTTAAAAAATAGTGGATCACCAAGTCTGTGTTTCTAAAAGTGAAAGCGTAATAAGCCTACTAATAATATAAAAATAAATCAAAGGCAGACTTGCAGATCCTGGCTCTACCACTCAGTTGGGTTGGCCTGAGCCCCAAATCAACAATTCAGTCAAGGTTTTCCTTCAGCATTGGACATTAAGGCTTTTGGACAAGAGAAGGTTCCGTCACACAATCGAATGGATTTCAGTATTTCTGTGTTTGTTAGACAGCTACATTAGCTTAATCATTGCCTGATGTTTCCTGTACTCTGTGTGTGCAGTGCAGTTACCCAGAGGCACTGTCAGAGATTGCAATCAGCTCTCTTGGTAGGTGTTAGAGCAGGATGGAGTAGTGTAGTTATCACATATAGGCCCTTCTGGGGTCTTCTTAAAATCAAATCCTGCTATTCATCCAATACTGATCATATGGTCTATGACTCAGATCGGATTTTCAACCAGTCTCTTGAACCACATGCAAATTGTGATCTGGCGAACTGAAATTAAATATCAAGAGTTCCATCAGCAGATGGGAAACCATCTGTATTTTCTGATATGCCTTTCCTTTGAATCTCATTTGCACTTCCATGTTCTCATGTCTGCCCAATCCCAGGCTCATGAAGAACACCATATTTTAATTCCTGTGAATGCTTATATAGGAAAGCAGTACAGTACTTGATTTCCCTTTATTCCTCACAATACAGAACAGTCCAAATCTTCCATTGAGCTGAGTTCTGGTGGATGAATGTTAGATTAAGAAAGTGAAAGTGGACTTTTCAGAAAACAAAGACGAGGTAATAAGCCGAGATATTTGTACTTAATTATCATGAGGTGTGTCTGCTTCTAGCAATGCAATATGTACAGAGTAGCAGAAATTGAATTTGAAGTTTTGGGAGAAGAGCAAGATACCAAAAGATAAAATGAGGTGCTTTGGCTCTCGTTGCTTCATATTTATTCTTCTCCTCAGAGTCTCTATGGAAGATCAAAACTGCCAAAATTAAAAATAAATAAGTAAATGACTAAATGTATTTTGGGGGATTTAATTTTTCAATTATATTTTTTATATTCAATTTTATTTTCGCTTTTAGTCATTTATTTATTTATTCATTCATTTATTTATTTTCAATTTTGGCAGTTTGGTTCCTCCATATAACTATGCCTTTGAGTTCAATTGACTTCTTTTATATATAAAAATGACACACACATGGCCGAACTTGTAATGTCAGTGACTGTCGCAGCACCCTGCCCTCCCTGCATAATATCATCATTCATTGCAAGCTGCTGCTGATAGGGATATAATATTGGTGGATGCAGATAGGGATACAGGATGATCAGCGGCTGGAGAGGTCAGTTCTAGAGCAGATAGATTTAGCGCTCCAACCACGGTCAATGTCAGTGGGATCTGTGAGGCTAAGTCCTTGTGAGCGGGTAGATCCCGGTGATTGAGTGATTGAGCGCTTAGTGTTTGAGCCTGCGGACAGCCCAAACAAGTTAATCCCTACCACTGCTAACCCGCCTTCCTCACGATCCCTTCACTAACTCTACGGGCTGGAAGCAAATTTAAAGGACAGGGTTTTAGTAGGACTAGTCAAAAAAATCTCCTTAATGATTTAATCAGTGGAGATATTCATTTGCTGTAATGCAAGGGTGCCCTGTACAGAGCTCTGAGGATCAGGCCCGATGTGGACAGAGGAGCATTCGTGATTACGGAACTGGATTAAAAGACTAGGTTGTGCTTTTTGATTGGGGGCACAATCTGAGTCTGAGCTCACGATGGCTTGTTGGAAATTGGTTGATCCTTTATGGAAAGGCAAGTTTCCCTTAGATGCATAGATACTTGCAACATTTCTATTGTAGTTTGATTGGGTTGAGGTCTGGACTCACTCACTTGTCACAGCTGACTTTGGGCCAGTGGTGGGTAAACCCTGCATATTTTTGGAACGTGAGAGGAAACCAGAGTACCTAGAGATGCAAACACAGAGAGAATATAACAACTCCACAAAGGAAGGCTGGAACCCGGATTCAAACCTCCAATCTCAGAACTCAGAGACAGATGTGCTCACCACTTGTTCACAGTGCTATCACACTTTAAACACTTTTGTCTCATGTAAGCGTATAATGGTATTGTTTTTGGCACTTAAACTGACATCTGGAGCAGCAATGTACAGTTATTGCTTTGTTCCTTTTTAAAGCAAATACTCGTTGATAGATCTCAGAGCTGATTAATACTTAAACTCATTGTCCGATCTGAAAAGTGAGTAGTGTTTTTGCTGCACTTTTCAAGGTTACACCTTTATGCGCGTGCCTTTGAGGACTGTGCAGAGGAAGACGATGGTTGCAATAAGGTGGCCAATGTGCAGCTCTAAAATCTAGTTTTAGCCGGTTGTTTCTGGGAATAACGTCATTGGAGACTGTGTGATCATAAGAAAATACCAGAACACTAGTCTAAACACTAGCACAGAGGCAGACCGGTCCAGTTACAAGTGAGAGAGAGTGACGTACCAATCAAGATGTCTGCTGTGACCGGGTCCCGGATACCTTACGCTTCCCAAACAATTGCCTTTGTAAGATGGACACTAGAGCCCACTTGAACAACAAATGAAATATCATTTGATACATTTTTAAATTGAAACAGACCTTTGCGTCTCTCATTTGTGACTTAACCTTGTGATCGAGATAATCAGGACCCAGGGTTCTCACATTCATTGTCAGTATGTTGTTTCAGTTTTTTTCATCTACTAAATGAAAGAGACATATTTAAAAAAATAATTATTTGCGCCAGGAGGCTTCCTGTAGTTTCAAGGATGAAGGGAAGTGGAGTAGAAAGAGCAAGTAAGGAAGGAATAAGAAGAAAGAGCAGAGTTGGAAGCACTTCTCAGCTCGCACCAATGACAACAACACTGGGGCCAGTTTCTGCAAAGAGCTTTAGCAGCCGTTTCCCAGTCTCTTCCCCTCTTGTGCTGTGTCCTCCGCTTTGCAAGTACCCCCCACCCCCTTAAAACACCCCCCTAACCATTTTTTTTCCATTTTATCTTACGATCCCAGCGAGGTTAGTGTTGGTGAGATACTTCCTGCAGTAAAATTTCCTTTAGCGTGTAAGTACTCGCTGAAATTACCTGGGGAGCAGTCAATCAGCATTGGAAGATTTTCTGAATAGCTCAGCATAGCACTTTTTTTTATATTTGTACTTCGGTTTTTTTTGTAACCCAACCAACAACGGACAAGTTAGCAATTCAGCTGCATTCCACACTTTTATTTTGTATAGCTAAGCATGACAAACCCAGTTATGAATTGTCATTGGCGTTTGCCCTGGCTGACGCTGCAACAGTCCTGGAATTGTTGAAAGTATCTTGGAAGAGCTGAAGAAGGTTCAGAGGGATGGAAGGGGAATCTCACTCCAAAACAACTGATGGATTAACTATCCCTCCATCCATTTTCTGTACTGCTTATCCTGTTCAAGGTTGCGGGGTGTTGGAGTCTCTCCCTGCTGACTTTAGGCAAAAGGCAGACTACACCCTGGGCTGGACTGGCCACCACTCAATCAGCATGTACATAAAGACACAGACAACCAATCACACTGGCTGCATGGAGGTCTGGCAGGTGAACCATTATAGTTAGTTATACAGTTACATTAACTCATTAAGAGAAAAATATATCTCCAAATTCTCCTGAGTCTATAAAGGAGAGCGTCCTTCAGTAATAGGTTGAACAGGACAGTCTCATAAAAGGTGCTTTGGGACGATCAAGTACAGCTCCATCTCACCTAAAATTTCTTAGGGTAAAACAAGACCGTAGGACCTATTTTTGTTCCAATAACTGGATATTTGTCTTTTTCTTGTCTGTCCTCGCTCTCATGGGATAAATCGTAAAAGATCAATCTTGCTCCCTGCTATGATTTCATTTTAAGCATTTGAAGTGGAAAAAAACATGCTTTGCCTGAAGGACACGGCATGCTCTTTTACGTGAAATTCCATCTCCAGAATAGATGGTATTGCTCTCATTTTCCAAATCCCACATCACAGCCGGTTGCTCAGTCGATTTATCCAAAAGTTCTTACGATATTTTGACCCCTGACTGAGGAGATGATGTCTGATGCAGATGTGGGGCTCATAAATGCAGTGAAAGGATGAGCTGGAGGGAAAGCGAGAAGACAGAGAGATGACAGAGAGATGACAGAGCACGCTAGAACTCTCTGATCCCATTCACAATGCCTTGACAACACCAGACTCTCTTTGGGAGCAATAGAGAACAATCAAGGATGCGGTTTGGGCGGAGATGACTGACATATCTGTCATCTATACATTGTTGACTCAGCATATTTACACATGTGGGGACACCGTATCTGTTTAGGCCATAATGGTGTTGTCAAACCACAAAGCTTTACGCTATACTTGAAACGTTTGACAATAAATTTTACTTGGTAGACAGTAGGTTCACACATTGTGTACAATTTTAGATCTATGTCGAGGACAGGTACAAGTACCGTATTTTCACGACCATAAGGCACACCGTATTAAAAAGTGCAGTCTCAGTTATGGGTGCTATTTCTGTATTTAACACATACATAAGGTGCACTGTATTATTGGTTGCAGGCACAGTTAAACATACAATAGCTTAAAACATGCAGTAGCATGCTTTCACGCTAAAACATACTCTAGCATGTTTTTAAAAAGGCAGCGGAGCAAAACTCGGTTGTACTTTAGTGAAGTATTCAACAATGTAGGCTACTCACATGATTTTTGAGGCGTCCATCTGCATCTTAATATGGAAAATGCGGCCCTGGTTGAGGACTGGCAGGCATGATGAGAACCCGAAAGACTCAACTGAAAGTAGACGTCATCTTTCAGGTGAGCCTTGAGATGACGTCATCTTTCAGGTGAGTCTTGAAATGACGTCATCTTTCAGTTAAGTCTTTCGGGTTCTCATCATGCCTGCCAGTCCTCAACCAGGGCTGCATTTCCTGTATATAAGCAATGTGTCGGCGAAAATGCTTCCACACACAGTCAGTCAAGCGGAGCGTTTACTGAAGTCGCACACAACATTTACAGATTTTAGAACTGTGCACACATAAGGCTCACCTCATTAGATTGTTGAGAACATTTTAAGACTTTTAGGTGTGCCATATGGTCGTGAAAATACGGTACTCCAATTGACAATTCGGTTCTGTTTCTTGGACACAGATTGCACAAATCTAATTGAAATTGAATATTGGGTTAACAATCATTAATCACATATTCATATCATTATAACTTTTTGGTAATATCCATAGTAAATGATTTCATTGTGACTGAGTCAGAATGGGCACTGACCTCCAATTGATTGATATTGTGATGTGCGCCCCCTGTCGTCTGTCAGTAGTCTGAAAACAAAACAGTCTGCAAGACTTCAAGCAAGTTGTAAGCATGAGCAAACGGTTATCAGATGAGTTTGAAATTCAATCAGTAGAAATTTGGTTTAAAGCGCCTCTAAACCTTCATAGCTCGAGATTCTGTCTTTTGTTAGTCTGCTCTCATTTGTACCATGCCTGCCTTCTGACACATTGCTACATTGATCTCCTGACTTCTCCTGACGCCGCAGCAACATATCCCAGCAGCTCATTTTACCTGACGTTACACAGCAGGAAAGCCTCTCTGCTTTTCACAGTCCCTTTGTTGCCCAGCCCCCCACTTGGGTGGCAGCCAATGACACGGACAATGTGAGTGATCTACACCATTTAGCCGGCCCTCCTTGAACCTAAGCTTCTTCGTCTTCGCTGTATCCCTCTATCCTTTCTGCCGACAGCACTCTAATCCACAGTGAGGTATAATTCAATCTCTGGTGCCAGTGGGAATACAGGCTTGGTTTCATTGTGATGTTTAATGGGCATAGCAACAGACAGGGTTACATGGCTGCAAGGCCATGTGGGTGCTGTTTTGGGGATGGCTCAGCGGGGAATTCGGAGTCTTAAACAATCATTTTTTCCTTTTCTGTTTCCTCATCTCGGTGTGTACTTTAAGCTACGGGGACAAAGCCGTTGCACCACACAGTGTAAATGTTATTTATTCCATTGAAAAAAAAAGTTGAAATAAATGCAAATTAGAGTTTGTCATTTTGATGTTTAACGATGTTTTTAACGCCTACTTTCGCGATCAAGTGTTTCAGACACACTCTAGGCGCTCTCTGCTGTTTAAAGGTTCTGTCTTTACAGCAACAAAAAAAATTGCAAAGCCTGTTTGCATCGTTAGACATGGCCTTGCATCATGCAATGTGATCACGACATGCCTTATCCGCCTGCACACACATTTCAGATTCATACATGCAGACACGCATGCCTAAAAAAAACAGTGGTGGGTCTGTGGTAATTGTTCTCCAGGGGTTAGATTTGTATTCGCATACGATACGCAGGCCTGTTTCTTTCTGGCCCAGGAGGTTCAGGTGGACAGATGATGAATTCAGAGAGTTTTGTATTTCCATTTAGTTCATGTTTTTGGCTAACGCAAAAACATCTTCTGCAAGCTCTGTGTTGAAAGGGAGGCCCATCATGAAAGCAGCAGAGAGCGAACGAGCGTGCGTCCCTCAAACAGAAATGTAGTGTTGAAGGAGGCCTCGTCTCATACGTTCCCTTCTTTGAGTTCCCCCTTCCTTTTTCCACGACTCCATCCATCCTCTCACACCTCCTTCTTTTCATTTCCTCTTCGTTCCTCCTTTCACCAGCCCCCAAAGTCAATTTTCTTCAAATGTCTTCACTCCCACTCCAGCCTGTTTTTTTCTCCCCATTCGCAATTACAGTAATATGTAACATCAGGCTTGGTGAGATTTAGGACTTTACCTTACATAACCTCAGGATTTAGCTGCAGGGTTTTAAGGCCTCTCTGAGCCGCTGAGCTGGGGGGGCAATCGGGCCTCTTAAAAATATTTTCAAATGGCTGAAAATCCCCAAAGGGCCTATGAGCACGTAGGGCTCGTCAGGCTTTGAAGGCCTTGATACAGCGAAGCATCATTATTTTTGTATTAGGATGGAGCCTGATCCATTTAAAACAGGGCCTTCTCTCGGTTCAGTTGCACTGTGGTCTGTTATTGGAGGTAGGTCAAGAGGCGTCTGTTTGACTGACAGGTTGTGCATACTGCCAGATGAGGTCACGCCCTGTTGTCGGGTCTACAGCCAGACTACTTTCATGTCTTTATAAATTTTATATTTATGTGTCCAGAAGAGGGGCATGGGAAATGAGCATTAATTCACACACATACAAAAACTAATACAGCTTATTAACAACATAAAAAAAAAAACTCGAACAAAAGCAAGTTTATGCACGCAAAGATACTGCACTTGTATTAATGTGTGTCTTTGTTTGAGTCATGCAGAGATTTTGGCACACTTAGAAGAGACTTTTTTTATTTTATTTCTTACATTTAATATGATATGACTTTATATTAAATTGTAAAAAAAAGAGTTTGAAGGGGGAATTTGGGTTTGGCCCCAGGTTGCATAGCCAACCAAAGCCTGATTTTATTCCTTTTGAGGCAAGCCAAACAGACAGGCCGTAAATTTGAAGTAATGAACTACCTGGCCTAAGTTGGTGATTTCATCCAGTGAGGGAAGTGAATTGCTGCGAAGAAATTTTGTCCCACCCGACAGGCCGAGCAGTAACTTCAAGAGAATTCGGTGGAGCAAAAACAGATGGAGGTAACCAGTGTGTCGGAGTGTGACTTGAGGACAGGAATTTGCATGACATGAAGCAAACAAGCGTGTATGGTGGCTGTGGTGATGCACTCGCAGTTATCGACTGCGTCGTGTCAGCAGGGTTCATGTCGCTTTCTAAAGCCGACTTCTTCAGCGTCTTAGGGCACATTTTTAATTTCTCTTTTGGTCTTGTCCTGAGCTAGCGGGGGGAAAGTTTTAAGATGTAAAGCCGCAGGGATTAGGCCTGCATGAGGAGACGACACGGGAGGAAGAGGACGAGATGAGCCCCTACGAGGTCGAAGAGACTGCCGCTGACCGCTTTGCTTGTCAAATTCAGACGGTCAACAAGGGGCTTTGCACTTGCTCGGCAATGTCTGTTCTTACTCCACACGCAATGGAGGGATGAGGACGGGATGAGGACAAGATGATAGGGTGATTAAAGTGAGGAATGGCGGAGGAAGTGATTCTGGAATTTGGGGTTTCTTATTGGGGATTTGATTATAACTGATCCACTTCATGTCTCTTTTTCCTAAGGTCAATTTGTTATATTGTGTTGCATTACTCTTAGAAATTGGATTTCTTGGCTTAAGACATGGTGTTGCACCGGTATGATGGCACAATTCACCATCCCACTCAGGTAGCCTACTAAGGACCTGAAGAGCATCACTTAGTGAAATATGTGGTTTACACTTTCATTTAGCTTTGTGCCTCTTTGCAATATAATTGTCGCACTTTGCCTCAGCCTCCCTCTTTCTATTTTTCAGTACATTTTACTGACCTTCCTTCGTTTTAAGGCCTTTTTAAACCGACTGCAGGTGCAAAATAGACGAGAAGAATACAGTAAGGGATATTTAAAAAGGTGCGTGCTCTCTCCGGGTCGGGGATGAGATCCTGCCCCAAGTGGAGTAGTTCAAGTATCTTGGGGTCTTGTTCTCAAGTGAGGGCAGGATGGAGCGGGAGATCGACAGGCGGATCGGTGCTGCGTCTGCAGTGATGTGGACTCTGTATCGGTCTATTGTGGTGACGAAGGAGCTAAGTTGAAAGGCGAAGCTCTCGACTTATCGGTCGATCTACGTTCCTACCCTCACTTATAGTCACGAGCTGTGGGTCGTGACTGAAAGAACAAGATCCCGGATACAAGCCTTGGAGGCCCCGGAGACGACCCAGGACACGCTGGAGAGACTATGTCTCTCGGCTGGCCCGGGAACGCCTTGGGATCCCGCCGGAGGAGCTGGTTGAAGTGGCTGGGGAGAGGGAAGTCTGGGTTTCCCTCCTAAAGCTGCTGCCCCCGCAACCCGATCCGGTTAAGCAGAAGAAGATGGATGGATGGGTAGTTAATAAGGGTGGGATGGTTGAAGGAGTGTGAATTGAATGATAAAATGAATGAGGACCATAGTTCCATACTGCGCCATAATCCAAACCTTTCAATTTTCTAATGGTGTTCTTCCGTTTTCCTATTTCTCTCAGTTTCTCCCTTGACCTCTGCCACTAGTTGTCTGTTTATTTGTCTCTGCCTGTCTCCCCTCACCACACAAACCGACACTCCCAATCTGCCTTTAGCTCATGTAAACTTTGTCTTTCGTCATGCTTTTCCACTGCAGGCATTTTCTGCTTTTAATTAGTGTAAAGAAACTCAGCATATCCCAGTCTCTCCCTCCTCTAACAGAGTGTGAATGATTGATTACCTTTAATAGCAATATATACCAGCATGAATGATTAAGGTTGAAGTTGTTTACTGTCCTGCGATTGGCTGATGAATTTTTCTTTATTGTTTTCATACTAAAGCAAATAAGATGGATTAAGTCCTCAAATATCTGTTTTCTAAATAAATCTGGAATAATGTTGAGCTCATTTAAACTGGATAGTTTTAGTCACTTTCATCGATGTATCTCAAGTGCCTTGAATGTGCGTTGAGTAATTTGAAAGAAAATGTTCTGTCGTAGTTTACTTTTAGGTATATCTTTAGAGCACCTTTCACATATCTTGTGTTGGATGTACTTTTGCAGTGGAAAATGCTTATAAGCATCGCTTTATAGCGATTCTTCTGCAGCAAAGTGTAGTGATAGGCAGACACCGTGAAATAAACCATCTCAATACCTTCATGCCACCTTATGTTGTGTACATTCTGCCTGTTGGGTGTGTCAGAGGATCAAAACCTAGTGAGATCATAATAGAGGTCATTAAAATATTTTGATTTGTTTTGTGTGAGGGGATAGCAGCGTATCTGTAAAACAATGCTTATTGTCTGCGTGTAAGAGTAATATATAGAAATGAAAAGATGTGCTTCAACCTGCCTCAAATGATACCAGATGGGTAGGGATTATTGCATACGCTTTGGGTCAAGAGTGTTGACAGACAGACATAAGAGTAAAGTCATTTGTGTTCTAAATTCTGTTTGTTCATCGTAAAGCTTATTTTTATTCAGGCAGGAGGTATTCTGATATTTTCGTGTATTCTATTTTCATAAAACAAGTCCACTTTCATATGCTACATGAAAAAGCGTGTTCTGTGGGTGTACAATATTTTTTTTGTCCCACCCTGATGACTTTGGAATAATATATATATGTGTGTACACATGAATACATGTGCAGTATATTTTAGACTTTACATGATCAGGATTTTGTTAGATGATCACCAATCAGAAATTAACAAACCAAATAAAACAATCATCTATCTGATTAGAAGATACTCCAATTTATCCAATCCATTTAAACAGCTTGTTTATTTACTGTACAACCCTCTGTATTGGCAGGGGGTTGGGAACCACAAATAACCACAATTTCAGTATAATTGACGGTAATTGAAATTTACCCCCGTAATAAAAAATATATATACATTATGATTATTATTATTTATTTATTTTAGTACTGGAAAAAAATGTGTGTGTGTATATATATATATATATATATATATATATATATATATATATATATATATATATATATATGTATATATATGTATGTATATATGTATATATGTATATATATATATATGTATGTATATATGTATATATGTATATATATATATATATATATATATATATATATATATATATATATATATATATATATATATATATATATATATATATATATATGTATGTATATATGTATATATATATATATATATATGTATGTATATATGTATATATATATATATGTATGTATATATGTATATATATATATATGTATGTATGTATGTATATATGTATATATATATATATATATATATATATATGTATGTATATATGTATATATATATATATGTATGTATGTATGTATATATGTATATATATATATATATATATATATGTATGTATGTATGTATATATGTATATATATATATATATATATATATATGTATGTATATATATATATATATTATTGCTGTCATTCAGTTAATGCTTTAACTTTTTAATCATTAATTAACGCAGATTAATTACACTATTATTTTTTACCATAGATTATCCTTTAGCGTGACAGCGGATGGCTACGTTTAAGGTAGCACAGGTTGTGTTTGAGCAATAAACATAATTACATGCATTAAAGTAAAGCATTTAATAAAGGTTTGCGTATCACATTTAGAATATTTGTTCATGTCAAAATATTGTGGTCACTTTTGTTTCGTTTTAAATTATGCAAGTAATTAACTGATTAGAAAAAGAGGAGAATGAGCGTGTGCAGTGGATCAAAAAATATGGAAGACGTTTTCATAATATTAAATGTCTAAAGAATTAACACAAGCCTGGTGCTCTTTAAATTTGGCGGCGAAAAAATTAATCTAAGCAATTAATCGTGATTAATCAAAATTCTAAGATGTGTGTATATATATATATATATATATATATATATATACAGTATACAGTATAGATAGAAACCAATCAAGGACGTCATTGATTTATCATCAAATTATGACGTTACAACCAATCAGAGATTTTGCATAAAATGCAAAAATAGCTTCCGATCTGATACAGCCAATGAGAGCCATGTAAAGTTTAGTATATTGCACTGTGATGGTCATGGTTTGGAATGGATATAATGATAATGATCCTTTTTTGACCACACACTAAAAGTATGCATTTTCGTAGACCGCCACCATATCCCACAGGATGCCTTCCATGCTGTCATTGATTCCAAAACACAAGTGGATAAATGCACAATCTGTATTTCGTTGTGGGTTAATTTCTCCATTCAAGGATATACTATTTGTTGTCCATGCAGTTGCACACCAGCACACATGAATGTAAACTGAACTCCTGTTGTTTCACCCAGTCTTGAGTGTGTATGCTTTAAATTTCTGGCTGCACCTGTTGTTCAACTGAATTCACTAACAGATCCAAGCAGGGCCCCCCAGGCTACTCGGGGGCCTCAGGAGAACCCAGCACACTTAAGCACACACGCAAATGCGCACTGAAGGCCGAATGGAAAACACCACATCATCATCTCGAGCAGTTCCCGCTCTTATTTCAGCCTCCGAACCGCCTCCTCTGCTATCTCTATTTTCTGTCCTCGCATGTCATGTAGTTCATTCTTCTCCCCTCGCTGCCGCTCCATCATTTCATTCCCGCTCATTCCTGCTTTCTCTGTTTTTCATAAACTTCTGGCTGAGCAAGCCCAGTGATCCCAGAGGCACGGTATGAAATGCTAGACATCTCTGAGTGAGCGCCAAACAGATGCAGGCTCCTCTGGTCTGTCCCTCAACTTGAGCATCTTCTCTGGGACCACAAGCAATCATGCTGCAGATTCCTAAATTATATGTTGAAGCAGTCATCTTGTAGCATGTCATGCTACTGTATGATATGTGGCCCATGATATGCACAAATATATAATACAATACATTACCGCATGGCAAAAGCATTGTGATGATGAAAATTACTGTGAAAAATGGGTCTTAATGAGACACAAATGTCTTGTACGCTGTCATTGGGCTGAGTTAGCTCATGTCTTGAGAAACTCTTGCCTTGAAACATGATTAGTAGATTTTATTCAACAAAAATATAAATGCAACACTTTTGTTTTGGCTCCCATTTTTTATGAGAAACTTCTTCCACTTACACAATATCACAATTTCTCTCAAATTATTTTCCACAAATCAGTCTAAATCTGTGATAATGATCACTTCTCCTTTGCTGAGATAATCCATCCCACCTCACAGGTGTGACATATCAAGATGCTGATTAGACACCATGATTAGTGCACAAGTGTGCCTTAGACTGCCCACAATAAAAGGCCACTCTGAAAGGTGCAGTTTTGTTTTAGGGAGATTCAGTACTGACTGTTTTTCTGAGACTCCAGACCCAGACTGAAACTGCATCTTTCATTGTGGCCTTTTATTATGGGCAGTCTAAGGCACACCTGTACACTATTTGTGTCTAATCAGCAGCTTAGTATGGCACACCTAGGAGGTTGAATGGATTATCTCGGCAAAGTAGAAGTGCTCACTATCACAGATTTAGACTGGTTTGGCAACAATATTTGAGAGAAATGGTGATATTGTGTGTGTGGAAGAAGTATTAGATCTTTGAGTTCATCTTCATAAAAAATGGGAGCAAAAATCAAAGTGTTGCCTTTTTTGTTGAGTATAGTTACGACCAGCAGAAAAAATATGACATCAGAGCATTGTGATGACGGCGCTTGTAAAAATGGACAAAAAAAGAAAGAAAAAGAAAGTGGAGCTGATGTGAGAACGCTTGCGGGCAGCTTCCTATTAAGGTTTTATGTTTTTTATACCGCTGGCAAAATAATCACCCGTTGTTGCTGGAGCTGCATCATCAGGTCTAAATTTCAAATGGAGTGCAGCCAATTTGAGTGCGTCCCTCTGTTTTCAGACGGATGGATGAAATACAGCAAAGGTACATCTGAGGCTTGGCCCAGATGTGACCTCATGACTCGGGCTCTCTTTGAGGCCATTTTACACACGAGTATAGGGGGATTCTGACTACCTTATATATCATTCTTGCATGCATATACAGTACTTTTACTTAAACTCGCTTGGATTTTTGCTCTTTTAGCTGATGTAAACATTCACTTCTTGGATTTCATTTGAATGGGTGCCTGCTCTCAGATAACAAGGCCGTTTGGGATGCCTTATAATCAATATGTTTGTCCGCATTTGGTGCTGTAACTGGTTAATTGCATTGGCAGTGTTTTAATGTTGCTTGGATTCCAATGAGTTGGTGGAAGGAAGATTTTATCTTGGTTAATAAGTTAATAGATGGATTGATAGATGTAAGAATAAATCTCCAATCAGCTTGACCGAGAGTGAAGCCTTAAGCTGTCCAAACTAGGCCAATCCTCAATGTGCAACATGTGTAACAAGCCTTTTGATTCACCGTTACTGTCTGATTATGTCAGTTTGTTAACGGACTAGTGTCCTTTCAAAATACAATATTTCATGTAGGTATTCTCTCAATCTTGGACTTTGGTGATAAACTAGGGTGGCCCTATGTCCCCTTTTGTCCGGGCATGTCCACTTTTTCTACACAAATGGGAGTCGGAGTGTTATTGTGACTGCTAGACCGTGGACTGCTCCCAAGTCGATCGCGAGGGATATAGGGAGAAAAGAAAGGTGGGTTTCGTGTGTGTGTGTGTGTGTGTGTGTGTGTGTGTGTGTGTGTGTGTGTGTGTGTGTGTGTGTGTGTGTGTGTCCGCGTGTTATTCAAAAAGTCGGGGTGTCAGGTGACTAGAATTTTTAATCGTAATTAATTGCATGACTTCAATAGTTAATTCACGATTAATCTCAAATTATAAATTTTCATACTCTTGTTAACATAAAAGTGGAAAATAAATTACATTAATAGAAATATGGCTGCATCTTTTAGTCATTGATACAGTGATTTCATAATAATTCATAAAATTGAGTTAAAATTAAAAAGATGTACTGTTCTGTAAAAAAAATTTGAGTGTGATATTGATTTGTGTTGAGATCATTTTTTCTGCCACTAGATGGCATAATTGCATTTGTAAGACGTTGGTCACAGCTCAGTGCATTTTTCTTTTCATTTTAAGAGCTATCTAATGTTTGAAATGAAGTAACTTGTGAAATTCTGCACATTGTTAAAATTGTAAAATACAACTTAACCCCAGTCTCCACAAATGTATGCATTATTATTTAATTTATTACTGCTAAATTTTGATGCGCTGCGGTGCGACTGGAATTCCCCCAGTAGCCTACAGGCCTTCCAAGTAAGGCGTGTTAAAAAAATAGTGGCGTTAAAGGAACTTTAAATGAACTAAAAATTACTGCACTAATTTTTCCCCCAAAAAATTAAAAGAATAAACTAAAGTAAATCCGCATTTTACATACCTCACTTCCTAAGCGGCTCAGAACTTCAGCTCACCGGTAGCCCTCTGCGCTGCCAAATCAGAAGGTATGGTTTTCTGTCCCAGCTTGTCCCATTGAAAACAAAGGGGAGAAAAGGTCCAAAAAAGGTTGGGCTTTAAACATTATGTCATTATTTATTCATTTGTCAAGTAAGACTTCAAAAGAGAGTTGTTTTTTGTTTTATTTTCTACCCATACAGATACATAAAAATAGTTGTAAATTAATGGGATCTTTGAGTAAACTTTGAGTATCTTTCAATTATCTCAAGACCGGGCCAAGCGTCCTTTATTTGAAAATCAAAATATGGTCACCCTACTATAAGCTGGAGAGCTCAAGCCAGAGGCTTGCTTGACTCTTTCTTCCTGTGGCCTGGACCTGACACTGGGGGACATGTGGTGACGGCAGGCGGCTGCTAGCATGAACAGCTTGCAGGCTGGCTAGCATGCCAGAGACAGGAAGCCTGGGGGCAGCTGTTTACTTACCTTATCTGCCTGAGAGATAAAGCCAGCTTTGACACACATAGCCGACAGCTTCCACACATAAACACAGCGACGCTCGCAATACGGCGGTGCGCAGCCACACGCAGGCAAACCGCACAAACACTGGCCTGTGATGGGAGCCACTGACACTTGGACCGGGTTCATGTGAGGACACAGACTGACAAATGCGGCACGGCGGTGACTTCCAGACAGCTGGCGGTCAAAGGTTGCCTTTCTATCTGTGCCCTAGTTTTCGTTGCTTGCGTTTTATCCTCAGGCCTCATCTTCTCTCCTGCATTTCTTTCTTCTCGATCCCTATCATTCTTACCCACTCTCTTGCCATTGAGAATATATAACATCAATTCATACTGTAGGTATGCAAATCTGGCTGTTCCCTTTCCCAGAATTACTGCTTTTGGACCGCTTTCCTTTTCTTTTTCTTTTTTTTTTGGAAAGCCCCCACCATCTCTGGAGGATGTATGCTGATTACATGCCGTCCTTGCCAATACAACTAGATGTTCATCCCCTGTTTGTGTACATGTTCTGATGTTGCACTATTTGGTACTATTTTGGACTCCAATTAGGAAGCCTGCAGTTGCAATTAAATTACAGAGGAGAAATGTCCAATACTCTTTGAGTACCACCGATACCAGTGCCAATACCACAAATACTTTTGATACATCAAATTTTAATTACAGTTATTTCTGGACTATAAAGCGCACTTGACTATAAGCCACGCTAGCTAAATTTTGGGAATACTCGAGTTTGTTACACATATATGCCACACTCGACTGTAAGCCGCAGTTATATAAGGGTTCCTGCTACTTTCTTTTCCATAATGAGGGGGCAAATTGTCTTGTTCTGTCTCTCCTACTGTATTTGGGCTCACTTGGTTTGTTTTGCTCTGCCTGACGCTCTTGCGCTTCCTTTATAGTGCGCCTCCTTGTGATCTGATGGATAAGCCTCACCTTTGTATTAGCCACAGGGTCGAATGCAAGTGAAAAAAGCAGCGGCTTATAGTCCAGAAATAACTGTAGCCTACTAGCAAGGAAGCCTTCATCAATGTCAGATTTCTTTCTTCAGGCATGAAAATTACTCACCAAAATTCACTGAAAGGTTAATGATTTAAAACTAAAATAGGCGACCTACGGGAATCGCGAAGAAACGATGAGAAAATATTTCGATGGGTCGTGTCACTGAACTTCGTGAACATTTCTGTGAACGAGCTCATTCTGGGGCCAATGAACGGCTCAGTTAAATTTTGTTCAAGGGCGCCACATTTTCTCTTGTTAGACCACAAGTAGAAATCCCGGGTAAATGCACCGTAAACGAGCCTTAATAAGGCGCAAAGGGCCATTATTTGGCAACCCCAGCTGCAGTCGCAAGGCGCATGCGTCATCAAAATGTGACGCGTGCTTGCCCGATGTTGCTTGCGTTGTTACATTGTTTAATGACACCCCAGTTGCAGTTTACTGTAAAACTAAACACACAAGAAGAATTACACGCTTGGTATATTAAAATACAAAACATGCTTCATTTATAAAAGATTGCTAGCGCTAATGGCAACGTAATTGGAGGATCCCATTCAAATGCTAAGGGCAATTTAGCATTTGGGAGTGGTATTCCTTCAAATAACGAATATCCACACACAAAGGCTGTAGGTAGAAGCACATACACACAGGTAAGATAACACTACTCACAGGTCCCTTTTTTTTTTCTAAATCTGTGAAAAACGATTCATATTAATAGAGCTTAAATGCAACTTTCTTCTGTCTCATTGTAAGTGTGTACTCTATGCATGCACGGCACCACACACCCCCTAAAAGGCCAACAGGCACGGGAACAAATTGCTAATATTTTAGTATACAGTATTCCTATTATACTTTCTTACTAATTTAATTTCTCCTCAACCCTTTAAGTTATATTTAAAGTTTAATTTTCAAGGATTCAAGGAAATTTCCTTTCCTCAAAATTCAAGAATACAAATGTCCAATATCCAAATACACTAACACACATTTCCACATGGAAAAAAATGCTATCTCTGAGGTCCCAGGTTAGCCCACTAAGTCCCAAGGCTTGTGAACATAACAAGATAAAATAAATATGATGAAGAGACAAGGGCAATTTAATGCTTAAGACCGAAAATGGAGGAAAAGCAAAAGGCTTAAATTATGAACTATGAACTAGTTTATTTTTGGAACGATTAACTTAGTTCGAAAAATTTCTGTTATGAACTATGATCAGAACCAGTTCATTCTAAAATTTGTGAGCTGAACTTTGAAGTAGTTTTCATAGAAAATGAACTTTCCCAACACTAAAGGTTGCAAAGATGTTCACAAGCATTTTGTTTGTGATAGTTTGGCACAATGGTAACTCCATAAAAGATGGACTGTTGCGTATTTCATGAGCTAAGTTGTAAGTCTCATTTCTTATTACTAGTTCATACCAAAGAAAGATTCAAACACGTCATTGAATGTGGAAGGTAAAAATGTGCCAACTTACCTTAGAATGATGCATATCAGACATTTTGCTGCTATCTTAATCGTGAAGGGAGGATGTGCAGCCATTCATTGCTCCCCCAATTCATTAGTCCAAATGAGCATTTATGCAGCGCCCACATTATTTTTACAGGCCTACTTTATGTGTTTCTGTGGAGTTTTACAGCCCTCATTAAAGATGTCCTCCAAGCTCCAGATAGAGTTGGGAGTGTTTATTTGCTTAGTTCACAAACCCAAAATAAATTGTTAGTTTTTTATGGCTCAGGTTGGATTGGAGGCCTATGAGTGTAAAAAAATTTAGATTCTAATGCAAATTCTACCTCTGTTGAAATTTTGCTCAAATGTGTGAAAAGATAAACGGCAAACAATTCCCAATGAGGTTCGCTGAGGTCTTCTATGACGTCAGGCAATATTTCCTGAAGCTACGATATTTGTTGGTTTTCAAATACTGTAACATAATAGGCATTTGTCTCTTTGAGGTTCTACTCTATGACAACTGTCAAGATAGCTTGCTTGAATTAGCACTTTGCATTTGTTAACTTGTTTGAATAGGGATGGGAGTAAAAAAAATCAAATTTGATATTGATGTTTGAAATCGGATTTCTAATGGGATGCCAGAAGGGGCACGATCAGTTCATTGTTGAATATGCTGTACTCCAACTGTATTGTAAAAATGATGTTTCTTATGTTGCGGGAATAGACTAAGTTGTGCGTCTGGATTTATTTCAAGTAGTAATTCTTGTGTTGTGCATTTGCTTTTCTTTGCCCCTAATGTTATGCTGCTGATCGAATGGCTGCGTACAAACTGGTGCCCACTCTATACCGCTTCAACCCCCCACCCTCTGCTCTCCTCCACTGCTCTGCCAACAAGTCTCCTTTCTATCTCATTCCTTCTTTTATCCTCTCTCCTTCTCTCCGTCTCTCTTAGCGGGGCAAAATGTTCCCACAGCTCTCACAATACCCCCCACCCTCTTTTCTTCCTCTCTCATTCACTCCTCTTTCTGTCTTTTTCTTGTCTCTACTTCTCTATACTGTCTGTCTCTACTCCCTCTTTTTTGCCGCCATTTTTTTCTCAATGTCTCCCTCCCCCTTCATTCTCAGCCTCTCTCCCAACATTCCCTGGCAAAGCCTGGCATCACATGATCTTCTTTTCCACTTCTGCCCAGACCATGCCCCGCATAAACACACATGCACATACACTGACACATTGCATATTTGAACCTCTGTGCTTTATATTTTCTACATGGAACATACTGCAGCAGTACTGTATTTTTAGTGTTTAGTGTTGTGCTGCTAGAGTTTAGCGAAGTAAGAAACAAAACAATCATAAAAGAATAATAAATTATGAATCAGTTTGAATAAATACTTTGGTTCAGCTGGGTGGAAATATAAATCCAATATGTCAAATTTGACAAACACTTTTGGGTTTGCATATTTGATTTGAGGAGATTTTTGGCGCCACACATATTTGGTCGGATGAAAGTGCCAAAGTGACGAAAACACCCTCACCGCCCCCCAAGAAAAAAATAAAAATAAAACTTACACCACCCTCCTGAAATCTCTCCCACAGCTTACTCTAGTGGTAGTTGATTTATTTAGCATGTCTCTGCCATGTGTCCCGCTGCTAACATGGGACATCTGCTGGCCAAACGGCAGAATTACATCCTCACCTCATCTAATATGGTAGAGGAGCTCAAAAGCAGTTATGCAGGTAAAGGCGGAATGGTTATGGGGGGGGTTGCTTGAAAGTAAAGCATCATATTAATGGGCCATATAAGCCAAGCTTGATTATATCCATCAGTGTTATACAGAAAGCCATGAGAACAAGCAGACGTCTCTCCCCCTTCCTTCCCCTTGTCCAGCTTCCCCTGTACATCACAGCTCATCAGCATAGGCACAGATAAAAGATAAAAGAAACAGGGTAGGGTGTGTGTGTGTATGGGGGGGGGGGGGGCTTCATGGGCAGCCAGCCAGCCGCCCCCTCCACTCACACACACTCAACCCTCCATCTTTCCATCCCTTGCCCTCGTCTCTCCCATGGTTGATTCCCTTTAGGCCTTTCTCACCCCCCGCCTCCCCACTCTGTGGCATTGGCACTGGGAGGGCGCAGGCGGCACACAGACGGCCACGCAGATGGGCAACGGGCAATGCCTCCCCACACCTGCTTCTTGCTGGCACAGGGCTCGCGCTACGCCGTGCACATACTCATACATGTACAGAAAGAAAAACATGGATGTTCATCCAATGTGAAGCACACACAGGATAGAGAGTAGCATGCATACACTAACCACATGCTTGTGTGTTTTCAAGAAGAAAAAACAAATCACTGTCTCCCTCCCACACGGCAGTGCTCAGCCCTCAGTCACAGATGTTTACATGCTTATCTCCAACTGTGCCTCAACATGTGCTCGCCAGACATTTTTTTTCCTTCAACATATACAACACTATCATAAGAGACATATAAGACACAATATCACATCCATGTAAATCAAGCGGCATATTTTTAGCCTCACACCCACACACAGTCACACTCGAGCAAAGCACCGAAACACGTTTCACAATTAATCGCCTCGTGTTGAATTGTCACATGTAATGTCATACCAGCCATTCAAGGGACATCATAAAGATGTACTCTTGTTGATTCTACAGAAATAAACTCATTGTGTAGTCTTGAATTGGTGTTATAAGAGATCGTCATTGCCACTTTGTTTCCTTTGACATAAGGGAACTGTTCGGATGTGAAGCTGTTAGTTTAATAGTTAGGGAGTGGTGGCCAAAATAACTTTCAAGGAAAGCACCAAAAATAGTCAAAAGGGGAAATCCACCCTAAAGCAGAAAATCCCGGTGTTATTCCCGCAATTTTCAAAGCCTTCGTTTTCATTTGTGAGCACACGCTTCTACCATTAATACTAAATCAGATCAGATTGAAGTCTTATAGTCGTGTCATATTAGTAGTTTGCCAGTGTCTTCCTCCAGATGTGACAAAGGAAACAAAAATAATAAGACCCCAAAATTTGATGCTACTGCCAAGATGGATAATGAACACTTTAAGATGTCTGAGTGGCTCCACGAGGAGTTACCTCACTGTTCTACTGTTATCAAGATAATAATAATAAGATGTCAACATTTATCAAGTGTATGTCCTCAAATTCCAACGTGAAGAGGAAGCATTTTTAAAGAACACAGCATCTTTTCACAGAGCCATTTATTAAAAAGATTAATATATTTAAAAAGATTGCGAATTGTGATGATGGTAGCTAATTTAATAAACGTGGTGTCATAAACTTTGCTAACTAGAAAGTCATCATCTCATCGCATCGCACCAGAGGAGAGAATAGGTAGAAGAGTGTGAGGATGTGGAGTGGGTGAAGGAGGAGGTGGAGGAGTGAAAGGGAAAAAAAAGATGTTGAAATGAAGTCCAATAAAAGAGCCGAGTGAACATCTGTGTGGGATAGCCGTGGGGATTAGGAGGGTTTGGAACATTTTAAGCGCATTAAAGATTTAAAAAAAGGGTCAGAATGTTTAGCAACATACTGATAAACCTCTTAAGCGAAACCCAATTGGGGAGGCTGGTTGGGTTTCTTGATCCAGAGGCTAGTAGATGGGAGGGGGTTCAAGAGGCTGAGAAAATTGAAAGTGGGGGAGACGCATACACATGAATGTAATGCTATGCACTCATTAACCACTATATTAGGTATACCTGCAGAATCAAGTGAAAAGTTCTGACTTTACGAAAGAAATAATCTTCCCTTGTGATTCTTTCTGCATGATTCACATGAATAGCTAGCAGCAAAATATTAAAAACATCTCTCGTTGTTCTACTCTACTGCAAACTACATACTATTGACAGTGTCCTTAAAAATGAGTCATTGTATGGTACTAGGATCTGCTGGCCCAGATTTTTCGTTGTCTGTGTCACTGATTGCAGATTATAGGGAATCATGTCTCATGAGATACATTATGATTGTTTAAAGTGGAAGCCAACCTTAAATATTTCTTGACAATAATATGTTCTATGTGACCTCACTAGTGGTGAGGGACCTACTGATTAATATTACATTTGTGGAATATGAGTTATGAAGTAAAATCCAGCCATTTGTATCCATTCTAGGGGGCGGACATTTTGCGACTTACTCTCATATGAAAATGACATCAATGTTGCTCAGGGCTCAGGCAACGACCAATCACAGCTCACCTGTTTTGAGACCTTAGCAACTGTGATGCCATCTTGAGTCGACAGCAAGTGGCAAAATAGCCGCCCCCTGAGATAAAACGGCTGGATTTTGCATCTTAACTCGTATTCTACTAACCTTATATTAACCAAAAATATCATATTTAGACTAGTGCATAGAACATATTATTGTGCCCCCCCCCAAAAAAAATCGAGGGGGGGGGGGGATCGACTTCCCTTTAAAGGCGCCGAATTTCACCTTTGCCAATTCTGAGTTTTCAGTCCTAATCTTGTTTTGGAGCTCTGTGCACTTGTCGTGTGAATGTGCATCCTAAATCCGATGCATGCAAAATTCCCTTTTGTGCTTCAAAGTTTCCATCACATCTGGCCATGGATGTGTGGACACAATACCGCAACTGGATTGCCACATTTACCCAGAGTCTGATACTGAGCTGTTGCCGGTACCCACACACTGTAGCTGGAATGACAGGGTTTGGACCAGCACTGCTAGATGCCATAACTCATGTGGACAGATGAATAGGCAGCTGAAGAGAGTGGCAGCGGATAGACAGAGATGAAGTGGGTGAGAACAGTGGCGGACTTGTCCGCAGAGCTTTCAAGCAGTCGGAGGTGGAGCCCTCTATCATTTGACTGTGAAGTGAACCATGTCTGCATCTGCTCAGCTAGCCCTAAATGACACCGTGCACAGAGAGCCCAGGCACGGTGACAAAACCAAAAGTTGACGGTCACAGCGGAGCGGTTGCCTGTTTCCATGTTTGTATATGAATACAGAAGCCTTGTTGTACCTCACTGATGCAAGACCTTTCAAAATCACTAGATTGTACTTCCACCAAGTTTGGGAATAGGAACGGTTGGAAGTGTCCCAATGCACAACACAAAGGCCATGAGGTCACGCTTGAATGAGTTTACACCAACTGGGTTATGTCTTACTATTAGTAGCCGCCATTCTGATACAGAATTTGTGTCAGAGTGACTGTATAGAAACCGAAAGGGCAAGTCAACATAACAGTTTTCCTTACAATATTATGTTCTTTGCAGCCATGCCAGCCTAAAGACGACCTTCCGATTAATATTGTGTTTGTGGAATTTGAATTAAGCAGCAAAATTCACCAGCTTTTATCCATCTCAAGGGGCGGCCATTTTGCCACTTACTGTTGACTGAAAATGACATCACAGTTGCTCAGGGATCAGGTAACGACCGATCCCGTTTCAGCTTGCAAACGTCACATGACCAAACTTAGAAAAAAGGTGCGCTGTGAATGGTCGTTTCCTGACCCTCCGAGCAAATGTGATGTCATTTTATGTCGACAGCAAGTGGCAAAATGGCCGCCACCTGAGATGGTTAAAAACTGGTGGATTTTGCTGCTTAATTCATATCCCATAAACACAATGATAAATGTGTTTAGACTAGTGGAAGGGGACACATGACATATATATATATATTTTTTTAATTTATGATTGACTTTTATGTTTAATGTTAGGAAGCTAGCAGCAGTTGTTGTGTGGTTGTTTCAAACACAAACATTCAAATTCAATGAGATTCAATTTTCAAGAGCAAAAAAGCTGTTAACTACATCTTGCAAAAAAGAAAAAAGAAACAAACCATCAAGGCACATCAGTTCACAGGTGTGTTTGCATTAGTGCTTGTGATGCGCAAGCACTCAAGAAAACCTTTGGTGGGGGGAAAAAATGAAAGGCCATTTGTGCCGTCTGCACTCACATACCGTATGAATGCATACACTCTAAATGCCTCCATTAGCGCTAACAATGGCTGCCCATGAGTGACTGCGTGTTTGTTTTTTACAAGTTCAAGTGTCTCTTAATGATTTACTCCTGTGTTTGTGTGTCATTGAGTGATAGAGTGTGATTTTTGAGTCTATACATTTACCTGGGTGTGAGTTTGAGCCTGTGCGTGTGTAGAATTTGCGACATGAAAATTGGATAGCCAAAGTTACTGTTAACCTTTGTTTACAAGTGTGAGGAGTATATCAGTAGGAGTACATTGTATTGACCAGGCAGCATAATGTGTGTGGTAAGAGTGATAACATGGTGTATTCGGTGGCCTGCATGTGTTTGTGTATTATCTTTGGAGGGGCATTACCAGAGGGCCTTGAGGCGACTGTGTGCACTAGATAAGGGTGATTCATCTGTGTTTCAATACGTGTGTGTGTAATGGCATATTTGCAAGGAAATGAATCAATGTGGTGTATGTGTGTGTGAGAATTTGAACGTGTGTTAATAAATGCTGTTGGGGTTACATGCACCACAGTGATTTGTGCGTGCGTGTGTGTATTAGGTGATGCACACTGGGGCCTGTGGGTATGAGATGTTTTTTGGCAGTGCTTTTGCCCTGCTGGTGGTCTACAGAGCATCAGCCGGAGCAAGGTGCTCATCACAATACATAGGCTCCCCATTGTTCATATTGATAGAGGAGTGTCTCTACATGCTCCACCTCCCCCTATCAGCCCCCTATGACTCCCCTTGTACCTCTTCCAAGGTGTGCACACAGTAAAACCTGCACTGAATCATTCTTGAAAATGCATAGCCTACTGATTTAGTCTCAGTTATTGTTTATTAAGAAGGGTTTAAGTCCAGTCTAGTCTAGTTTTCGTCTGGTGAAAAATGTGTGTTGACAAAATTATTTTTGTTTAGTTTTCGTTAACGGAATTAACACTAATGCAGGGCACTACATAATAAATACAAAAAAAACCAGCAGACCCACCTCATGATTATCCCGAATCCCGTAAATAATCTCTTTCATTTACTGTCCCTCTCCTTCATCACGCTATATGAATATGCTGGACGAAATAAGTTTCATTAAACTTTTACTTTTACGGCAACATGGGCCTCACAGGACTGCAATCAAGCATCCCACTGCACACCATTAACAATACATATACGCTGTCGTTTTTATCTTTAAGACCATTGGGTCTGTGTGGAACAAAAACGATGTGTGTGCGTGCGTGCGCGTGTGTGTGTGTGTTGGTTTGGGGGTGCCGTCAGCTCGCAGGAATGCATGGGTACCGCCAAACCTAAGATGGCTGCCAAGCGCTAAGATGGCTGCCAGGATGCTGCAGAGCGACAGCATGATAGATAAAGAAAAACAGAGGACAGCGGCGGGCGATAGGAAATGAGGAAAATTTTCATGAGGTGGACTGCAGGAGGGCATAGTGGGCAAATATCGAAAATGTTGAATTATCTCCGTGGGCTTCTCATCTCGTCTCTCTGACCCAGAGCGATGAGGTGATTGTCTTTTTGTTGTGTGTTGATGTGCAGCCACTTTGAATGGTGCTGCAGTGGGCTGGCAAGCAAAGCATTAGTGCCACCCAAGATCAAGGCACTGATTTGGGCTTTGAGGACTTTGAGATTCGGGGGCAGAGTACCGGCTGCAAGGGGCCGTATTCTGGTCTGGGCCAAATGTTCCCCTCTTGGCCCTGGAAGGCCTCAATGCCACAACTCTGTGTGCTAATGGGCTTGAATGACGCAGGCCATAAAGCTCCACAAGGCTGCTTTAAGTAGGCCAAACAAAGTGAGCTGAAGCAGGCAACCCTCTGCCTGCCTGTCCCAATACAAGTTCACATAAACACACAGCGATACACTCCAGACAAATTCCCACAAGACCAACAATGTACATTTTTGCTATCACCCCTCATCTTACATACCAGCAGAAGCCAAAGTTTCTTGGGACCACAACAAACTTAAGATGACCCAGGCCTTTACTAAAATAGGCAATACAATCCAAACATTCCTCAGAATGTCACAATTATCCCTTAACAAACAAATCACCACTGGGGAAGCATTTAATGCTTCACCTACATACACTGCTCTGGGACCTAACTGTAAAGCTGTGGGCAGGAGGGAAAAAAGAAGAAGAAAAACTTTTAAATGGACTAAGCGCTGGCGGGTTTTATTGTAAATGTGGTCTTAAATTCAAGAATATAATTTGCCTTTTTATAAGAGTCAACTTAAATTGTAAACCTGGGTAAAATGCAATTCAATTATATTAATATAATTCTCAGTGGAAAGATGAATTCTTTAAAACAGGGTTCACCAATTCAGTTCCTCGAGGTCCGGAGTCCTGCAGGGTTTAGATGTTTCCGCCTACCAACACACCTGATACTAAAGATCAGGATCGTTATCAGGCATACTGATGAGCTGATTATATGAATCAGGTGTGCTGAGTGGGCGGAAATATCTAAAACCTGCCGGACTCCAGACCATGAGGACCGGAATTGGTGAACCCTGCTCTAAAACAATTGCCTTTTTTGAAAGAATTCCAAAAGTACAATGATTTATTGTAACATTTCCGTTCTGTATGCAATGAATTTGTGGTCTATAATTGTGATGGCCTTTCTGATTATTCTGATAATTATTTCTTATATTTACTTGACCGATGTCATTAAGTCTTTTCATTAAGTTATTCAGTGTTCTTCAGGCTCATTCTCTTCATCTTAGATGTTGGATATTAAAGCGATATTTGCACAAATATGTAATATCAAGTGGGTGCCAGAAAATAGCTGAAAGTGAGTGATTATAAACTAAAAGGTACTGATCACAACACAAAATGGTGATTGGTCCTTGAAAACGAATGCTGAATCAGAATTTTCCCAATCCAGTCAGATTCAGAATGCGCCGTAGCATATTTTCATGAGAGTGGGATGTTTGGATGGTACATTCCATCTCCCTATCTCTGCCAGACTTAGAAGGTGAGTGCACATGTGCGAAAACTACCTACGTGGTTCATTCAGGCGGACGCCCAGAAGTAGCTATGGAAATATTTAGCAGGGGGGTGCATCCATACATGTATCTCATTATGTATAATTGTATTTATGTATGTATATATGCATGTATATACAGTATATGAATGAATTCTTCCCGCCATTATGCAGCTTGGCGCTTGGATTGGTTTCAGACTCCTGTCCACCTGAATAATCTTGGCTCTCTCACTTTTGTCATGTTTCAGAACAATCAGGACAATCAGACAACTCAAACCAGCAAGGAGAGACAGATGTCAAGCCCCCACCAAATGGTAACTATGCATTTATACACAGATCTTACAATTTAGTGAGTTGCATAAATGGTTTCAAATGACTTTCAGCATGTGCCTGTGTAGATACTAACACATACACACACACACACACACACACACACACATGTGCATGTACTACACTTACTGGACATAGAGGCCTCTCTGCGAGCAAGTGTGTCCCAATAGAGTTGGGTCGGTTTATTATGGTAAGGAGAGCTGATGGTACTGTAGTGTGGGGCTTGTGGTGGGCCACTCATAAATCACACTGACGTTATTAGAAGATGGGAACCACATGGCCGCTGCAGAGCTTAGCACTGACCTCATAGGCTGTCGCCGCTGCGGTTAACCCTGACAGTGCTTGACTGAATGGAGAGCAAGAGAGAGGGAAATGAGGAAGGGGCTTGTAGGGAGGAGATAAACAATGCACGGAAACAGAGAAGTGATAGGCCGATGGATGGAGGGATGAAATTAAACAAGCCACATAACACAGTGGCCACAGCGTTAGGTACATCAGGACAATCTGATTAGATGTAACCCTCTCAGTATGAAGAAGTGTTTTTGTAGATCACTGCTAACCGCAACTAGAATTGCAACCAGTAGAGTGCAAATGTTCACCAAGGTGGAACTGTTAACAGCCATATAAGGACTGTACAGTTTCATATTAAGGAGGAATTAAATAGTGGGCATCAGCCCATAAGACATCTATGAACGTACAGTGGACCCACACTATTCACAGGTGACAGTGATTTGGGATGTAACAATAACAGCAATATCACAATATTTCTATATTAAAAGTGCTGCAAAATCATGTCACGTTATTCAAAGCATCAAATATGGTTAGTTTATTAGTGCAATTTAGTTTTCATTTGACATAGTTTGGCCACCTACGTTTAAGACCTAAGCTAATCGCCAGAAGAAGGGGAACGTAACACCTGTGAGTCCTCCACTAATTAACTCACTTCACATTGTGTGTGTGCATTAGCAAGTGCCTCATAATTAAGTGCTATTAAGGAATGTAGGTTGTTTATATGCATTGAGGTTAATGTTACCTGTACTATTTGAACTCCATACTTTGACCTCAGCTAATTAGCAATGTATCCAGGAGACATTTCAAATAAAATGACTGTCAAAGCCTATTTCTTTGTCACTGCTGTTATGTACAAAAACACAATATTAGTATATAGTATTGTGTTTTCTTCTCATTATCATCTTTATTTTTTATTATTTCATTGATATATATATATATATATATATATATATATATATATATATATATATATATATATATATATATATATATATATATATATATATATATATGTATATAATGTTGTGACTTTTTATACAATATTGTGAGCTTTATAGCTATAGCCAACCCTGCCACAATACCATGATAATTATCGCATTGTGAGGTTCCTATCTGTCATGTCTGGGAAGATCTGGCTTTGGTTGAGGATCCCGATTGGTCCTGAGTGGATTCCTGCCCTTTCGCAGGCTGACCAATCCGGGCCCTCAGCCACTTGTGCCTGGCCCCAGCTGTGATTAGTTACCCTAATTGGTGTGGGTGTATTTAATTCCCGGGTGGTGATCAGTTCCTTGTGGGATCATTGCCGCTTGTCACGGTCACCCCCGGAGTTCTGGCTGCAATTTTGATTTTTGTACCTTTTCAGTTCCTTGTTTATTTTTAATACTAACCAGTACCCTGGTTAGTGTTTGTTTGTAAAATAAAGCACGCCAGTCTCGCCTGCACTCCTGCTGTGGTTCTCCTGCCTCCCTGCATTTTGGGTCCTCCACTCCACACGCTGACAGACACCATGCCACTCCGTGACCACACCGTGACACTATCATGATAATATCGTACTGTGATGTTTGGATATCGTGATATACAGTATCTCAAAGTGACTGTGCTGACCCACGGATAGCGTAAATTCATGTATAATTGACGCCCCTCAAATATGTGCTCTCCAAGAAATGTGGGTGACAGTTAAAAAAAAGATTAAATAAACACATTTTTGGAAAAAAAAGATCAAGAACTATTAAAACCTCCCCCAAATAGCTAAATCTGTGCAGAATCACGACTATGTGGGGATCCACTATAATCTGTTTCGTACAGAAAGACATAACACAATACAATAAATGTTTAGTTATAGTACTTTTTAAACTATTTCCCACGGTGCTAACATTAGTGTTAGTGAGTTGTGTGCTTTTTCAAACTTTGCCGCATAATAAAGACAGACAATCAGATGGTGTTTATTTCAAGATGTGCCTCTTTTTTTTTTTTTTACCCTGACAAGTCTTGATTGTGTTGCGCATGTGTATTTATTGGCTTGGCTTCTTTCTTCTGACCATGTCCTGGTCACTTAACAAGTATTCACTGCTGTATATTTGTACTCACCACTGTGTCATAAAAGTAAATTATACCTTTGTAAGAGACAAAAAACACTATTGGTCTCTACTGCTACTTAGGATCTCAAATCTTATACACTTTATATATATATATATATATATACTACAGTTGGTACTGCAGTCTATAATACTGTTAGTGATCATCTTTTACATGCTGGTTTAGATGCTGGCTGGTTTGGAATTTGATAGCTCTGTGTAAGAGATTTACAGCATGTCATTATCATTTGGCTCTCAATCCTAGCAGAACCTTGTTTCAATAACATTATGGTCCAGGTTAAAGATGGAATTTAAAAAATCTTTTGAATAAAAACATTAACATTATGTTTGGAGGGGAAGGAACGGCTTTCTAAAGATGTCACCGTTCTTCCATTTTATTATTTTTTTTGTAAAATCATAACAAACAAAGGTTACGGTAAATTGCTTATGTGGTTACATAACTGCAAATGTTAGGAGTGATTACCCATTTGTTTTGTATCAATGTGGCACAAATGGCATATTCTCAAGTCCTTACACTTTTTTGTATACATTATAGAGTTGTCCTTGTGGGGATTGTACCCTCTAGTTTAGCCTAATTGGTGTGTGTGCTTAACTGTCAAAAGAGAAAAGAATAACATGCCGGCCTCCTGTGCCTTATGGAAAACACATGTTCGCACTGTATGACACCAGCCGCGTGTCAACCCTTTTGCACTTTCTCTCAGCGTGTTCATGTATAATAAAGTCCAGTATATGTGTGTGTATGTCCATATGCACGTCATTTAGGTCTACAACATATGCCACGCAGCCCTCTCACTCACTCCCTCTGCTTTCTACACAGGCCACTTGAGTTTCCAGGACTGCTTTGTGACTTCAGGGGTGTGGAACGTAGCCGAGCTGGTCCGCGTGTCACAGAGTGAGTCACAGCTATAATTTACCCTGTCAATATGTCCAGAAAGACACACAGTTCCTATCATTTGGTGCACATGTAGTGTATCCGCCGCAGCAGCTCTCTTTACAACAACTGGTAAAAATTTGGAGGAGGAGAGTAATGCACATTTATGACATAAATTACAATTTTCAGTTGAGCTCACTAACACGTTACATATGTGCATCCAAAACCTGATCTAACTTGTTCCATTCCTTTCCTCTGTTGAACTGGGTGCTGCAATGAAAACCGATATCATCATATCAGATCTTAATACTAGCACGATTCAAATGAGACAACTGTGGCAAACAAGAGTTTTTAGTCGTAGTGATTAGTGGTGAGGTCAGGTTCTGAACCTGCACGTGCTCCTAATGTCGCGCATCAGTAGGTGAATGAGGCGACAGTGCGAAAGCACTTTGAGTGTCTTGAAGGTAGAAAAGTGCTAAACAAGTAAAAGCCCATTTACCCAAGAAGATCAGATGAAAGCTGCACTCAACTCCATACTGACAAGGAACATTTATAACTCTTCACCGGAACTATTCTGTATGATTCCTTTTGTCATTTTAAATATATTGTACAACATTAAAAAAAGGGAAAAATACTGAAGTTAGTACTGGCCGTTTCTCATTGAGTTACTTTGTATTTGTTCTGTGTACTCGCATTTTGCAGCTCCAGTAGCGACGGCAACTGGCCCGAGCTTCTCTCTGGCTGACCTGGACAGCCCTGGATACTACAACATCAACCAGGTCACCCTGGGACGGCGCTCCATCACCTCCACTCCTTCCACCAGGTACCCAGTGCGGGATCGAACGGGCACATATTACAAACTTCCAATATTCATGGCACAATCTAATGAGATGCAATAGGAAATCAATACCAAAAATTCATTGCTCAGTTTTCATTCACACCATTATTAAGGTAAGCACTATGTGTATTAACTTCGGACCCATAGATGATTGCACTAGACATGACATATGTGTGTCTAAACCAATAAAAACACTTAATTTGGATGACGACAACACGTCTGGTTCATGATTGGATCCTAGCTAACCAATCAAAATCACCCCAAGTATCTATGCTCCTTTTTAGAATTTTTTTTCCCTCTGTGAAGACTAGATTTACACTAGGTAGAGGTGTACCAAAACAAGTAACTTTGAAGCTCAGAAGAGATGGAAACTGAACTAGAGCCACTGCTTTGTGCATTGGTCATGCCCAAAAACAACAATTATGATTGTCCTGAAGAAGAAGGACGTCAAACGGGTATACCAAAGAAAAAAGCAGTTGACAAAAACAACTGTTATTGACAACAGCAACAACTTTCAGAGGGCATGACTTGATCGTATCACATCACCATTTACTATTCACAAAAGGACTTCATTGACAAAAGTACAGGGGCAAATCCTGAGCGCCTATGATCATGTCGGAATATGTTACTCATTCATCTTTTTTGGTGTAATACAAGATACAAGTAGAAAAATGAACTGAGAAGTAAACAGAATCATTTTATCTGGTATTTTAATTAAAGAAGGAAAGCAAACTGATTAGAAAATGTCATCATGCAACAAGATATCCAAAACATACTGTCAAAACAATAAAGAAGCCCATTGGTGGAAACAAGTGGAATTCCTATAGAGCAGTGCTTCTCAAACTTGGTGTGGAAATTCTACCATCATCATCATCATTGTTTGACAATGACTTTGGTCTGCTCCTGTTATTGCTGTATCAGATCTCATTAGATTGTGCAGGTATACCGAATCTTGCAATACATTTATAATATGTAGACACATACAGAAACACCATCAATATTGGAGCTGTGCATTAATACTCATCATTTCCTAATATTTTAACATCTGAATTTGACTGTACTCTTGTGCTTAGCTTGTTCTGCTTTTTGATTGTGGTTTCTCCTCCCCCTTGTTCCTTCTTCATCACTAATCCTTCTCATTTCCTTTCATTTTACCGACCCATACATCCGTCATTCTGTCTGATGCTTGGGTGTCTGTTTTTCCTTGTCCTCTCCCGCTCATCTTACGCTGCAGGACTGAAATGGAGCTTTACGCAAGTCTCCCACGGAGGTACACTCATCACAGCATATCTCCCTTGATACTAATGCAACACAGATCCCTTCATCACACTCGCACAAAACCCAAGCAAGCTGTCACACACACAATTTGAAGCGCTTGTACGCTTTCTGCCCCCTGTATTTTTATTGTTGGCAGATGTGTGAGTCTATAAGAATGTGCAATCACATGCAGAATGGATCCCAGCATCACATAACATTGTGTGCTTACTTTCTGGTGCTAATTTGAAAGATAATACCGCATGTTAAGTAAAAATATGGTCTTGTATTACTTATAGTCCTCCATGGCATGAAACATAATACAAAGATGAACGTGAACGCAGGTTATTTATACTGTATAGTACTTAAACACAGAAGAGTCAAACAACCTCCTCCATCTTCCTTCTCAGCTCTAACAAGCGCAAGTCCATTGACGACAGTGAGATGGAGAGCCCAGTGGACGACGTCTTCTACTCGGGACGTTCGCCGGCAGCTGGCAGCAGCTCGCAGTCCAGCGGATGGCCCAATGATGTAGATGCAGGTAATCCATCCTCAACCATGGCCATATCTTCATTCTTTACATATTTGAGATGCCTCTCCTGAGGTCCACTTCAAGTCAGATAATGGAATATGTGAATTATTACATTTTAACTTGAAAAGAAAATCAATCATTTGATAGAGGCTGAAGCATTTCCTCTGTCTTGTTGGATAGAACTACAGTTATTTTCTATCATCTACAGTATATCCCATGCAGCAAGTCTAATTCTCCTGTGTCAGCAACTTTTCTGGAGGACTAAACATACTGTAGTTTCAATCAGCACCAAATGAGAAAGACAAGTGAGAAGAGCAAAAAGTTTTTGTCTACATCAAAAGCATCACATTATTATGGTAATAAAATTAAAGCTTTAAAATTACTTATTTATATATGTACCATGTTAAGTTTGAATAAATAAATAAACACTGCACATTCTTCTTCTGTTTTAAATCTTCTTAGTAAGTCACACTGCCACATCACTGGTGAGCTATTTTGGACTAACAGACTCCTGAGCTACTCGTGTTGTCCTTAGGGCTAACTAGTACCCCATGGCACTATTTGCAGAATTTTATTTTATTTTTTTCAGGACAATCATGGAGCAAAAAGGCATCCGTGTCACTTTTGTCTTGCTCCCTCCCTTCTCCTTCATGTGTAACTGCTCACACCTCCCCTCTCTGCTCAACAAGAAAGAGGGGGGGGGGGGACAACTAAGTACTCAACTAGCTATTCGACGAAGTATTAGATTAAGGTTTTGCCTTATATTTTAAAAATCACCTGACTTGAAGTGGACCAAAAACTGTTCATCTCTTCCACCATCCACCATTTTGGCTCAACAGTATGCAATATTTTCACTTGTCATTTATCATATGTCCCCTTACTTTATTTAAATTACCTTTATTATTCTTTCTCAGTCACATGTTGACAAAGATTCAGCCCTTTGTCTGTAATTATGTCGTAGAATTTATTACATGCAGCATTTTTTTTTTAAGAATCGCAGGCAGTTGTGATTTAATGGAAGTACATCTTCCTCTGTTTACTTTGTAAGTGTTTGGGAAATCCTTTTATTCCTATTATTTCATTATTTTGTAAACCACTGTAACTTTATGAACAATTTAAATGTTTACACACGCTTAAATATGGGAGGTAACAGGATGGGGGAGTGGTACAGTATTTTTCAGTTTTTAGTTGTATAGTTAAGAACTAGTGTCACTGCTTCCAAATAACAAATGTTTCATTTCGGCCATGTTGATGCTTAGTTTTATCAATTATCTCTGAATATACAGTAAGAACCTGCTGCACGAAGTGTTATTCAGTGGTATTTAAATAATATTAGACATCTAAATGTCTTGGCATTCATATGCAATA